>NC_090652.1:297968074-298274203 GCF_040937935.1 Hyperolius riggenbachi
TAGAACTAACTAATTACAATAATCAATCAGCGATCAGAAGGAAATGGAGTGTGGGTGTGTGTACACTCAGACAGTGAGTGCACTCACGCAGGAGCTAGTAGCCTATGAACACAGTGACTGAGTGTCCTAGACTCCTAGTACAGTAAGAGTAAGTAGTAACACTAAGTAGAACTAACTAATTACAATAATCAATCAGCGATCAGAAGGAAATGGAGTGTGGGTGTGTGTACACTCAGACAGTGAGTGCACGCACGCAGGAGCTAGTAGCCTATGGACAGTGACTGAGTGTCCTAGACTCCTAGTACAGTAAGAGTAAGTAGTAACAGTAAGTAGAACTAACTAATTACGATAATCAATCAGCGATCAGAAGGAAATAGAGTGTGTGTTGTGTGTGAGTGCAGTGCGCACACGCAGGAGCTAGTAGCCTATATGAACAGTGACAGTGAGTGTCCCTACGGGTACAGTAAGAGTAAGTAGTAAGTAAGTACAACTAACTAACAATAATCTATCAGTAATCAGAAGGAAATAGAGTGTGTGTACACACAGACAGTGAGTGAGTGCACACACGCAGGAGCTAGCTAGTAGCCTATAAACAGTGACAGTCAGTGAGTGTCCTACTCCTAGTACAGTATAACTACAATACTATTAGTAAAGGACAGCAGAAATACTGGTATAGATGAGAGAAATAAACAGAGGACAGCTGCCCACAGAGGCAAGGCCCCCCTGAGGCCTAAACCTGTAAGCTTGCAGCAGCTGCCTGTCTCTAATGTAACACACAAGCTACTAACTAAAATACAATGTCTATCTAACTAACAACAATATAGGTGTATATGGCAGGTGTAGGTGAGCAAAAACGCTAGGTAAATGATCACAATAGAGCACTTGCTAAGCCAAAGCACAAAGGAGCAACTCTCTCTCTGTACAAGTCTCAGGCAAGCATGGAGAAACGGAACATGGCGGCCGCTATTTATAGGGTAGGGGCTGGCCAGGGTCCCCCTCTGTGATTGGCTGCCGTCAGAGGGCCTGGGAGCCCTCTGATTGGCTCTAAGGACATCAATCTGGGCTATGACGCTATTCGAGCTCGGTACCGAGCTCGAATAGCGCCGGGTTGCTCGAATAGCTCGAATAGTGAATGGGCTATTCGAGTGTACTCGGATAGCCCATTCGAATAGCTCCAACTATTCGGAGCTCGAATACCGAGCTCGAATAGCTGAAAAAGAGCTCGAATATTCGAGCTACTCGAATATTCGAGCTCTGCTGAGCACCACTGCTGCTGAGTAGATTTTTAGTCTGGAGGTTCACTTTAAGGGAACCTGAAGCAAGAGTTATATGGAGGATGCCATATTTATTTCCTTTTAAGCAATACCAGTTGTCTGGCTGTCCTGCTGATCATTCTGGCTGCAGCAGTGTCTGAATCACACACCTGGAACAAGCATACAGCTAATCTAGTCAGATATTTGTCAGAAACATCTGATATGCATGCTTGTTCAGGGTCTATGACTAAAAGCATTAGAGTTGGAAGATCAGCAGGACAGCCCTGCAACTAGTATTGTTTAAAACAAAATAAATATCTCAGCCTCCATATCCCTCTCACTAGGTGTCCTATTTAGATCATTTAGGTGTGATAAGTAGTAATAACATTATTGGGAGCCGTGCTGATATCTCAAAATTGCTTGGGGGCTGAAGTGGTTAATAAATATTAGAACTAGAGAAAGTTGTAGAAGGGCCTGCATTATGATTTTTCCTCTATATATGACATATTTTGGTAGTCTCCCCGTCTTTCGGCACTCTTGCCTGCTGTCCCTGGGATTTGATATATCTCACGCCGCTGTAAGTAAAGACAGCCGAGTGGTAGTTGTGCTGTAGCAGCAATTTGTACGGCGTAATAAGCCAATGATAAGACTATTATATAACAGGCGTCTGCCATGAGGACGGTATTGCTGTGCAAAGCAGGAGGAGTTTTCCCATCAGCTGTATATATGATACGTACACAGGCAGCAAGGCCAGTCTGGCTGTCAAATTTCGGATTCACCATCCAAAATATGTTGTTAAACGTCTCAGTTCCCGTATGATAAGGAGTGGGATGGGGACAGGATGAGCAGTTTGGGTTCTAATACTGGAAATTGAGATCAGTGTGTGGATTACTGCAGTTTGAAGAGTAAGGGCTGTGCTATCATTATTTAGAATTTATAAAGCGCCGACATCTTCCGCAGCGCTGTACAGAGTATATTGTCCTGTCACTGACTGTCCCTCAGAGGGGCTCACAATCTAATCCCTACCATAGTCATGTCTATGTATGTATCATGTAGTGTGTGTATCGTAGCCAATTAACTTATCTGTATGTTTTTGGTATGTGGGAGGAAACAGGAGTGCCTGGAGGAAACCCACAGACATGGGGTGAACATACAAACTCCATGCAGATAGTGCCCTGGCTGGGATTCGAACTGAGGACCCAGCGCTGCAAGGCGAGAGTGCTAACCGTTATGCCGCCGTACTATCTCTACTAAACATGCACCGGTGCCTACAGCAGATACAGTTGGCCTGGCGATACCGTTTTGTACCTCACCTATTCTCCAATGCCATGTCTATCCCATCACCGCCAGTCCCCTCCTCTATCCATCCATCCTCCCTCCCCTCTCTCCTCCTCTCTTACCTGAGAGCGTCTTTTGATCCAACTCTTCTTCATGTCTGAGAATGGGGGGCAGCTGAAGAAGGGACCCCCCGACGAGGCTCGGCTACACTTCCTCGGCTCCCGGCGCAGCTTCTTGAGGAAGAGACCCGGGCATCTAGGAGGGTCCAAAGGCATGGAAGCCGAGGCGCTGAGGCATAAGGGGGGGACGTGAGGAACCTGCTGCCAACCCCGGGCCGATGGATGTCAGATCTCGGTGGCCACTAATTGTGTTGCTGCCGCTCCCAAAGCAGCAGCCAAGTCAGGAATACAATGCTTTGAGAGCCAGGGGGAGGGATGGGGGATGGAGACAGGAGGGGAGGGTGCGCAGATGGGAGCGAGCAAGGGAGGAGAGATGGAAAGAAGTGCATGGCTGAGAACAGGTTTCAGAGTGCTGCCTCGTGCTGGACCACTGAAGAGCATCTCTCTGTACTGGTACCTAGACTGCTTCTTCCTGGACCACTGAGAAGCATCTCTCTGTACTGGTACCTAGACTGCTTCTTCCTGGCCACTGAAGAGCATCTCTCTGTACTGGTGCCTAGACTGCTTCTTCCTGGACCACTGAGGAGCATCTCTCTGTACTGGTACCTAGACTGCTTCTTCCTGGACCACTGAAGAGCATCTCTCTGTACTGGTGCCTAGACTGCTTCTTCCTGGACCACTGAAGAGCATCTCTCTGTACTGGTGCCTAGACTGCTTCTTCCTGGACCACTGAGGAGCATCTCTCTGTACTGGTGCCTAGACTGCTTCTTCCTGGACCACTGAGGAGCATCTCTCTGTACTGGTACCTAGACTGCTTCTTCCTGGACCACTGAGAAGCATCTCTTTGTACTGGTGCCTAGACTGCTTCTTCCTGGACCACTGAGGAGCATCTCTCTGTACTGGTGCCTAGACTGCTTCTTCCTGGACCACTGAGAAGCATCTCTCTGTAATGGTATCTAGACCGCTTCTTCCTGGACCACTGAGAAGCATCTCTCTGTACTGGTACCTAGACTGCTTCTTCCTGGACCACTGAGAAGAATCTCTCTGTACTGGTACCTAGACTGCTTCTCCCTGGACCACTGAGGAGCATCTCTCTGTAATGGTAACTAGACTGCTTCTTCCTTGACCACTGAGGAGCATCTCTCTGTATTGGTCCCTGGACCACGTCTCCTTGGATCACTGAGCTTCTTTCTATACTGGTGCCTAAACCACTTCTCCCTGGACCACTGAGGAGCATCTCTCTGTACTGGTGCCTAAACCACTTCTCCCTGAACCACTGAGGAGCATCTCTCTACACTGGTACCTAAACCGCTTCTTCTTGGACCACTGAGGAGCATCTCTCTGTACTACTGTAGTACCTAAACCGCTTTTCCCTGGACCACTGAGGAGCATCACTCTATACTGGTGCCTAAACCGCTTCTCCCTGCCCCTGGACCACTGAGAAGAATCTGTCTGTACTGGTGCCTAAACCGCTTCTCCCTGGACCACTGAGGAGCATCTCTCTGTACTGGTACCTAGACTACTTCTTCCTGGACCACTGAGAAGCATCTCTCTGCACTGGTACCCGGGCCAGACTGCTTCTTCCTGGACCACCGAGGAACATCTCTCTGTACTGGTGCCTAAACCACTTCTCCCTGGACCACTGAGGAGCATCTCTTTGTACTGGTGTCTAAACCACTTCTCCCTGGACCACTGAGGAACATCTCTCTGTACTGGTACCTAAACCACTTCTTCCTGGACCTCTGAGGAGCATCTCTTTGTAATGGTAACTAGACTGCTTCTTCCTGGACCACTGAGGAGCATATCTCTGTATTGGTCCCTGAACCACGTCTCCTTGGACCACTGAGCTTCTTTCTATACTGGTGCCTAAACCACTTCTCCCTGGACCACTGAGGAGCATCTCTCTGTACTGGTACCTAGACTGCTTCTCCCTGGACCACTGAGGAGCATCTCTCTGTACTGGTGCCTAAACCACTTCTCCCTGGACCACTGAGGTGCATCTCTCTGTACTGGTACCTAAACCGATTCCTCTTGGACCACTGAGGAGCATCTCTCTGTACTACTGTAGTACCTAAACCGCTTTTCCCTGGACCACGGAGGAGCATCTCTCTATACTGGTGCCTAAACCGCTTCTCCCTGGACCACTGAGAAGCATCTGTCTTACTGGTGCCTAAACCGCTTCTCCCTGGACCACTGAGAAGCATCTCTCTGTACTGGTACCTAGACTGCTTCTTCCTGGACCTCTGAGAAGCATCTCTCTGTACTGGTACCTAGACTGCTTCTCCCTGGACCTCTGAGGAGCATCTCTCTGTACTGGTACCTAAACCACTTCTTCCTGAACCTCTGAGGAGCATCTCTCTGTAATGGTACCTAAACCACTTCTTCCTGAACCTCTGAGGAGCATCTCTCTGTAATGGTAACTAGACTGCTTCTTCCTGGACCACTGAGGAGCATCTCTCTGTACTGGTGCCTAAACCACTTCTCCCTGGACCACTGAGGAGCATCTCTCTGTACTGGTAACTAAACCGCTTCTCCTTGGACCACTGAGGAGCATCTCTCTATACTGGTGCCTAAACCACTTCTCCCTGGACCACTGAGAAGCATCTGTCTGTACTGGTGCCTAAACCGCTTCTCCCTGGACCACTGAGAAAAATCTCTCTACTGGTGCCTAAACCCCTTCTCCCTGGACCACTGAGAAGCATCTCTCAGCACTAGTACCTCAAGCGCTTCTCCCTGGACCACTGAGGAGAATCTCTCTGTCTCTGTACTGGTACCTTAATCACATCTCCCTGTGTAACTTAGGATCATCTCTCTATACTGGTGCCTAAACCACTTCTCCCTGGACCACTGAGGAGCATCTCTCTGTACTGGTAACTAAACCGCTTCTCCTTGGACCACTGAGGAGCATCTCTCTATACTGGTGCCTAAACCACTTCTCCCTGGACCACTGAGAAGCATCTGTCTGTACTGGTGCCTAAACCGCTTCTCCCTGGACCACTGAGAAAAATCTCTCTACTGGTGCCTAAACCCCTTCTCCCTGGACCACTGAGAAGCATCTCTCAGCACTAGTACCTCAAGCGCTTCTCCCTGGACCACTGAGGAGAATCTCTCTGTCTCTGTACTGGTACCTTAATCACATCTCCCTGTGTAACTTAGGATCATCTCTCTATACTGGTGCCTAAACCACTTCTCCCTGGACCACTGAGGAGCATCTCTCTGTAATGGTACCTAGACTGCTTCTTCCTGGACCACTGAGAAGCATCTCTGTGTATTGGTACCTAAACCGCTTCTCTCTGGACCACTGAGAAACATCCCTCTGTACTTCTGTGTAAACCGCTTCTCCCTGGACCACTGAGGACTCGGAGCATCTCTCTGTACTGGTAACTAAACCGCTTCTCCCTGGATGACTGAGGAGCATCTCTCTGTACTGGTGCCTAAAACGCTTCTCCCTAGACCACTGAGGAGCATCTCTCTGTACTGGTGCCTAAACCACTGCTCCCTGGACCACTGAGCAGCATCTCTCTGTACTACTGTAGTACCTAAACCACTTTTCCCTGGACCACTGAGGAGCATCTCTCTATACTGGTGCCTAAACCACTTCTCCCTGGACCACTGAGAAGCATCTGTCTGTACTGGTGCCTAAACCGCTTCTCCCTGGACCACTGAGGAGAATCTCTCTGTACTGGTGCCTAAACCCCTTCTCCCTGGACCACTGAGAAGCATCTCTCAGCACTAGTACCTCAAGCGCTTCTCCCTGGACCACTGAGGAGAATCTCTCTGTCTCTGTACTGGTACCTTAATCACTTCTCCCTGTGTCACTTAGGATCATCTCTCTGTACTGGTGCCTAAACCACTTCTCCCTGGACCACTGAGGAGCATCTCTCTGTGTTGCTACCTAAACCACTTCTCCCTGTGCCACTGAGGAGCATCTCTCTGTAATGGTACCTAGACTGCTTCTTCCTGGACCACTGAGAAGCATCTCTGTGTATTGGTACCTAAACCGCTTCTCTCTGGACCATTGAGAAACATCCCTCTGTACTGGTACCTAAACCGCTACTCCCTGGATGACTGAGGAGCATCTCTCTGTACTGGTGCCTAAACCGCTTCTCCCTAGATCACTGAGGAGCATCTCTCTGTACTGGTGCCTAAACCACTGCTCCCTGGACCACTTAGGAGCTTCTCTCTGTACTGGTACCTAAATCGATTCTCCCTGGACCACTGAGGAGCATCTCTCTGTACTGGTACCTAAACCACTTCTCCCTGGACTACTGAGGAGCATCTCTCTGTATTGGTGCCTAAACCACTTCACCCTGGACCACTGAGGAGCATCTCTGTACTGGTACCTAAACCACTTCTCCCTGGACCACTGAGGAGCATCTCTCTGTACTGGTACCTAAACCACTTCTCCCTGGACTACTGAGGAGCATCTCTCTGTACTGGTACCTAAACCACTTCACCCTGGACCACTGAGGAGCATCTCTCTGTACTGGTACCTAAACCGCTTATCCCTGGACCACTGAGGAGCATCTCTCTGTACTGATATATGTAAAAGGAGAAACCGAGAGCCAAATATAGTGTAGTAGGTATTGACAATTGAGATTATTGAAAAGAGTACAATATTATACTCACAAACCAGGGTTTCCTCCAGGCAACCACTGTATAGGCAGGTGAGGAGATTATCCTGTCCTCACTCAGGATTAAGAAGTCGCTCTCTGTAGACAGGAGAAAAGGGGGATCCCCCTCCACCAAGGGGGGATCCCTGAGGCACCAGGTGTTAACCGGACCAGATGCTGTTGTGTGCTCCTATAATCTATTGGCTGATGAAGCAGGTCTAAGCCTGTGAAACGCGTTGCAACCCCCCTGGAGTATACCAATACATGTATTTTACTTGAATAGACAGTTTCTTGTGTCTGCTTGCAGGAGGTAAGTCCACCACTGCCTTCTAAGCATTTTTAAACTTTTTAGCGTTTGATTTTATCCTTTTGGCGCCTCTGTTCTTCTCAACGTACTATCTCTGTACTGGTAACTAAACTGCTTCTTCCTGGACCACTGAGAAGCATCTTCCTGTACTGGTGCCTGAACCACTTCTCCCTGAACCACTGAGGAGCATCTCTTTGTACTGGTACATAAGCTGCTTCATCCTGGACCACTGGGCAGCATCCTTCTTAACTTTTTGTGAAACTGGACTGGCCTGTTAGTGATTGCGGGCTGCAGCAGAGAGAGTTAACTCAGCTATGTCTCCTCTGGCCTCTGTCATGCATGCTGCCCTCCATCTTCCTGACACTTCTGCTTTTACAGTCCGAAGTCGTGAGGATGGAGAGTAGCGTGCAGTGCAGAGGCCTGAAACAGCGGCATAGGTGAATTAACCCTCAACGCTGTGGCACACGACCACTCACAGGTTGGTTCAAGGACTTTGAGTAAAAATGGGTATCTCCTTTGCTACGGATTAAAAAAGTGCCCAAGTACAAGAGGAGGTGACCCGAAGAAGGCATGGAGGGACAAAAAGAGCATTGTCACTGTTCTACAATATAGAAACTACAGACAGGAGTCTATTGTTTTCATGTGTGGAAACAAGGAGAAACAAAAACATGAGCGACACTCTGTCCATGAAAGGGGCACTATGACGAAACATTGTAAAATTTAAAATATGTGCAAACATATACAAATAAGAAGTATGGTACATTTTTTCCAGAGTAAAATGAGCCATAAATTACTTTTCTCCAATGTTGCTGTCACTTACAGCAGGTAGTAGAAATCTGACAGAAGTGACAGGTTTTGGACTAGTCCATCTCTTCATAGGGGATTCTCTGCAAGGCTTTTATTCTTTATAAAGATATTCCCTAAAAAGGATTTAAACAATGATGCTGGCCAGCTTCCCTGCTCCCTACACAGTTTTTTGTCAGTTGGACGGAGCAACTGCCATTCACTAAGTGCTTTTGAAAATAAATAAATCCCTGAGCATCCCCCCATAAAGAGATGGACTAGTCCAAAACCTGTCACTCTGTCAGATGTCTACTACCTACTGTAAGTGACAGCAACATAGGAGAAAAATAATTTATGGCTCATTTTACTCTAGAAAAAATGTACTTCTTATATGTTTGTTTGCACATATTTTAAATTTTTTGCCAAGTGCCCCTTTAAAGAAAGACCGTAACCAAGAATTGAACTTCATCCCAATCAGTAGCTGATACCCCCTTTCCCATGAGAAATCTTTTCCTTTTCTTAAATGGATCATCAGGGGAATCTGTATGCTGATATTGTGGTGAAACCCCTCCCACAGTGTGATGTCAGGACCATGATTCTGACATCACACTGTGGGAGCCTTGTTGCATTGTGGGAAATAACAGCTGTTTACAGCTTTTCCCAGCTGTTCCCAACTGCAAAAAGCAAGCAGCATCTCCTTCCACTGACATCACCTGCCAGCAGTAAAAAATGTCACCATGTGATAAATGTCAGAATGTAAATCAGTGAGTGGAAAGATTTTACAATGGGCAAACACTGACTAAATCATTTACATAATTATTGTAAAAATGAAGCATTTTATTTTTTATTACATTATTTTCACTGGAGTTCCTCTTTAAAGGACCACTCCAGCGAAAAAAAACAAGCAGTTAAAATCTGACAGAACTGACAAGTTTTGGATTAGTCAATCTCCTTATGGAGGATTCTCAGAGTTTTCTTTGTTTTCAAAAGCCTTTCCCGAATAGCAGTTTAACTGACAAAATAGTAAGATACCAGTCAGCCTCCCTACTCAGGTGCACACTATTTTGGTAGTTAGACTTAGCAACTGCCGTTCAGAAAATACTGAGTAGATTCAGAGAATCCCCCATGAGGAGATGAACCCGTCCAAAACCTGTCGGTTCTGTCAGATTGTAACGGCTTAGTTTTTTTGAGATCGTGGTCCTTTAAAAGAACTGCAGGACCCAGCATGTCGTCCCTCCTCCCCTCTCCATTGAATAGTACATTCTGAGTGCAGCACCACGGAATATGTTGGCGCTTTATAAATCAATAATAATGCCTGTAAGTGAAGGCGTGCGCACAGCAATCGTTCCCAGAACTGTGAACAAGCGATCGTTAAGGGTGACAGTAATTGCGCGTGTTGTATAAGGCCTAAATGCTGACCTGTCACCTCTCTCAGTGCCTCAAATCTGTCAGCGGGGCTTGGAAGAGCGCCACACGAACGTCCGGCAAAGATGACCGCATCCGGGCGGCCTCCGATTACATTACTGCAAATTAATAACAATCGTCATCTTCTGTAGTCATAAATATGAATAACGCCTCTTAGCTGTGAGGCGGCAAGCCGCCATATCACCTTTTCCTGCCGCAAGCGGGGTGCCCTGCTGACATAAGACGTTCCTGCAGCTTATCTATCACACACAGCTGTCAATAGCGGGATTGATTTCCTGTCCTCCTCTCACAGAGTTTGCATCTCCTGGGTGTTAAGCAAAAAGCGAGGACCCAAACTCTCTCTGTCTGGACATTAATTAGCACCTATATCAGCGCCGGCCCATCGAGCCTCGTCCGTCCTGACAGAGATTTCCTGCAACTTTCATGAGGTGATGTCCTCTGAGTCAGGAGGGCCGATGATGAGGGTTAAACATGGCCGAGGGCGTCCTCTCAGGCTGCTCTTTTTGTGTGGAGGCCTTGAGGGCCGCTCCCCGGCTACACAGAGAGGCATGGCTGGCCGGTGAGACCAGAGTGCTCTGCAGCACTGGCTGCTATATAACTCAGAGATGTCATCATGCAGATATTTTATCAACTTACTGATTTTGTATATACAGTAGAATCTCGTTATAGTAAACTCTGATACAGTGAACTTCTGGATATAGTAAACTTGGTCCCCAGGTCCCAGCAAATGTGTCTGTATAAATATACAAAGTATGACCAGTTCTGATAGTAAGCTTCTGATGTAGTAAACTACTTTTCCTGGTCCCTTGGAATTTACGATAAAGGGATTCTATTGTATAGTATTTAAATATAGCCCTTGTTTAGTCCTATTAACCTGTTCCCAAACGCCGATAGCATAGCTCCCAACTATCGCTCTTTCGGAGGGACAGTCCCTCTTTGGGAGCCCTGTCCCTCTTTCCTCCTGATTTGTCCCTCTTTCAGGACTTTGTCCCTCTTTCTAAGTAAATATAAGTATTTCTCTACTGAAAAATGCATTTAATTGCCTCTAAACTTGATTCCCATTACATTGGTATATTTCTTATTTTCAAATGTTAAAGGGAACCTAAACTGAGAAGGATATGGATTTTTCCTTTTAAAATAATACCAGTTACCTGACTCTCCTGCTGATCCTGTGTCTCTAATACTTTTAGCCACAGCCCCTGAACAAGCATGCAGATCAGGTGCTCTGACTGAAGTAAGACTGGAATAGCTGCATGCTTGTTTCAGGTGTGTGATTCAGCCACTACTGAAGCCAAAGAGATCAGGACTGCTGACAAGCAACTGGTATTGTTTAAAAGGAAACATCCATATCCCTCTCAGTTTAGGTTCCCTTTAATATGAAGGAAAATACACCAGGATAGAAATGACCAGTGTGGTTTGAATTATAAAACAACATATTTTTCTTATAAAATCTTTATGGTACGCGTGACTAGTGGTGCTGGTGTGCTTAACCTCTTGACGACCAGCTAACGCCGATTGGCGTAAACTGGTCGTCTGCGGGTTACCATGGAAACGGCCGCTCGATCGCCGGCAAAATGTAAACAGGCGGGGAAGAAATCCCCGCTGTTTACATGATACGGCGCTGCTGCGCAGCAGCGCCGTAAGGCAGATCGGCGATCCCCGGCCTCTGATTGGCCGGGTATCGCCGGCATATGATAGGCTGAAGCCTATCCCACAATGCGCAGGACGGATATCCGTCCTGCGCAGCCCAGGAAGGGAGAGGGAGGTAAGGGGAGGGAGGGAGCGCACAAAACGCTGCGGAGGGGGGCTTTGAGGAGCCCCCCCCCCCCGCTACTTACTAGTGGCCGGCGGCGATCAGACCCCCCCAGCAGGACATCCCCCTAGTGGGGAAAAAAGGGGGGTAGTCTGATCGCCCTGGTGCACTCCTGATCGGTGCTGCGGGCTGTAGAGCCCACGCAGCACCGATCAGTGAAAATTCCCCTGGTCGGCAAGTGGTTAAGCGTGGCTTAAAGGGGAACTGAAGAGAGAGCTATATGGAGGCTGTCATGTTTATTTCCTTTTAATCAATACCAGTTGCCTGGCAGCCCTGCTGGTCTATTTCTCTGCAGTAGTATCTGAATAACACCAGAAACAAGCATGCAGCTAGTCTTGTCAGATCTGACTTTAAAGTCTGAAACACCTGTTCTGCTGAATGCTTGTTCAGGGGCTATGATTAATAGTATTAGAGGCAGAGGATCAGCAGGGCTGCCAGGCAACGGGTATTGCTTAAAAGGAAATAAACATGACAGCCTCTATATACCTCTCTCTTCAGTTCCCCTTTAAGTGTCCCTCTTTCTCATCTCAAAAAGTTGGGAGGCATGCCGATAGGCATCGGGAAGGTGGCAGTCCCAGGACCGCCTAACACCAAAAAGCGTCAAGTCTTTGGGCAGATTTTACAGGGGATCGCGCGAGCCGATGCTCTACGCTCCGTCATCAGTCCTCTAGCGGTGATCTCCACTAGGAGACTGTTAGACGGTGAAACCGCCGTCTATTTACATTGTACAGCTCTGCGATCTACAGGAGCACGGTACTGGGGACGGCCGTGTCACTCGTCTGTCCCATGCGGAGGCTCTCATAGGCTGATGCCTATGAAAGGCGATCGCTTTCATTGCCTGTTGAGGGGGGGGGGGGGGGGAGGGAAAGGGTAAAAAAATTATAAAATAAAATCGGGAGTCGGATGATTTTTGTACAAAATCCACAGCCCTGGTAAGTATTAGAATAAGGAGTCGGAGTCGAGGAGTCGGAGCCATTTTGGGTACCCGGAGTCAGAGTTGGAGTCGATGGTTTCAAAAACTGAGGAGTCGGAGTTGGAGTCAAGATTTTAGTACCGATTCCCCAGCCCTGGTTTCTGTTACGGTATATAAACTTTTCTAGTTGATGGTTGCTTCTCGGAGCAGTCGGATGACAGTGGTGCCCACATGGGCCCAGAGTTATAACTACAGCCCCCCCCCTTCCCCTGCAAAACCTTAAAGAGGAACTCCAGTGAACATTTTACTGTTGGCAGGTGATGTAGCTGCTGCATGGTTTTTGGCAGTTGGAAACAGCTGTAAGGGCTGGAACCCACAAGAGCGTTTTTTTGAGCATTTTGGCAGCACTGTGATACGCTAGCAGTTTGCCAAAACGCTGGGCTGATGTTAATGGATGGGGCAACTTCCACAGGAGCGTTTGCGTTTCTCAGAAATGCAAACGCAGGACCTGCAGCATTTTGGGAGCGTTAGCGCTTCAATGTAAAGTATTGAAACGCTAGCAGAAACGCTCAGCAAAACCTAAACTGAGCGGTTTTGCTAGCGTTTTGCGGTTCAGCACACTGTAACAAAATTAAAAATAATTCACAGGACCTATCAGGATAAAAACGCGAAACGCAAAACGCTACACAACCGCTGAGCAAAAAAATACACTGTTGCAAAACGCGACCGAAAACGCGCATGAATCCGCTCAGACAAAACGCTAGCGGTTGCGTTTTGCGTTTGCGGATTTCAGTGGGTTCCAGGCCTTACAGCTATTTCCCACAATGCAACAAGGTTCACAGACAGGAAACTGCCAAAAAAGTACCTACTTTTCTTGTGGGAGGGGTTTCTTGTGGGAGGGGTTTCACCACAATATCAGTCATACAGCGCCCCCTGATGGTCTGTTTGTGAAATGGAATAGATTTCTCGTGTAAAAGGGGGTATCAGCTACTGATTGGGATAAAGTTCAATTTTTGGTCGGAGTTTCTCTTTAACAGGCCCTCCAAATGCTCACACTTGCCTCACCTTGGAGCTCATTATGGTCTTGGGGCCCATCTCACAAGGGACATAAAACAAGTGTGACCTTCATGATCTTCACACCCATAACAAGTGTAGCCACAAAAACACCTGATCTGAAGTATTGGAGGAAGGGAAAGTCAGAAGTTTGTGCCCCCTTATAGCTCTGGGCCCTTCTGCGATTGCAGGGACTTCCCCCCTCTAGTTACGCCCCCTGCATGCACCCACAGACATGAGATACTGCCTGATCTGATATCTTGTCCTCCTGTAGCGGCTGTCTTGTCATGTGGCGGATTTTTTGCTGACACACAAGTGTCACAGCTCTGTGTCTTTAAATGTAAAGTTGCAGCCTGCTGACTTGGAGAAAGAGCATCCGCCTAACGTCATTGCCAGCTGTCCATGTCCTCTCGCCGTCACCTCCTCCCCCCCCCCCCCCCCCTGCCACCGCCACTCTTCATTTTCTGCCTCTTCTCTGACTACTTATCGCTGCTTTCTCAGTTCCTCCTCCGAGCTGATCATCTGCATGGTTGCTCTAATCTCTCCTCTACTTTTACTAATGTGTGAGTCACTCTGTGCGTCTGTCCTGCCCACCCACCGCATGCCATCCCCGGCCGCGCTCCCCCCTTCCTGCCAGCTCCGTGGCTTTGCCAAATGGGAGGGGCCTGGCAGAAGACAGGCCTGCTAGTTCTGAGTCTTCCGATGGGCGTTATAACATCTTTTTCCTAACGCACATGATTTCTGCTGTCCCTTATTAAAGGACACCAGAGGTGACATGTGACATGATGAGATAGACATGTGTATGTACAGTGCCTAGCACACAAATAACTAGGCTGTGTTCCTTTTTTTCTTTCTCTGCCTGAAAGAGTTAAACATCAAGTATGCAAGTGACCGTTTCTGAGTCGGGCTGGGTCAGACTATAGCATAACCCTCTCTGATAAGTAATTACAGCCATAAAACATTTTCCTGTCTGTAAATGGCTTCTGAGAGCAGGAAAGAGATAAAAAAGGTAAATAGTTCGTAGATTTCAGCTCTGGCACACTTCAATGAATGTATCATAGAACAGAGACAATGAACGGGAAAAAATTAAAAACTAGATTTAAGTATAAAATAAAACTGTGGGGTATCTAAAAAAGTCATTTTTAGGAGAAGGCGGATGGATACAATTGTTTTTCTCATCAGTTTATTTTCGCCTCGGATGTCCTTTAAAGCTAATGGGAATCGAAAAAACATCAAAAACAAAAATCAGTCAGGAGGGAAGGCTCTGGGACCTCTCACGGTCCCCTTGTTCCAGTGCTGTCACTACGTTAGCAGCATTAAACCGAACAGTTGAATACTGCTCTCCGCCCCCGCGGGAGGCCTCGGAAGCCTTGAGGAATCCGAGTGCTCCGGAAGACGGGACGCTTCATACTGCGCGCGTACTCTCGCACACTCACATGCGCAGTACGGAGCCGCCTGTCTTCAGGAGCACTCGGATTCCTGAAGACTTCTGAAGCCTCCCGCAGCGGGGGAGTTAAATGGGGGCGACAGCGCTGGAACGCCGGGACCGTGAGAGTAACGGGAAGTCTCTATAGGACCCAGGACCTCCCTCTCCTTAGGTGAGTATCTGTTTGTTTCGCTTCCCATTAGCTTTAAAGTGGTCTAACACCCAGCATTTCAACTTTGCTTTAAAAGATTGCTTACAGCTTAGAAACTATTATGCCAGATTTTTTTTTTTTAGCAGAAATTCACTGAATGGGTTATGCATGACATTTTAGTGTTGCATTTAGCTAGAAATCTGCGTCTGTGCTGAGGTTTAGATACAATTGTATCTATTTACAATGTAAACAAACAAACACCTCTCTGAGAGAGCACAGAGGGCTTTCCCGGCAGGATTTTCAGAGGTCTATTTGCATTCCAAACAAAGATACATTTGTATCTAAACCTCAGTATAGAGGTGGATTTCTAGCTAAATGCAACACTAAAATGTCATGTTTAACCCATTCAGGGAATTTCTGCAAAAAAAAAAAAAAATCTGGCATAATAGTTTCTAAGCTGTAAGCCTGTAAGCAATCTTTTAAAGCAAAGTTGAAATGCTGGGTGTTAGACTGCTTTAATATGTGGAGCGTAGCCCCAATCAAATCTCTGACACGCCCTTGTCGGGAACAGGGGACCAACGGACGCCATGGGAAGCCTCTAAATAATTCAGAGGCCTCCCTCTCCTTAGGTACTTCCTTTGGGTACATACTAACCTAAGTGGAGGGAAGCCTCAGGATGGTCAAGACAGTATGGGCAGTCCGGTGGGGCAGCAGTGCACACTGGTGTAGTGGTTAGTCTTTTTTGCCTTGCAGCGCTGCGTCCACGGTTCCTATCCCAGCCAGGGAACTGTATCTGCATGGAGTTTTTATGTTCTCTAGGGGTCTGCGAGGGTTTCCTCTCACATCCCAAAACATACAAATAAGTTAATTGGCTTCCCCATAAAATTGGCCCTAGAGTCTGAGATGGAACATATGAGTATGGTATGGATGAGACTGTGAGCTCCTCTGAGGACAGTCAGTGACATGACTATGTACTCTGTAATGTGCTGCAGAAGATGTCAGTGCTATATAAATACATCATAATAATATGGTAGGACATGAGACTATGACAATGGTAGAGATTAGATTGTGAGCGCCTCTGAGGACAGTCAGTGACATGGCTATGTACTCTGTAATGTGCTGCAGAAGATGTCAGTGCTATATAAATACATAATAATAATATGGTAGGACATTAGACTATGGCTATGGTAGGATTAGATTGTGAGCTTCGCTGGGGACAGTCAGTGACATGACTGTGTACTCTGTAAAGTGCTGCAGAAGATGTCAGTGCTATATAAATACATAATAATATGGTAGGACATTAGACTGTGATTAAGGTAGGATTAGATTGTGAGCTCCTCTGAAGACTGCCAGTGACATGACTATGTACTCTGTAAAGTGCAGCAGAAGATGTCAGTGCTATATAAATACATATTAATAATATGACAGGAGATTAGACTATGACTATTGAAGGGATTAGAATATGAGCTCCTCTGAAGACGCCAGTGACATGACTATGTACTCTGTACAGCGCTGCAGAAGATGTCAGTGCTATATAAATACATATTAATAATATGGTAGGATATTAGACTATGGATATGGCAGATATTAGATTGAGAGCTCCTCTGAGGACAGTCAGTGACATGACTATGTACTCCAAAGTGCTGCAGAAGATATCAGTGCTATATATATACATAATAATATGGTAGGACATTAGACTGTGCTTAAGGTAGGATTAGATTGTGAGCTCCTCTGAAGACAGTCAGTGACATGACTATGTACTCTGTAAAGTGCTGCAGAAGATGTCAGTGCTATATAAATACATAATAATAATAATATGGTAGGACATTAGACTGACTATGGTAGGGATTAGATTGTGAGCTCCTCTGAGGACAGTCAGTGACATGACTATGTACTCTGTAAAGTGCTGCGCAGGGCCGGCGCTACCATTAAGGCAAAGGAGGCAGCTGCCCCAGGGCCCCAGAGCTTGTAGGGGCCCCCAGTGGCTACAAGAGGAAAAAATTTTTTTTCAAATCGGCCTTCTAGTTTTTGAGAAAATCGATTTTAAAGTTTTAAAGGAAAAAAAACACATTTAAAAACCTGCAGACTTTAATGGTTAATAGCAAATCCACCTTAAATGCTAGAAACCCTAAATTTGCAGGATATGTTAAGGAAATCATTAGGAATAAGAGGAAAAAACAATTTTTCAAAAAGACCTTATAGTTTTTGAGAAAATCGATTTTAAAGTTTAGAAGGAAAAAAGTATAGTTTTAAATGCGGTAAATGTAACTTTTAGTAGCAAACCTAACGGTAGTGTCATTTTACATGTATCAAACGAAAGCGCAATCAATTTCCTGACGGGGTTTCCAGGGGGTCTATACGCAGCCGCAGCGCTTTGGCCAGGGATCGCTATACAGCGCAATATGGCTGTATGAAGATCCCTGTCATTTTTTCCTATTTTCCCAATTTTTTTTTTTATGTTTAGAGTGTGGGAATTTAAAAAAAAATAATAATTATGTGGGGTTCGCCCTCCTGAAACTTTTTAACCCCTTGTCCCCCATGCAGGCTGGGATAGCCAGAATGTGGAGCTCTGACCGATTGGGACTTCACACCCTGACTATACCAGCTGCAAAAAAGGTCCCCTAATGCCGATTTTTGTTCCGGGGTATATGTTGGGGGGGCCCCCCAGGTTTATTCTGCCCTAGGGCCCCATTGTTGCTTAAACCGGCCCTGGTGCTGCAGAAGATGTCAGTGCTATATAAATACATAATAATAATATGGTAGGACATTAGACTATGACTATGGTAGGATTATTAGATTATGAGCTCCTCTGAGGCAAGTCAGTGACATGATGACTGTACGCGTACAGCACTGTGGAAGATGTCAGGGCTATGAACAGTAAATACTAGATAATATGCCTATTATTACACTGTATACATACTGCTGAATGGGGTATCTAATTGCAGCGCAGTATCACTTAGCAGTTAAGAATTATGCAAAATACGTGCAGAATTCTGCATTACTGATTTTATTTCTGTTCTAAAATACAGCGTTGTCCATGTCATTGTTGACATTCTAAAGACAAGTTATCCGTAGCCCTTACAGCAATACTCCATGTTTGCAGCTGTTGTTAGAGGCTTCAGCAGAGGAATGATAATCAGTTTACAGTCATTTTAGTGCTATGGACACAGTGGGAATAGAATCAATAAACATTGTTTAAAGGTCACCTGAAGTGAGAGGAATATGGAAGCTGCCATATTGATTTCCTTTTAAACAATACTAATTGCCTGGCTGTCCTGCTAGTCCTCTGATAATTTTAGCCATACATCCTGTACAGGCATGTAGATCAGGTGCACAACATAATGGAGAGGAATTGAACTACAGGTGCTCACAGTTCTATCCGAACAGATTACAATCAACAATAGATCAAATTTTTACGCGCTGAGCCACTAACGCGTAAAAACAAATGTGTTAATGTTCCTACACCCACGGGAATGTGTAAAAATGTACGCAATGCGGTCCACCGAACCCCGAGGTCGGCAAAAACGAAACTGGCTGGCGGCGGGGGAACAGAGCAGCAGTGAGTGGCTACGAGGGCACAGGATGGCTGCAGGGGGCTGGTAGAAGCCACAGGTAAGTAAAACTCCTTTTTTTTTTTTTGCCTGATAACTCCTTTAATGGAAGGTATAGGAGAAATGCAAAACGCTCACAAAATTGATTTGTGCAGCAATTGTGTTCCCATTTTTAAGAATAAATACATTGTATATATTATTTTCCGGGTCAAAGAGGTCACTTCCTGATTTGCATCAGGGTGTGAAAAAACTTAAATCGCTCTGAAAAAGCCCTTATTGAAGCGCTTTACAAAAACTGCAGCGCCCACCCGAGCCCCGGGAGGCGAAAAATAAACTCCTCCAAAAACGACAAACACGAACACTAAACTAAACGGAAGACAATGTGAATGAGGCCTCAAAGCTTTATTGAAAATGTCAGACCACACTTAAAGGACAACTAAAGGGAGAGGGATATGGAGGCTGCCATATTTATTTCCTTTTAAGCAATACCGGTTGCCTGGCTATCCTGCTGATCCTCTGCCTCTAATACTTTTTTTTGCCATAGACCCTGAACAAGCATACAGCAGATCAGGTGTTTCTGACATTATTGTCATATTTGACTGGATTAGCTGCATGCTTGTTTCTGGTTTGCTTCAGACGTTACATTAGCTGAATAGATCAGCAGGGCTGCCAGGCAACCGGTATTGTTTAAAATAAAATAAATATGGTAGCCCCCATATCCTTCTCACTTCAGTTGTCCTTTAACCTCCCTGGCGTTCTGAACGAGCTAGGCTCGTCCAGAGACGTCGGAGGTCACCTCTCAGGCCCCGCTGGGCCGATTTGAATAATTTTTTTTTCAAAACACGCAGCAAGCACTTTGCTTGCTGCGTGTTGTGCCTGATCGCCGCTGATCCGCCGCGATACAGCCTCCCCCCTCCCCAGACCCCGTGCGCAGCCTGGCCAATCAGTGCCAGGCAGCGCTGAGGGGTGGATCGGGACTCCCTGTGACGTCATGACGTCGATGACGTCACGACGTTCGTCGCCATGGCGACGGGGGAAGCCCTCCTGGAAATCCCGTTCAGAACGGGATTTCCGGACGGGTGATTGCGCCGGCGGGGATCGGAGGGCAGGAAGGGACGCCGCAGGGAGGGGAGAATCATGTAGCTAGCGCTAGGCTAGCTACATGATAAATATAAAAAAGAAGTGTAAAAAACGTTCCCGCGGCCGCCAGGCAGTTTAAACTACTATAGGCGATCCAAAATGAAACTCGCCATGCCAGCACAGTTAGTAAATACCCAGGTCTATTCTCTTATTCAATAATATTTGTATTTTTTGAGGCCTTTTAATCCTGTACCTTTTTAATCAAATAGTGAATTCTATAGAGCAGCTTTTAGATACCAGGCTACACAAAGAGCCAGATTACTAATGAGGCACTCTAGGCAGGTGCCTAGGGCCTGATGGGTGCTCGTCTCTCTGAGCTTCTGCCCTCACTACATTAAACAGGTCAGATGGTAAGCAGGGGAAACCTCAGCTCTAAGCTGCTACCCCTCTCTCAGGGCCCACAGTCAATCTCTGGCCAGGAAAGGGTTAAATAACCTTCCTAGCGCTTTAAAAAAAATGGGGCCGAGTGAGGTGGGATGTCTGAGAAATTCTCGCAGACACCCTCGCGTCCAGTGGCCCCCCCAGGCCCTCTGTGACTCAGTCGCCGCGTTCGCTCGCATCATGTGCATCAATGCCTTATCCCCTCACAGAGACGGAGGGAGAGCGCCTCTGTCAGTTTCCATGGCAACCCAAACTGCTCCCGTCATCGGTGCCCTTGAAAAAGAGTCAGATGTGAGGGGAAAAAAATTAAAATGAAAGAATCAAGCGGAGAAGGTGCCATGTAACAAGCGTCTGGGATTCCCCAAATGCTCCGCAACGTGCGAACGGCGGTCCCCTCGCCTCCGAACCGGCTGTACAGCCGCGCTCCACAGCGAGACTTCTGTACACTGACTCGCTGAGATTGTCGCTGTAATACAAAGAAACGCTCTTTGGAACGGAGCCCAGAATAAATATGACTGGCACCCGTCGCTGGGTCAGGTGCGCCCTGCGTGGTCCAGATTTTCGTACTTATCTCACCAGATGTTCTTCATCTGCTTCATGATTCTAAATCACTTTGCATTCCTGCGGGAGTCTTTCTGCAGGATTGCTTGATAACTATTATATATAGTTATGAATCTTATCATTACCCTTTTTGTGTGATTATCTCTGATGAGTAGGACATTGGATTTCCATTGGCCAGTCAGAGCAGACAGTGCAGTATCCATTCTGGTGGTCCATTTGGAGTCCAATTTATTTTAGCACTTTTTATTATTTCTTATTAAATTTCCCTGCTTCTAATTAGTACTGCTGTAATGTGTATTTATGGCCACTTGTCACTAGGGAGCAGTGTGAGGCAATAACAGTGGACTTCTGCTTTCAGTTTTTATATTTTCCGCTAGCAGAGGGAAGTCAAAGCATTCCAAGAATTTACAGCACAACGAGTTCTGCCTATTGAGGTCAAAAGCAAAGCACTTATCTCAAACAAGATAACTCTATTGAAGCTGCTAATGAGTTAATACATGGGTTTCTATGGGGAACATATCTGCTTGTCCGGAAAAAAAAAAACCGCAAAAGATAGGAGCGCTGCAAAATCGCTTTCTAATCTCTTTTCTGCAGCAACTTTGTAGGCGATTTTGTGTGCTAAATATGTTTTAATTAATCGATAGAAATCGGCCGTGAATCAATCAATCGATTTGATAGAATCGATTTTTCAATCGATCGCTGAAATCAACCAGTATATGGGCTTCTAAAGCCAAATTCCCACAATGGGAAACCACAGTGCCTAAAGGTGGCCATACACTTACAGATTTGCAGCAGATTCGACCATCAGATACATTTCTGTCAGATGCCTGTCAAGTCCCATCTGACAGGAATCTATCTGATGTGTGCCACACACTAGGAACAGATTTCCAATAGATTCCATTCTGAAATCTATTGGAAATCGATCTAAATGCATTATTGCAAGATCCAATGCAACTCTATGGGCCATTAATCTGCTGCCAGCAGCAGATCGACCTAGATCTTCCATCCTGTCAGATAGATCAAATCGATAGAAATTGGCCGCAAATCGATCCATCAGCTGATTCGATAGAATCAATTTCCGATCAATCGTTCGTTTGATGGCTGAAATCGACCAGTGTATGGGCCCCTTTAGATTGTATGGAAGATTTGAATCTGTGTGTGTCTGTGCCAGCTAGCCTGGCACCATCTAGTGGTAGCTGGTGGTACTGCATATTGTGCCAATTATGACAGAAGTGTTGATTATGGTGCAAAAACAGCTGCAGGCAAATATCCATATCAGATAGATATTCAGCACAGCAACCAGACAGGACAAAGCAGTCACAAACCGTTCTTTTCATCTCTCAGTTTAGATGGCATTATACTGTAGTGTGCTTTTATTTAACTGTAACTATGGTAAGTAATTAACTACTATCAGAACAACTGTAAAATTTGAAATTGGGCAACTGGGGAGGGTGGTTACGGTTAGGCATCGCTGGGGGTCGGTTACAGTTAGGCGTCTGTGGTGGTGGGTAAGGTTAGGCATGACTGGGGGGGGGGGGTCATTTAGGATTAGGCATTGGGGGGGTTAGGGTTAAGCATCAGAAGGGGGGTTGTTAGGGTTACGCATCATCAGGAAAGTAAGGCGGTTGATTACAGTTAAACATCAGCAATGGGGCTCTGTTAGCATTAGGCATTGGGGGTTAGGGTTAAGCATCGGAGGGGGGGTGTTTAGGGTTAGGCATTGGTATAGGGAGGGCTGTGTGTGACAACAGAGTTAGGTTTAACTATAGTCAAAATATCAATAACATTTACCCTCACAGTATTTTACTATCAGAGCACTGGACAATAGTAGAATATTGGTTATTTTACCACTATGCTACTAGCGGCTGTTTCCAGCACCTGCATTTCCCTGGCGCCCTTTTTGCCCGTACGCCTCCCTGGATAGTATCTATACTGGGAGGATCCAGAAGCTTTCCCTCTACCAAGGCAAGTATCTCATTTTTTTTTTACTTTCAGTAAAGTTACAGGTTTGCTTTAAAGTGACACTGAAGTGAAAAAAAAACACTTGTGATGCTAGCATAATATTGCCCCTGTTTAACTCTCTAGTAAGGCCACATCTGGAATATGGAATTCAGTGCTGGGCACCACATTACAAAAAGATATTGCAGTTTTAGAGCAGGTGCAGAGACGAGCAAGAAAATTGATATGTGGGATGGAAGGTCTCACTTATCAAGAAAGGTTAGATAAACTGGGTTTATTTAGTCTAGAGAAAAGACATCAGAGGGCAATATAATAGCTTGGCGGATGAGCTTTTTGTCCCTAGGCCTTCTCAAAGGACTAGAGGACATGATCTACGCATGGAGGAAAAACGTTTTAGCCATTTATTTAGGAAAGGGTTCTTTACAGTAAGAGTGATTAAGATGTGGAATGCATTGCCACAGGAAGTCGTTATGGCAAACTCTATACCTGCATTTAAAGGGGGCTTAGATACTTTCCTTGCGTTGAAAGACATCCATGGCTACAATTACTAGGTAATGCCTAATGATGTTGATCCAGGGATTTTATCTGATTGCCATCTGGAGTCGGGAAGGAATGTTTCCCTTTAGGGGCTAATTGGACCATGCCTTGTGGGGGGTTTTTCGCCTTCCTCTGGATCAACAGGGGTATGTGGGGGACGGGCTGGTGTTGTACTTTATACTGGTTGAACTCGATGGACGTATGTCTTTATTCAACCAAAATAACTATGTAACTATGATTTGTAATGATATGATATGTTAGTAGCAAAGAAAATAGGGCTTGATTCACTAACCGGCACTAAGTGTTAGCACCGGAGTGAAAAGCCCTTTTTGGCCACTAGTGTGCGCAAAGCTACTTTGCGCACGGCCCTGTGCACTGCGCGCACAGCACGGGTGCACAGTGCGAGGATAACGTTGCACCCGCTGGCCTTTACAAGTCACACCCGATGCAACAAAAATGACGCACCGAGTGCCCCCGAAGTGGCCCATCATAGCGCTGCTTAACGGGCACCCGATGCATCATTTTCTTCGCATCGGTGTGACTTTAAAAGGCCAGCAGCGCGCACTATTATTGAGCTGGATTGCTTCAACTGTGTGGGCGCAAACCACCTAACGCCGTGGTTTGCGCCCACTAACACTTAGGGCACATCAACCGGCTTAGCGCCGGTTAGTGAGTCAAGCCCATAGTCTCATATTTTAATTTTTAGATGTATAGCTTTTTTTTTTTATTACAAGTCACACTCAGTATTTTAAACTATTACATAAGCAGAGCTAATGAACCTTTCAACTTCCATGGAGTAAAAATCTAAATCTGTCGCTGACTGTTTCTGTGATGTATAAGGGCTCCGGAAAACAGCACCCAAAGGAGGGCTCAGATAGATAAACATTGAAGTTTTGTAATGCTAGGTATACACCATACAATTTTCTGGCAGATTTACCTGCCAGATCAATTATTTCCAACATGTCAGATCTGAATTTCGATCGAAAAAAACAATAAAAAATTCAGAAAATGAATTGAAATTCAGATTGGATATGATGGACATAATCGATCTGCCAGGTAAAACCGCCAGAAAAGTGTATGGTGTGTACCTAGCATTACTCTTCCGGTTCCGGAAACAATATGAGACTCATATCTGTGCTACTAATGTTTTATTTCATAAGGTGCCCATACATTAGAACGATTATGGGCAGATTCGACCAAGAGACAAATTTATCTCTAATCGAATCTGCCCATACACTACAGGCCGATTCCCGTCCAATTTCAGCATGAAATCATCAGGGAATCGGCTGAGCCGCCGCGTCCACCCCGCCGCTGCCCCCAAAATGTATAAATGTATGTAGTGTAGTGCAATTATACATTACCTGTCCTGTAGCAGCTTCCGCAAGGTGTCCATCCATCTCGCAGGGTAACAGCCGCATACATGCTAGCAGCGCATAGCATCAGGCGCTAAGCGCCACCAGCGTGTATGCGGAACCTCCGAGATGGATGGAGGCCGCGTGGAGGCTGACACCGGACAGGTAATGTATACATGCACACACACTACATACATTTATACATTGCGGGGGTTTCGTCATCTCGTCGCTCGTTCGCAATTCGGCCGGCCCACCGCCGCGCACACGACCAACCAACTTCGCCCCAAAATTTTCCAGCATGCGCGATCGACCGTGCGTGCAATCTCTGTCCTGAAATTGGTCGCTTTGTCGGTTGGGCATGCACTTGGCAGCACCAATTTTCATCCAATTCGATTATAATAATCGAACTGGATGGTCGATTGGTTGTTTGGTCGGCTAGTGTATGGCCCCCTTTAGCTGTACTACACATACAATTCATTATATCACAAGTTATTTTCACTTCAGATTCCCTTTAAAGCAGACCTGATCACTGAACTTTCTCTTTGCTCTAAAAGATAAGCAACAGCATAATAAGCTTTAAAGAAAAACAAACATTTCTTTGTTACAGCCGATACAAATCCTAAAATAAGTCTTCAGTGTGTCTACTTCCTGCTTTCATAGCAGCAGACATAGGGTTAACATCCTGTGTTTACAAAACATCCGGTGTTACAAATTAGCTGCTCTGCGGAGGCAGCCAGCTGACACAGCTGAGCGATCAAACTACAGTTGTGATTAGACACAGATGAGGGGGGATTAGACAGGCTAAACTCTCTAATTACACACAGGGTGCATTTCTCTCTGTTTTCCTTTTGCCCTGTGCAAGAGTTCAGGTCCACTTTAAACCTATGAGTACATCAGTAGAATCCAGAGACTGAGCAGTTAGTCATAATTAATTTAGAACTCTCCAATGGCCACAACCTGCGAGCGCAGCGCTGACGAAAGGCCAGACGTCTGGTGCAGTCAGGTCTCTTCTCCATGGCGGTCAGCGCGCCCCCAGCTCGCCTCTGGCTACTGTGCGTTACGTACTACAAATAAGGCTTTTCCCAGCACAGAACTTCTGTTACTCGCTTTCCAGAGCCCTGCAGCCGACAGCCTCACTGTATGAAGGACAAAGTAAGGCTCGCCGCCCGTGGAACAGAGAACGTGGTGTGGATAGTAAAACCGCGGCACATAGTCCGCTACGTGAGCTGCATTTATCTGCACTGAGCAGAAATACTAATGTGTGTCCCTGTCTCACCCCAGAATACATCCCAAACACAAACGACTCTACACAGCATTAAAGCCACACGCCGATCTTAGATGACTATCACCCAGAACGATCATTTATGATCATTTTGTGGAGACAGCGCTCCAGCGATTTGTGGAATCGGTTTTGAAGCACTTCGGGCCTGTCTCGTCAGGTTTTTTGTGCATTTTCTGTATGGGAAAACTGCAACCCATGTTAACCATTTCAGCCCGCGGGGATTTTTCACCTTATGCATCAGAGCAATTTTCACCTCCCATTCATTCGCTAATAACTTTATCACTACTTATCACAATTTATTGATCTATATCTTGTTTTTTCCGCCACTAATTAGGCTTTCTAAGAGCCACTTTACTGTAAATGCATTTTAACAGGATTAATAAGAAAAAAATTTAAAAAATTCATTATTTTTCAGTTTTTGCCCATTATAGCGTAAAAATAATATATGCTACCATAATTAAAACCTATGTATTTTATTTGCCCTTTTGTCTCGGTTATTATACCATTTACATTTTGTCCCTATCACAATGTATGGCGCCAATATTTTATTTGGAAATAAAGGTGCATTGTTTCCGTTTTGCGTCCATCACTATTTACAAGCTTATAATTTAAAAAATGTTTGTAGTATACCCCCTTCACATGCATATTTAAAAAGTTCAGACCCTTAGGTAACTATTTATGTCTTTTTTTTTTTTCACGTCCGGGCGGCTGAAATGGTTAATCACAGGGCTAGTTCACTCTTGAATGCATTTTTTACATGCAGAAAAACAATTGACAGCAGGGCAAAAACAACAGACAACTCATGAAAAACTGATGCACAGAAAAACTGACAAGTGGAGACAAGCCGTTGGGCCAGGCCTTGTTCACATAATAAATTGTCAGGGCTATCGCAAGCGCTGAGCGATTTATTGAGCGTTTTTTAAACTGCTTTTTCTGCACTTTGCGCTTAGAAAATCGCTTTTCTAAGCGCTTTTGCAGAGCGATTCATTTTTTCACTTCCTGACATCAGTCAGGCTGTGAACTCTTTCACCTGAAAATGAATAAATACAATGCATTTATTTATGAAAGCGCTGGGGAAATCGCTATATAAAGCGCTTTTTCAAGTGCTTTGCGATTTCCCTATACCTTCCATTGAGGCAAATCGCCCTGAAAATGGTACAGGCAACGCTTTGGTGAGCGGATCGGAATCGAACCGCTTATATGTGAACGCTCTCATAGGGAATCATTGCACAAGCGCTAGGGCAATCGCTGGCACTTAGAAAAAAAAACCAAAACGCTCTAGGTGTGAATAAGCCCTTAAAGTGTACCCGAGGTGGTGTGGTGGAGGGCAGATGGGTCACAGAGGTATGTTCCCTGCTGCAGGACATGCCTCTGTGTCCCCCAACCGCCACTCTGCCCCCCACCACCGCCCTATCACCCCCGCAATTAGCGACAAGCAATTGTCGCTATTCTGGATGGTAAGGGAGGAGAGGTATTGCCTGCTCAAGCGCCCACTGGGGGCGTTCTTGCAGGCTTTCCCAACTGTCATTGGGCAGCTGTCTCTCCCTGGCTGCGCCCCCTGCCGCTCCCCCGCCTCCCTGCACACTGCTTGTAAGAGCAGCTCTTCTTCCAACGTCATGATCGCAGGTGTCACGAAACTGACAGTGGAATACTGCAGGCTACAAGAGCGCCGGGCATCGCGGCTACCTGATCTGCCCAGCCCCAAATCCCCCCCCGAACAGATAGCATTGTTTATTTTAATGTAGATCCCCACCTTGGGTTCCCTTTAAAGATGCAGATGATTCTTTTATTGCAGTAAAGTCAGGTCATGTAGATGAGCCAAATCGCAAGACAGACTGAGAGAACTGATATTAGCATCCTTATAAACCTAAAGAAAATGTGCTTCCTCAGCTTGTATACATCATGCATGATCTTCATGTCAATTCTTTTTAGACAGACAGACAGACATCGACTGATCTTTAGTAATTTAATCCTACATCATATTGATGGTCCCAAATCTCTTTTTCCATCCAACATGCTTCTTCCTGTTTCCTGTAGTCATAGTGATGTCAAGTTGCTATGGAGATTAAAAATCAGGGGCAAAAATTTGCAATAAAAATGCATGCTTTTTCCAGATTGCATTCAATTTGCATAGGTGAATACAGATGCAAAACTCACAGTATACTAGTCGAAATTGTCCCTAAGTTTTCAGATATACCTTGTATAAAAACAGGCAGCTTGTAACACAGTAAAATCACGCATGTATCTGCTGGATTTCTCTTTGATTTCAAACATACTAGCTAAGTGGGATATTATCCTCTGCCACATCACATCCGTCACTCCACAACCTTTGATATCTTTAAAGAGAAACTCCAGTGAAAATAATGTAATAAAACAAGTGCTTCCTTTTTACTATAATTATGTATAAATGATTTAGTCAGTGTTTGCCCATTGTAACATCTTTTAAATCCCTGATTTACATTCTGACATTTATTACATGGTGACATTTTTACTGCTGGTAGATGAAGTAGCTGCTGCATGCTTTTTGGCAGTTGGAAACAGCTGGAAACAGCTATTTCCCACAATGCAGCAAGGTTCACAGACAGGAAACTGCCAAGAGTACGTATTCAGAATTTCTTTGTGGGAGGGGTTTCACCACAATATTAGCCATACAGCGCCCCCTGATGGTCTGTTTGTGAAAAGGAATGGAATTCTCATGTAAAAGGGGGTATCAGCTACTGATTGGGATAAAGTTCAATTCTTGATCTGACTCTCTGCTTAAACATGCCCTCAAAACTCACTTTTTCGTTAGGGCAGCAGTTCTCCTGTTGTCTTCCGGCCAAGTTGAACTCCGTCTCCTACTAGATCATCTAAACACACTGCCTCTAGGTATGAATATTGTATACTACTCCACCTCTTGTTCCCCCCTATTCCTTTAGATTGTAAGCTCACAAGGACAGGTCTCTCTCATCCTTTTTTTAAATTTTGTTACCCATTTATTCATAGTAATTCTGGCACTGTTATTACCAATTCTGTACTTTCTGTATTGGTGTATATCATTGTTTGTATTATTATGTAGCCCGTGTTGTTTCTTACTTTGTACAGCGCCACGAAATATGTGCGCTTTATAAATTAATAATAAAAATACTAATAATAATAATCAGAGCTGCCTAAAAAAAACCACGCAAGCTCAAGACCATCACCTAAGGAGATTCCCAGCATGCACCCTCAGGTCACTATTCAGATGAGCTTGCTTGAAGTGTGCATCTCTCTACTTGCAGTGCCCCCAGGAGTGTGTGGGCGGATCTAGAACTGTTTAACCTCTTGAGGACCGCAGTGGTAAACCCCCCTAAAGACCAGGCAATGTTTTGTTAAATTGGCCACTGTAGCTTTAAGGCCAAGCTGCAGGGCCGCACAACTAAGCACACAAGTGATTTCCCCCCTCCCCCTCCCCTTTTCTCCCCACCAACAGAGCTCTCTGTTGGTGGGGTCTGATCTCCCCCCAGATGTTTCTTTATTTTTACAAATATTTATGTTATTTTTTTTTTATATAAATGTTACTATTTGTTTTTGTTGTTTTTTTTACTCCCCCCTCCCTCAGTCCCAGAGCGAGCCAATCATAGCGATCGGCTGTCATAGGTTTCAGCCTATCACAGCCGAATGAAGAGCCTTATCCTTATCCGGGCGAAGAGCCGCTAGTGTGCCTGCGCAGGATTGCGGTAGGTAAATATTTACCTCGCCGCACTTTGGGGGGACACAGCTGGATTGCCGGGCCACCAGAGGACGTGGGAAGCCTCGATTGATCCAGGGGCTTCCCCCTCCCAAGGTAGGTATCCCCCAGCGGGATTTTTTTACATTACAGATCCATTTTATAGAAAAATGTTTCTTTGTTACAGCTTACAGAAGTCCTGCATCTGCTTCCTGCTGTCATGGAAGCAGGCATAGGGTTAACATCCTGCTTTACAAATTAGCTGCTCTGCCGAGGCAGCCAGCTGACACAGCTGAGAGACCAAATTACAGTTTACAGATGAGGGGGAATTAGACAGGCTAAACTCTCTAAATACACACAGGGTGCATTTCTCTCTGTTTTCCTTCTGTCCTGTGCAAGAGTTCAGGTCCCCTTTAAGCAAGTGGATCCTACATGCTACCCTATACAGTATAACTGTCTGAAGCCTGCAGAGACCTGGACGGGCTTCCCATCATGCTCTGACGCGGTGATAATTGATCTTTTGTTAATTTTTTACACCTTGCTCCCTTTGTTGTTATCTGCGGAGTAACACCTAGGAGACGATTATACATTCGCAGTCCGGGCCTCATTGATCGGCATGCTGCACGCCGCTTGTTTGTGTTATCGCCGCGGTCACATTGCTCAACTCAAAGGTACCCGTTCCCGTGAATTATTCAGGCCTCCGATAAATCCGCCGCGAGTCTTTCGCCTGTTAGCGTCTTTCATTTCACAAAGCAGAACAAACAGCTCCTGCCGTCCGGCTCCAGTTATTTTAAAAATAGTCACATAAAAGAACATTTTCTATGCATTATGCATTAAAAAAAAAGTTTTGTAAAGAGTTTTGCAAAATAAAGAGAGTCATGTAGTCTGCTCAGAAGAGGACAATGTGACCCCATTATGAAGAAGCCTACAGATGGGTACTTAGCAAGGATTTGGGGTTAAAGGACCACTGTCACAAAAAAAAATGTGCATTTTAAAGAGAACCCGAGGTGGGATTTACTTATGTTAGTGGGGCACAGAGGCTGGTTGTGCACAGTAACACCAGCCTCTGTTGCCCCATGCTGTGCCTCTAGGACCCCCCTGCGTGCCGCTATACCCCCCGCAGTGCTGGCGACACGCAGCGTGTCGCCAGCACAATGTTTACCTCTCGCCTGTCTGTTAGCGCCGCTCCCCCGCCTCCTCCGTATCGGCGCTACCCGCCTGCGTCCCTTCCCTCCCGCTGATTGAAGGGAAGGGACGCGGGCGGGTAGCGCCGATACGGAGGAGGCGGGGGAGCGGCGCTAACAGACAGGCGAGAGGTAAACATTGTGCTGGCGACACGCTGCGTGTCGCTAGCATTGCGGGGGGTATAGCGGCACGCAGGGGGGTCCTAGAGGCACAGCATGGGGCAACAGAGGCTGGTCTTAGTGTGCACAACCAGCCTCTGTGCCCCACTAACATAATTAAATCCCACCTCGGGTTCTCTTTAAATACACATCCATATAAGAAGTACGTTTCTCCAAGAGTAAAATGAGCCATTCGTGACTTTTCTCCTATGTTGCTGTCACTTACAGTAGGTAGTAGAAAGCTGACATTATTGATACATTTTTGACCAATCCATTTCTTCATGCAGGATTATCAGCATGGCCTTTATTCTTTATAAAGAAACAAAAAGTAATGCGTTGGCACTCAGAGGCAAACAAACGTAGAGAACCGAAACAGTATACTGCAGGAACAAAAAGACACAATGGAAAAGCTTGGCACTGCAGTGCTGACAGTGATTTAAAATTGCAAATGCACTAACATTCAATTCTTGTCAAAAAAGTTCATCTTATCATGCATTTATATTTATCAATGAAGATAATACTTATTGTGTGCAGAGTGGGGGGGATGTGTGATTGGCAGTGGGTGCCGTTTGGTTCACAGCCTAAAGACCTAGCCGTGCACCAGACGGCACACACTGCCAATCCCCCCCCACTCTGCACACGATAAGTATTATCTTCATTGCTATATGTCATTGCACAAGGCAAGCTTTTTTGACAAGAATTGAATGTAAGTGTATTTGCAATTAAATCCCTGTCAGCAGTGCCGAGCGAGCTTCTCCATTGTGTCTTTTTGTTGCATTCTTTATAAAGACGCTGCCTGAAAAGGACCTATACAAAGGTGCTCGCTGTACACTTTTTTGGCAGTTGGACTGAACTGTCATTCGTTAAGTGCTTTTGAAAATAAAGGAAACCTTGATTCCCCTATGAGGAAATGGGCTAGTCCAAAACCTGTCAGTTCTGTCAGATTTCTACTACCTCCTGTAAGTGACAGCAACATAGGAGAAAGGTAATTTATGGCTCTTTTTACTCTGGAAGAAACCTACGCCTTAATTCTACTCTATTTCACGATTTTCGTGATAGTGGTCCTGTAAAGTAGGATTTTCTGCTATAGCTTGGGTGGGAGAGGGAGGACAGGCCACAGATGGATATACTGTATATTATTTGCCCTATTAGGCCATCTTTCTTGGGCTGTCCCCACTTCCATGTGCAGAGCCCCCTTTCCATGTAAAGCACCCTCCCATTTACAGAAACCCGTTCCTGTACAACACCCCCCACACACACCATGTGCAACACCCTTCCTATACCCAGCACCTCCTTTACATAGGTAGACACCCCCACACCTTTGAACATTACTTCCCCTCTTCCATATGCAGCCTCCCATTTAAAGAGACTTTGAAGCGTACAAAAATTGCTATTTTTACTTGATAGTTCGCTTAAAGGGGTCTCAGTAGATGTAAACCGCCGCATCCCCGAGCCAAAACAAGGGCTTTATACCCCCCAAATCCTAGGGCAAAATCCCACTACTTTCTTAGTCGTGGACTTTGCTGCCCGGGGAGGCAGAGCTTTGAGCTGCAGCTCTGCCTCTACTGACGTCAATCTCCGTGCGGATCTCCGCCTCTCCCCGCCCCTCTCTGTGAAGGAAGACTGAGAGGGGCGGGGAGAGGCTGAGATCCTTGGCGATTGACATCAGTAGAGGCAGAGCTGCAGCTGAAAGCTCTGCCTCTTTCAGGAAGCACTGCCTAGATTGCTTTCGGTGATTTGGGGGGTTAAAGCCCTCGTTTTGGCTCGGGGATGCAGCGGTTTACCTCTACTGAGACTACTGAAGCGAACTGCCAGGTAAAAATAGCAATTTTTGTTCGCTTCAGTCTCTCTTTAAAAACTTGCTAATAATGACAGAAAACTCCAAAGGTGGGGCTTCTGTACTAGCAGGGCCGGATTTACCATAAGGCACTGTAGGCCCATGCCTACAGGCGCCTGATGATGTAAAGGCGGCTCACTCCCCTCCTATAGTGCATCCCTCCCTCTTTCTATATGCAGAGCACTAATGAGAGTGTAAATGAGAGGTTACTCACCCTGCTCTCTGCATTCCACTGACCAGATCTCCCTTCAGTCGGGGGCACCTCTAGCTAATCATTAATGAGGTACTTCTGGCTACTTAATACTAAGGGGCACCTGTAGCTACCTATGATGGACAAGGGAAGTAAGGGAGAAGTGACAGCTGGGCCAGCCAGCACACATACAGTACGAGTTGAGTGGGGTTTGTAGGTACATGGAGGGCGGAGTCTAGGATGCCAGGACATCTGTGCCTATAGGCTCCTGTGAGGTAAATCCAGGCCTGTGTGTACTAGTGATAGCCGTGTCTCAGAGAACTCATAGAGAAGCATGTGGTCAGTTAGGTCAAGTCAAGTGATAGATATGTGAGTCTCTGATTTGCTAGTCATGATCATGTGGTAAAGCAGGATGTGATCACAGCAAATCAGAGCTTTGCAAATCTATCAGCTGATCAAACAAATCACACGCTTCCCCATCAGTTCTCCTAGACATGAACATTACTATTCTGCACTGATTGCCCTGACTGTAGAAGAGGCTCCTGACCTTGTTCTTTAAAGCGGGATTGTCACCATACAAATAACATTACAACAGGAACTGGCCTGAGTGTATTAAGTGATAAAGATGCTAATCCTGCATTCAAGACTTGCAAAATGTTTTCTGCTGTTATGATTTGGAGTTATCACATACCTTAAGAGCACTGGCCCTTTAATAGCCATTGCCATTCAGTTGCATGCTGGGAGTTCTTTTTATCTATAATATATTCTTGCTCTTCCCTTTATTTCCCTGCCTAGCTGTCTAGCTGAAAAACGATCCTCTTCCCACTTGTGTTTACACGCAAGGCTGAGGTGACTCAGCGATTGGAGGAGAAAAGAAAAAAAAGTTAAGGGAAGAAATGACATCAGTATTTAGCCTCAAACTGTGGGCAAAATACATGGTTCCCACCAGGAACAGAATTCTCTTCATTAACTATATAAAATTCACTGATATCAAAATATGGACAGGACAATACATGTGTTATGTACGTAGATTTATTTATTTATTTATTGTATTTATAAAGCGCCAACATATTACGCAGCGCTGATCAAGTATTTATCTACTTATATATGTGTTTTTTCCCTGGCATAGTATGGCTAATCCTCCTGCTTTAAAAATGACTTACTAGGTGTCTGCTAACTGAGCCCTCTATAGTGACAGCACATGAAAAATTATGACGTTTAACTGCCGGGTAGGGCATGCTGGGAACTGTAGTCATTCAGCAGTCTGTATCCTGCAGATTCCCATAGCCTGGCTTAGTGTCTATTTATGTCTCCCAGTTTCCTCAATACTTTTCCAATAACTTCATAAATATAAAAAGGAGTAAGACGATACTGGGCGACCTGGGAAGCATGGAAGGGATCTTAATTATTCAGGTTACATTCAGAGACTTGCGTAACGCGAAATGTCATACCCATGATGCAATGCTAGAGGCTCCGGAAAAGTGTTCTCCATCCAGATCAGGCCTGGCCGTGGGCTCTTGTTATAGTGATGTCATCACTTCTATTCTAGGCTGATGACATCATCTTAGGCCCAGTGCACACTGAGCGGTTTTAGGTGCGATCCGCCTGTAAAAACGCTTGGCTAATGTATTTCAATGAGATGGTGCACACTGGCGGTTTGAGGTTTGTAGCAAACCGCAAACGTGCCCCCTGCAGCACGTTTGCGGTTTGCAGAAGCGTTTCTGCCTCAATGTAAAGTATAGGAAAAACGCAAACCGCTCTGGAAAACACTACATCAGAGCGGTTTTCCAGGCGTTTTTGTTACAGAAGCTGCTCAGTAACAGCTTTACTGTAACAATATTTGTAATCTGCTACACAAAAACTCTCCCTTAGGGTTAGGCACCACCAGGGGAGTCTTAGGGTTAGACACCACCAGGGGGGTCTTAGGGTTAGGCACCACCAGGGGGGTCTTAGGGTTAGGCACCACCGGGGGGGTCTTAGGGTTAGGCACCACCAGGGGAGCCTTAGGGTTAGGCACCACCAGGGGGGGTCTTAGGGTTGGGCACCACCAGTGGGGTCTTAGGTTTGGGCACCACCAGGGGAGTCTTAGAGTTAGACACCACCAGGGGGGTCTTAGGGTTGGGCACCACCAGGGGGGACTTAGGTTTGGGCACCACCAGGGGAGTCTTAGAGTTAGGCACCACCAGGGGGGTCTTAAGCAGGCCATACACTGGCTCGATTCACGGCCGTTTCGACAGCAGATCCGATCCTGGGATCGGATCTGCTGCCAATCGCTTGCGCTAAACGCACCCGCCGATCCGATTCCCTCCCGAAATCGGATCGGACCGTCGATCGCGCCGTGCGGGAAATTACCCTCGATCGCCCGGCGGTAGGAGCGCGTCGCTTGCGGCGTACGATTCGGGCCCGATCCGAGCATGTATACATTACCTGAAGCTGGCTCCGGGGTCCTCTTCTCCTCGCTGCACCGCATTTCCGCATGTCCCAGTGTACGCTTATACTTCCTGTGTCACTCCGGTGACCAGGAAGTTAAAATAGAGGGCGCTCTATTTGAACTTCCTGGTCACGGAGTAACACAGGAAGCGCCGGGATGGAGCAAGAACAGCGGTGCGGTGCAGTGCAGAGAAGACGCCCGGGAGCCAGCCTCAGGTAATGTATACGGGGGGGGGGGGGGGGCAGGCGGCAGGAGCAGCTGAACAGATTGTGATCGGTTTCAGGCTGAAATCGATTCACAATCTGTTTGCAGTAAAGGCAGCCATACGATCCCTATCTGATCAGATTCGATCAGATAGGGATCTGTCAGCTGGTCGATCTAATGGCACATCGACCAGTGTATGGCCACCTTTAGGGTTGGGCACCACTAGGGGGGACTTAGGGTTGGGCACCACCAGGGGGGTCTTAGGGTTGGGCACCACCAGGGGGGTCTTAGGGTTGGGCACCACCAGGGGAGTCTTAAGGTTGGGCACCACCAGGGGGGTCTTAGGGTTGGGCACCACCAGGGGAGTCTTAGGGTTGGGCACCACCAGGGGGGTCTTAGGTTTAGGCACCACCAGGGGAGTCTTAGGGTTGGGCACCACCAGGGGGGTCTTAGGGTTAGGCACCACCAGGGGGGTCTTAGGGTTAGGGATAGGTACAGGGAGGATTCTGTGTGAGAGTAGGGTTAGGTTTAGTTGTAGTAAAACGTTAGTAATATTTACTAATGTTTTACAACAGTTATTACGAATGTACTTATATTTTTTTTCATCGTTATAAACAATATTTTCAGATTTTATTACATGAAGAAACAATAAATGAAGGTTATTCACAATACTATACAATTATAACGATTGTTTAACAAACGTAATTATAAGTTTCACTTTTAAAACAGGGAAGATTATCGTTTTCGCAATTCGCGATCTCATAAACGTTATTAAATTTTTAATTTGTAAAACATTATTTGTAAACGAAATGCAACACAAGATTTTTCTAAATGCTATTACCGCTTATTGTTTACACCATGCGCCCTTTTCCCCCGACGCCCTTTTTTGCATGTACGCCTTTTGATGGGCACTGCTCACAAAAGGTCACTGTCACGCCGTGACTTTAATGGTCAGGTTAGTGGCTCGGCTGTCTTTCCTAGACCTCACCCTGCCCTAGATGGGTTTATAATCTAATTGTCCTGCACAGAACATATGCGGGGAACTACAGAACTGTACAATGACTCATTGGCATTTGCAAAGCTGAAAACAGCATTAATTATAGTCGTAGAGGTGTAACTGCGCCATTAAACCGTCTCATGCTGTCTGGCCCAGATTTACATCCCTCTGACAACTGATTATGTTGTACGAGAGATCGTTACGGCCGGGACTGTAAATTCTGCCCCCTCTGCCTCCTACGTTTCTGCCACACGGCATATAAACTCTGCAGGGTCTTAAACGCATATCACCGATAGGCTGTCTCCCAACGGCGACGAAGGCTGGTGAGGATCCGCGGCACGATGGAAATTCTTATAACGCATTTCCTGCATCCCTAAGGGTCCTGTTATACTGTATAGCTGTTGTCAGATATGAGGCTGGGTTCAGGGTTAGTTCACGCAAATCGCAATCGCGATTTTGCTGCAATTTGCGTTTCTGATTCCTGTTCAGAATAGAATGAGATTAACAACTCAATCGCCCCACAATGCTGCACACATAATTTGTGCCAATTGCTAACCCTGCAGTGAGAATAATTTCATAGGGATACATTAGTAACAGCGCTTTGCTGATCACCGGCAAGCAGCAAAGCGCTGAAAAGTGCCCCAGTGTGAAGCAGCCCTCACACATACAAGCCGTCCTGTCCAGATACATATAAAATCGGCGCGGGAGACTTGAGCGCAGGATACAGCCGCTATATGGCTGATCCTGCTGCTGCACAAGTTCCCGGCCATGTTAAATACTATCCCCCTCCAGGCCGCCATGGATGGTGGGGAATGAAATAATTTGGTTCTCAGCTATTGCTGAAAGCTGAATTATTGTGTTTTAAAAGTAACTTCAGTTCAGTATTCTGACAGCGCCGGAGTTACTTTGTGTGCGCTGCTATAGGCGTAATTCCTATTACAGCCTATGGTGGCGGCAGCTTTGCCCAAATCTACCTGCGCTGTCATTAAAGCGCTCATATTGTCAGTTTTTGACAGGTGGCATCAGTTTTGTATGTTTTCTATGGCTTGGTTCACACATATGCGATACTTCACACTATTTTGTCAGTTAGGCTTAGCAACTGCCATTCAGGAAAAGCTTTTGAAAACAAAGAAAACCCTGAGAATCCCACATGAAGAGGTGGACTAGTCCACAACTTGTCAGATCTGACAGATTTTAACTGCCTTTCTTTGCTGGAGTCGGTGTTATGAACTACAATGTAAATTACGAAGTTCCACGTAATTACACATAATTGCCAAATTACAGATCCTAATGAAGGTTACGAGTGAAATTACTTACGAATTTGCCAGATATTTTCCTGGAAATAAATATGGCAGCCTCAATATCCCTCTCACCTCGGGTTCCCTTTAAAGGAAACCTAAAGGCAAGAAAAAAAATGGATCAGTCCGTTTTTCAGATCGATCCCATCAATCTGAATGGATTGGTTAGCGGGTTTTTGGCCGTCAGTGGCAGATCGATCCCATCAATTGGATCGGTTAGCGGGTTTTCAGCCTTTAATGACCGATCAATGTAATAGAATCGGTTGGCAGATTTCTCTGCCATTAATGGGCATGACAGATTATTTAGGGCCCATTCACACTTACGCGACTAGCGGGCGCTTCCCGTAAATCGCGAAAGCACTAGTGCTTTGTTATCCTATGGCAGTGTTCTCACTGCCGCGATTAGCGCCGATCATGGGCATTTTGCGATTAGCGCCAATCGCAAACGCGTTACCTGCAGCATTCTCTGGGCGATTCAGCAGCGATCGCAGTACAGTGCTTATAAAGCACTGACCGCGATCGCTCTGAAATCGCAGAAGTGTGTAGTGATTTTTACTGCGCTAATCGCGGTAAAATCACTCAAGCAAAACGCGAGCGATAAGCGCTAGCATTTTGTGATTTCTAGTGTGATCGATTATGATCGATTACCGGCCGCAGTGATTGGAAACAATCGATTGTCCGCAGAGTTGTATCTTTGGCCACCTTTATAGTTGTTTAGAGGCTCATTTTCAATGTATTTTCATATTTAATTACAAAACTGCATGTGTAGTGACGCCGTATATCATATAAATTCGACTATGGCGGAGTGTCCCTTTAAGTATAAATAGACTAAGTGAAGACTTAATCCTCCTACATGAATATGCTTCTTTTCACGCTCGGAGCCTGGCAGCATCTGGGGCGCAGAATCATGCATATGCATGGGGGTCGGCTCTGACATCAGGAATCCTAATAAGCACTCAACTACATTCTTATTATTTTCACACTGTAATAAAAGCAAAAACAAACTGGTATTACATTGTGAATCACATGAATTAATCCCTGATGGAACAGGAAAACAAGGGGTGTCTCGTCCAGTGTGGTGTTTAACCGATTCCGGACTGTGTTGGTAGAAATCTACGTCCTGCAGGTGGCTGTGTGGCTCTGACAGGACGTAGATTTCACCTTCCCTGCCGCGTGCTACCGCCAATCTCGCCGCTCTGCACCCACCGCAATTCACTCATTCTGCCGTCTTATAGACGGCAGAGAAAGGGGCCTGCGGTGATGGGACAGCGTTGAGAGCGGCGGGTATGTGCAATGATTCGTCGGGAGACACGTTTTCTGGTATCAGTGGTCTCTGGTCCTTAAAGAAAACCTGTAACTATAAAAAGTTCCCCTGGGGGGTACTCACCTCGGGTGGGGGAAGCCTCAGGGTCCTATCGAGGCTTCCCCCGTCCTCCTGTGTCCCCCGGCGGTCTCGCTGTGCCCCTCCGAACAGTGAGGATGTAAAAATTTACCTTCCCAGCTCCAGCGCAGGCGCAGTATCGGCTCTCCGCTCGGAGATAGGCGGAACTAGCCATTCGCTGTCGGTCCGCAAGTCTCCTGCGCAGTAGAGCGGCCCGACAGAGATCGGCTATTTCTGTCTATTTCCGTGCTGAGAGCCGCAACAGCGCCACCCGCTGGAGCCAGGGAAGGTAAATATAGCAAGCCTTGTTAGGCTTGTCGAGCCAGGATTGCGGGACACTTCGGGGGAGCCAGTGCTGAATTGCCTGCAGCTACAAGGGATAGGGGAAGCCTTATTGGGACCCTGAGGCTTCCCCCAACCGAGGCGAGTATCCCCCAGGGGAACTTTTTTAAGTACAGGGTCTGTTTAAGAGGCCAGAGACTGCTGGTACGCAAAGGGTTAAAGACAACCAAGTAGGCTAATTTTGGCGCAGGGCTTTCACTTTTTTTCTCCTAAGTTTTTTCCTAGGAGATCAATTTCATCTTCTGACAGTTTAAAAGAACTTTTTGACTTGAACATGACCATCACTCTTATTGCGATCAAGTTAGTCTTTATTGTAATCTTAAAAACATAGTTCAGGTCAATAAACAGAGATTGTAGACTAAATACATCAAAGAAGCGACATTTCAGGAGGAGGGTCCTCCCTTTTTCAGACCTGTACAGCCTCTAATGGAATAACATAATGCTGAACTATAAATTGTCTGATTCCAAACAGGAACCAATCAGAACTCTCAGAGCAGCGATGGGCCAACTTATCAGGAAAGGGCTGACTGAGCACGTTCAGCCTTATTCAATCCTCAGCCAACCTGGAGTGAAAATACACTTATCCAGATGATTCATTGTATGTGTTTTCCTAATAGTAAATGAAACATAGAACAAGAGTCTTGTGTTTTTATGTTCAGTTTAAGGGCTTTAATTTAAGACTCCATTCTAAACAGCTGTCCTTGCAAATCTGCCTTGCTGAATGGAAAAACAAACAGATGTAATGATCCTCTGAACTTTCCATCAGAAGTCGACACCAATATTCAACCCTAAGCTGGAATTTTTTATTGACTCAAGTATAAGTCTACTCAGGAAAGATAATGGCTGCACTTGGGCTCAGGAGGGGTTAATGACTGCACTGCATACAGTATTGCAGCCTCAAACCCCTCCTGTCCCTTAAAAGGAATCATCAATCGTTTTATGTTACCTTTAGATATACTTACCTGGGGCTTCCTCCAGCCCCTTGCAGCCGACATGTCCCTTGCAGCATCTCCCCTTGCAGCCGATGGCCCGGGTTCCCCTCTGGCACAGAGGCCGACCTCGAGGTTGTCCTCTGCTGTGCACCAGTGCCGCTGTCAATCACTGGCACGTGGGCCCGGGCATTCTGCGCCTGTGCAGAACACTCGAGCCCATGTGCGAGTGATTAACAGCGATGCTCGTGCAGACACAGTAGAGGAGGTCGACCTCTGCACCGGCAGGGACCCGGTACCAGCAGCTGAGAGCCGACAATGCTGCGAGGAACATGTCGGCTGCAATGGGCTGGAGGAAGCCCCAGGTAAGTATATCTAAAGGTAGCATAAAATGCCCCCAAGTGCAGCAAATATTTACTCCCCTTCCTGCAGTCCTGTATTTCCCCCCTGCCCCTTTCCTTGTTAATTGCTGTGGCCAGGACTTTCACACCTGTGTTTTCCTGGCATTTCCTTTCCTTACAATATAACTTAGCACAGAGTATATTGCTGCTAATGGGAATGTCACTATTAGTACACACATTACTCAGTGTGCTCAGTGTTTCCCGTGACTCGTGTACAAGTCGACCCCTATACTTTCATGAAGTGAAACAGACCTAAACTTCTAGACTTATACTCGAGTATATACGTAGCTCTTTTGGCATCTGTTTACATCTCTGGAAACAACTGAATTTGACAAATTAATTTACATGGATAAAACCTTTTTTTTTTTACTTATGTTGTGATGCACTAGTCCATTTCATCATCGGGCATTTTCAGCATTACCTGCATTTTTACGCACGTAATCCTTGAAAAGGATCTATACAAAGATGCCGTCCAGCCTGCCTACTCCTTTGCATGCTGTTTTGTCAGTCGGACTGAGCAACTTCTGTTCAGTAAGTGCTTTTGTAATTCAATAAATATGTGGGAATTCTACATGATGAGATGGACTAGTCCAAAACCTGTCACATCTGTCAGCTTTTCACTACCTACCGTATTGCGACAGCCAGGGCCGGATTTACAAATCACATACACACATACACCATTGAACGCAGGCACACGCACACAAACTTGAACACGGGCACTCATACACCATTCAAAGCAGGCACACGCACACACAGTTGAACACAGACACACACACTATTGAACACAGGCACACATACACTATTGAACACAGGCACACGCACACACACACACACTTGAACACAGGCACAGGCACACGCACACACATAGGGCTTGATTCACAAAAGACTGCTAACACTTAGCACGCCCGTGCAAAGCTGCTTTGCACGTGATATCATGCGCGTAAAGCTTTACGTGCGCAAACTAATGACTTTGTGTGAAGTCAATAGTTTGCACGCATAAAGTTTTGCGTGCATTACATCACGTGCAAACCAGCTTAGCACGGGTGTGCTAAGCATATACTCTTATAGTCTAGCACACGAAGCATCATAGTTTTCACATGCAAAACGGACTTATCGCACATACGGCATAACGACGTGCGCTTGGTAACACGCACGCAAAATGGCTTGCAGGCACGTTTGCACGTGCAAAGCTTTTAGGCGTGATAACTCGGTTATCACTGTTTTGTGAATCAAACCCATTGACTTGAACACGCACACATACACTCCAACAGAGACAGAAATGCACACGTGCTAAGATAAAATCACACATTTTAATCATGTGCTTTGTTACTGAACTTTTATTCTTACTATTTAATACAAATATTTATGAAAAGAACTTGATTGGTGTCTGTAAGAGTTTTTTACAGTTCAAGCATTACAGAGGTGTTACACAGCGACATAGGGAAAAAAAGTAAATTTTAATTTATAGTGTATTTTACTCTGGGAGAAATCTACATTTTATATGTGTGTTTTTTAAATGTATCAGTTTTTCATGAAGTTACTCTTTAACCGACCTCCCTGGCGATATCCCTGAGTCAGGCTCGGAAAGGGAAAAAAGAAGTGGTAACCCCGAGCCAGACTTGGGGTAGCCGCCGGGAGGTTTATGCAGAGTGCAGCTGGCGAATCATCTCGCCATTCTCATTCTAATCCTTGGAGACTCTGGATCCCTCGGGTGAGATCACCGTTTCTCGTCATGACGGCAGACGACGATCTCAGTACAGGGTTACAGCGCCACATGGAGGATGGAGATAGAATTGCAGTGCTGGATCCCAGGGAGGTGTGTAAATGCTGGGCAGCTGCAGGCTCTCTGGGGTATGATTTTTTTTCCTGGTTTTAGGGTCTAAAAGCTTTGAAAAAATTGCACCGCTTTTAGATCCTAAAATACGGAAATAATCATACCGCCAGGGAGGTTAAAAAAATCCACTTGCCTCGTGCTTCCTCTAGCCCCTGGCGGCAGCCAACTTGTGCTGCAGCTCCGGTGGCTCCCCGGTCCCCTCTGGTGCAGATGCTGACCTCACCAGGTCGGCCTCTTCCTGCGCTCTAGTGTGCGTCTCACTGAGTCACACTGATGTCATCCGGGCTGTACTTTGCAGGTGCAGCCCTACTGTGCCTGCGCAGTACAGTCCTGATGACGTTAGCACGACTCTGAGAGCCGCTCGCACAGGCACAGTGGACATCTTGTGCCGGAGGGGACCCCGGGCCACCGGCGGTGAGCGGAGCTGCGGCGAGGGAACAGGACGGCTGGCAGGGGCTGGAGGAAGCCCCAGGCAAGTGGATTTTTTTCATTTTTAATTTTCTCGGATGTGTCCTTCAAAGAGGAACTGTCGCGAAAATCTTAAAATTTAAAACATACAAATAAGAAGTACATTTCTCCCAGAGTAAAATGAGTCATAAATGACTTTTCTCCTATGTTGCTGTCACTTACAGTGGGTAGTAGAAATGTGACATTACCGACAGGTTTTGGGTTAGTCCATCTCTTCATGGGGGATTCTCAGAACGGCCTTTATTCTTTATAAAGACATTCTCTGAAAAAGATTTATCCAATGATGCTGGCCAGCCTCCCTGCTCACTTTACACTTTTTTGGCAGTTGGATGAAGCAACTGCCATTCACTAAGTGCATTTTGAAAATAAAGAAATCCCTGTGAACCCCCCATGAGGAGATGGGCTAGTCCAAAACCTGTCGGTTCTGTCAGATTCCTACTACCTACTGTAAGTGACAGCAACATAGGAGAAAAGTAAGTTATAGCTCATTTTACTCTGGAAGAAACATACTTCTTAAATGTATATGTTTACATGTATTTTAACATTTTCACGACAGAGGTCCTTTAAGTAATTGCGTAAAGTAATTTTAGCCTGAAATACGTGACTAATCACTGCTGAATTCTGATGTCTGTTGACCATAAAGTACAGCAGCAGATCTGACTTCTGTTCTAATTTTTTTGTCTCTTTTACAGTATTTGAAGGATTCTCTGCTTCTCAGAGTTCTGCTATAAGAGAACTATCTAACAGTAAACTTCCTTCAAGCCGTCTCCTGGGAATGGATGTGCGATCATCAGTAGGAAGTAAGCAAAAATACATTTCCATAGAGCAAGGAATATATTTAGCATATTTCCCACACAGCATGATGATGTCACTGAGCGCAGACACAGCACAGCGCCGCCCAGTCATGCGGCGGCCTAGTATAGAGCCACCGGGGACCTGCTGCGATCAGACTGCGGAGCGAGTGGTCTGAGCAGGCAGAGACGAACAGTTTATTAATGATTGCCATCCTTCAAAGCACACATATTAGCAAATCATTATTATCTCTGTAGCAGGGGCGTAACTAGAAATCACTGGGCCCCAGGGACGTAACAATAGACCCTGCAAGGGATGCAGCTGCAGGGGGCCCCATGGAGGGAGAAGTTTATTTCCCTTGTCCTTAGAGACTAACAACTAAAGGCATAGAGAGAAAAAACTTTCTGTTCTCTGAACAATTGTTCTAATGACTGTATCTGCTCAGCCACTGATAAGGAATCATACAAAGTTTTGTAGACAGTCCCTATTCAGTGTTCAGCGGGATCAAAGGGGGGCCCCATACAAAGTTTCGCAGGGGGCCCCAGTGAGTTCTAGTTACGCCACTGCTGGGCCCCCCTGCAAAACTTTGGATGCCCCCCCTCGCTTTCTGCACATGTAAACCAAGAACCAATGTTACTCAGTTGGCTAGTGTACACTTGTATGTGACTTCCCCATGCAGATAGACACAGACAGCAGTGAAGCACTGGGAACATTTTCTCTATCAATTACATTAGCTTCTGTGATAAAACTTGCATGTTTTCACACATACAGACACATATGATGTGCAGAAAACGCATACAGAAAACCGGCAGACGAGTGTCTCCCAGCCTCAGCTTATTACACTCACTCTGTCCATCTCTGGTGGAGCAGAACTGGCTTTGCAGACTCCTCCACGATCACTACAATACACAGCACTTGGGGAGGAGTAGAGAGGTTGGGGGCTGGGCGATGTACACAAGAGCCTGCTACACACTGGATAGGGACTGTCTACAAGTATTTGTCTACAAAACTTTGTATGATTTGTTATCAGTGGCTGAGCAGATGCAGTCATGAGAACAATTGTGCAGAGAGTAGAAAGTTTTTTTTTCTCTTCATACCCTTAGTTGTCAGTCTCTCAGGACTGGGAAAAGAAACTTCTCCCTCCACGGGGCCTCCTGCGGCTTCTGGGCCTCCCTGCGGCTGCTTCCCTTGCAGGGTCTCTTGTTACGCTACTGCTCTGTAGTACCATAAACAGCCTATGCAGTGATAGGAGGGTCCTAAAAGGATCACTAAAGGCCCGTACTGCAGATGCAACCTCTGCACCTCTGTCTCAGCACCGCTGTCATGGTCCTAGAGCAGCAGGGACAGCCATACTATCCCAGGAAAAATCCACACATTTAAGTAGATGACTAACTACTAGTTCTACTTACATAACAGATGTATTGTACTGTCCACGTTTTGATTTCAGTGAATTTTATATCTTTCTAATATAAATGCGAACGTTTGGATGTTTGTTACTCGATCACGCAACAATGGCTGAGCGGATTTGAATAAAATTTGGCACACACATAGTACATTACCTGGTATAACATATAGGATACTTTTTATCCCCATAACCCAAAAGGGGGCGGAGACTAATACAAATTTCACTGGGAAAATGTAAACTGCAGCCATTCTTACACTGTTAATGGCAGGGTTCTCAAACTTTGCACAGTTGGTCACTGGGTGACTGGGATTAATATTCAGAACAGTGGGTGGAGCCTACAAAAGCCAATCAAAATTCACCTATTGATTTTCAAGGAATATTGAATTGCTGCCATTCTTGCACTGTTAATGGCACAAGCCTCAAACCTGGTACAGTTGGTCATTTGGTGACTGGGGTTTAAATTCAGAAAAGGGGGTGGAGCCACAGCCAATCAGATTTGTTTCATTTCAATGCAAATTATTGATGCCAAAGACCGCCAAGCTCACAAACTAGGTCATTGAGTAATTGTGCGGTAGGGTTAGAAAAAGTGGACTGAGCCAACACCAGTCAAATACATTCCCGGGCAACGCTGGGCCATCAGCTACTAGTAAATAAAGAGAATTCTGTTCCTGGCATTTTCCATCTTGATTCCCTCTGACTAAAACCAATGCTGATGTTCCTCCCTTACTTTTTTTGTCTCCTAGAAACTGCACTGTCATAGCTAGCTTTCTTTGTAAACACATGTGAGCACAGTATAGACCAGATTTTAGCAGTTCTTTGAACTGCCCTCTGCCAATCAGTGAGGAGCCGAAATGTGGGAGGGGAGATACCAAGCTTCCTTCTCTTCTGCAATGTACAATGAAGTTAAACAGAAGCCACAAGCAAAGTTAAATAGGCCAGATCAGAGGCCACCAGTGAATGTGAGACAGGAGGCCATCAGTGACGGTGACACAGGAGGCCACCAGTGGAGGTTAGACAGGAGGCCACCAGTGGAGGTGAGACAGGAGGCCACCAGTGGAGGTGAGACAGGAGGCCACCAGTGGAGGTGAGACAGGAGGCCACCAGTGGAGGTGAGACAGGAGGCCATCAGTGGAGGTGAGACAAGAGGCCACCAGTGGAGGTGAGACAGGAGGCCACCAGTGCAGGTGAGACAGGAGGCCACCAGTGCAGGTGAGACAGGAGGCCATCAGTGACGGTGACACAGGAGGCCACCAGTGGAGGTTAGACAGGAGGCCACCAGTGCAGGTGAGACAGGAGGCCACCAGTAGAGGTGAGACAGGAGGCCACCAGTGGAGGTGAGACAGGAGGCCACCAGTGGAGGTGAGACAGGAGGCCACCAGTTGAGGTGAGACAGGAGGCCACCAGTGGAGGTGAGACAGGAGGCCACCAGTGGAGGTGAGACAGGAGGCCACCAGTGCAGGTGAGACAGGAGGCCACCAGTGCAGGTGAGACAGGAGGCCACCAGTGCAGGTGAGACAGGAGGCCACCAGTGGAGGTGAGACAGGAGGCCACCAGTGGAGGTGAGACAGAAGGCCACCAGTGGAGGTGAGACCGGAGGCCACCAGTGGAGGTGAGACAGGAGGCCACCAGTGGAGGTGAGACAGGAGGCCACCAGTGCAGGTGAGACAGGAGGCCACCAGTGCAGGTGAGACAGGAGGCCATCAGTGACGGTGACACAGGAGGCCACCAGTGGAGGTTAGACAGGAGGCCACCAGTGCAGGTGAGACAGGAGGCCACCAGTAGAGGTGAGACAGGAGGCCACCAGTAGAGGTGAGACAGGAGGCCACCAGTAGAGGTGAGACAGGAGGCCACCAGTGGAGGTGAGACAGGAGGCCACCAGTGGAGGTGAGACAGGAGGCCACCAGTGCAGGTGAGACAGGAGGCCACCAGTGCAGGTGAGACAGGAGGCCACCAGTGGAGGTGAACAGGAGAGATCGGAGGCCACCAGTGAAGGTGAACAGGTGAGACAGGAGGCCACCGGTGAAGGTGAGGAGGTGAGACAGGAGGCCACCAGTGAAGGTGAGGAGGTGAGACAGGAGGCCACCAGTGCAGGTGAGGAGGTGAGACAGGAGGCCAGCAGCACAGGTGAACGGGTGAGACAGGATGTCACCTGAACAGGTGAGAGAGGAGGCTACCAGTGCAGGTGAGACAGGAGGCCACCAGTGCAGGTGAGACAGGAGGCCACCAGTGCAGGTGAGACAGGAGGCCACCAGTGCAGGTGAGACAGGAGGCCACCAGTGGAGGTGAGACAGGAGGCCACCAGTGGAGGTGAGACAGGAGGCCACCAGTGGAGGTGAGACAGGAGGCCACCAGTGGAGGTGAGACAGGAGGCCACCAGTGAAGGTGAGACAGGAGCCCACCAGTGCAGGTGAGACAGGAGGCCACCAGTGGAGGTGAACAGGTGAGATAGGAGGCCACCGGTGAAGGTGAGGAGGTGAGACAGGAGGCCACCAGTGAAGGTGAGGAGGTGAGACAGGAGGCCACCGGTGAAGGTGAGGAGGTGAGACAGGAGGCCACCAGTGAAGGTGAGGAGGTGAGACAGGAGGCCACCAGTGCAGGTGAGGAGGTGAGACAGGAGGCCAGCAGCGCAGGTGAACGGGTGAGACAGGATGTTACCAGAACAGGTGAGACAGGAGGCTACCAGTGGAGGTGAGACAGGAGGCCATCAGTGCAGGTGAGACAGTAGGCCACCAGTGCAGGTGAGACAGGAGGCCACCAGTGCAGGTGAGACAGGAGGCCACCAGTGCATGTGAGACAGGAGGCCACCAGTGCAGGTGAGACAGGAGGCCACCAGTGCAGGTGAGACAGGAGGCCACCAGTGCAGGTGAGACAGGAGGCCACCAGTGCAGGTGAGACAGGAGGCCACCAGTGCAGGTGAGACAGGAGGCCACCAGTGCAGGTGAGACAGGAGGCCACCAGTGGAGGTGAGACAGGAGGCCACCAGTGGAGGTGAGACATGAGGCCACCAGTGGAGGTGAACAGGTGAGATAGGAGGCCACCGATGAAGGTGAACAGGTGAGACAGGAGGCCACCGGTGAAGGTGAGGAGGTGAGACAGGAGGCCACCAATGAAGGTGAGGAGGTGAGACAGGAGGCCACCAGTGCAGGTGAGGAGGTGAGACAGGAGGCCAGCAGCGCAGGTGAACGGGTGAGACAGGATGTCACCAGAACAGGTGAGACAGGAGGCTACCAGTGGAGGTGAGACAGGAGGCCACCAGTGCAGGTGAGGAGGTGAGACAGGAGGCCACCAGTGCAGGTGAACAGGTGAGACAGGAGGTCACCAGTGAAGGTGAGGAGGTGAGACAGAAGGCCACCAGTGGAGGTGAGACAGGAGGCCACCAATGGAGGTGAGACAGGAGGCCACCAGTGCAGGTGAACAGGTGAGACAGGAGGCCACCAGTGAAGGTGAGGAGGGGAGACAGAAGGGCACCTGTGGAGGTGAGACAGGAGGCTACCAATGCAGGTGAGAAATGAGGCTAGCAGTGGAGGTGAGACAGGAGGCCACTAGTGCAGGTTAGACAGGAGGCCACCAGTGGAGGTTAGACAGGAGGCCACCAGTGGAGGTGAGACAGGAGGCCACCAGTGGAGGTGAGACAGGAGGCCACCAGTGGAGGTGAGACAGGAGGCCACCAGTGGAGGTGAGACAGGAGGCCACCAGTGGAGGTGAGACAGGAGGCCACCAGTGGAGGTGAGACAGGAGGCCACCAGTGCAGGTGAGACAGGAGGCCACCAGTGCAGGTGAGACAGGAGGCCACCAGTGCAGGTGAGACAGGAGGCCACCAGTGCAGGTGAGACAGGAGGCCACCAGTGCAGGTGAGACAGGAGGCCACCAGTGCAGGTGAGACAGGAGGCCACCAGTGGAGGTGAGACAGGAGGCCACCAGTGGAGGTGAGACAGGAGGCCACCAGTGGAGGTGAGACAGGAGGCCACCAGTGGAGGTGAGACAGGAGGCCACCAGTGCAGGTGAGACAGGAGGCCACCAGTGCAGGTGAGACAGGAGGCCACCAGTGCAGGTGAGACAGGAGGCCACCAGTGGAGGTTAGACAGGAGGCCACCAGTGCAGGTGAGACAGGAGGCCACCAGTGCAGGTGAGACAGGAGGCCACCAGTAGAGGTGAGACAGGAGGCCACCAGTAGAGGTGAGACAGGAGGCCACCAGTGGAGGTGAGACAGGAGGCCACCAGTGGAGGTGAGACAGGAGGCCACCAGTGGAGGTGAGACAGGAGGCCACCAGTGCAGGTGAGACAGGAGGCCACCAGTGCAGGTGAGACAGGAGGCCACCAGTGGAGGTGAACAGGAGAGATCGGAGGCCACCAGTGAAGGTGAACAGGTGAGACAGGAGGCCACCGGTGAAGGTGAGGAGGTGAGACAGGAGGCCACCAGTGAAGGTGAGGAGGTGAGACAGGAGGCCACCAGTGCAGGTGAGGAGGTGAGACAGGAGGCCAGCAGCGCAGGTGAACGGGTGAGACAGGATGTCACCTGAACAGGTGAGAGAGGAGGCTACCAGTGCAGGTGAGACAGGAGGCCACCAGTGCAGGTGAGACAGGAGGCCACCAGTGCAGGTGAGACAGGAGGCCACCAGTGCAGGTGAGACAGGAGGCCACCAGTGCAGGTGAGACAGGAGGCCACCAGTGCAGGTGAGACAGGAGGCCACCAGTGCAGGTGAGACAGGAGGCCACCAGTGGAGGTGAGACAGGAGGCCACCAGTGCAGGTGAGACAGGAGGCCACCAGTGGAGGTGAGACAGGAGGCCACCAGTGGAGGTGAGACAGGAGGCCACCAGTGCAGGTGAGACAGGAGGCCACCAGTGCAGGTGAGACAGGAGGCCATCAGTGACGGTGACACAGGAGGCCACCAGTGGAGGTTAGACAGGAGGCCACCAGTGCAGGTGAGACAGGAGGCCACCAGTAGAGGTGAGACAGGAGGCCACCAGTAGAGGTGAGACAGGGGGGCACCAGTGGAGGTGAGACAGGAGGCCACCAGTGGAGGTGAGACAGGAGGCCACCAGTGGAGGTGAGACAGGAGGCCACCAGTGGAGGTGAGACAGGAGGCCACCAGTGAAGGTGAGACAGGAGCCCACCAGTGTAGGTGAGACAGGAGGCCACCAGTGGAGGTGAACAGGTGAGATAGGAGGCCACCGGTGAAGGTGAGGAGGTGAGACAGGAGGCCACCAGTGAAGGTGAGGAGGTGAGACAGGAGGCCACCGGTGAAGGTGAGGAGGTGAGACAGGAGGCCACCAGTGAAGGTGAGGAGGTGAGACAGGAGGCCACCAGTGCAGGTGAGGAGGTGAGACAGGAGGCCAGCAGCGCAGGTGAACGGGTGAGACAGGATGTTACCAGAACAGGTGAGACAGGAGGCTACCAGTGGAGGTGAGACAGGAGGCCACCAGTGCAGGTGAGACAGGAGGCCACCAGTGCAGGTGAGACAGGAGGCCACCAGTGCAGGTGAACAGGAGGCCACCAGTGCAGGTGAGACAGGAGGCCACCAGTGCAGGTGAGACAGGAGGCCACCAGTGCAGGTGAGACAGGAGGCCACCAGTGCAGGTGAGACAGGAGGCCACCAGTGGAGGTGAGACAGGAGGCCACCAGTGGAGGTGAGACATGAGGCCACCAGTGGAGGTGAACAGGTGAGATAGGAGGCCACCGATGAAGGTGAACAGGTGAGACAGGAGGCCACCGGTGAAGGTGAGGAGGTGAGACAGGAGGCCACCAATGAAGGTGAGGAGGTGAGACAGGAGGCCACCAGTGCAGGTGAGGAGGTGAGACAGGAGGCCAGCAGCGCAGGTGAACGGGTGAGACAGGATGTCACCAGAACAGGTGAGACAGGAGGCTACCAGTGGAGGTGAGACAGGAGGCCACCAGTGCAGGTGAGGAGGTGAGACAGGAGGCCACCAGTGCAGGTGAACAGGTGAGACAGGAGGTCACCAGTGAAGGTGAGGAGGTGAGACAGAAGGCCACCAGTGGAGGTGAGACAGGAGGCCACCAATGGAGGTGAGACAGGAGGCCACCAATGGAGGTGAAACAGGAGGCCACCAATGGAGGTGAGACAGGAGGCCACCAGTGCAGGTGAACAGGTGAGACAGGAGGCCACCAGTGAAGGTGAGGAGGGGAGACAGAAGGGCACCTGTGGAGGTGAGACAGGAGGCTACCAATGCAGGTGAGAAATGAGGCTAGCAGTGGAGGTGAGACAGGAGGCCACTAGTGCAGGTTAGACAGGAGGCCACCAGTGGAGGTTAGACAGGAGGCCACCAGTGGAGGTTAGACAGGAGGCCACCAGTGGAGGTTAGACAGGAGGCCACCAGTGGAGGTTAGACAGGAGGCCACCAGTGGAAGTGAGACAGGAGGTCACCAGTGCAGGTGAGACAGGAGGCCACCAGTGGAGGTGAGACAGGAGGCCACTAATGCAGGTTAGACAGGAGGCCACCAGTGGAGGTTAGACAGGAGGCCACCAGTACAGGTGAGACAGGAGGTCACCAGTGGAGGTGAGACAGGAGGCCACCAGTGGAGGTGAGACAGGAGGCCACCAGTGGAGGTGAGACGGGAGGCCACCAGTGGAGGTGAGACAGGAGGCCACCAGTGGAGGTGAGACAGGAGGCCACCAGTGGAGGTGAGACAGGAGGCCACCAGTGCAGGTGAGACAGGAGGCCACCAGTGGAGGTGAACAGGTGAGATAGAAGGCCACCGGTGAAGGTGAACAGGTGAGACAGGAGGCCACCAGTGAAGGTGAGGAGGTGAGACAGGAGGCCACCAGTGCAGGTGAGGAGGTGAGACAGGAGGCCAGCAGCGCAGGTGAACGGGTGAGACGGGATGTCACCAGAACAGGTGAGACAGGAGGCTACCAGTGGAGGTGAGACAGGAGGCCACCAGTGCAGGTGAGGAGGTGAGACAGAAGGCCACCAGTGCAGGTGAACAGGTGAGACAGGAGGTCACCAGTGAAGGTGAGGAGGTGAGACAGAAGGCCACCAGTGGAGGTGAGACAGGAGGCCACCAATGGAGGTGAGACAGGAGGCCACCAATGGAGGTGAGACAGGAGGCCACCAATGGAGGTGAGACAGGAGGCCACCAGTGCAGGTAAGGAGGTGAGACAGGAGGCTAGCAGCGCAGGTGAACAGGTGAGACAGGATGTCACCAGAACAGGTGAGACAGGAGGCCACCAGCGGAGGTGAGACAGGAGGCCACCAGTGCAGGTGAACAGGTGAGACAGGAGGCCACCAGTGAAGGTGAGGAGGGGAAACAGAAGGGCACCTGTGGAGGTGAGACAGGAGGCTACCAATGCAGGTGAGAAATGAGGCTAGCAGTGGAGGTGAGACAGGAGGCCACTAGTGCAGGTTAGACAGGAGGCCACCAGTGGAGGTTAGACAGGAGGCCACCAGTGCAGGTTAGACAGGAGGCCACCAGTGGAGGTTAGACAGGAGGCCACCAGTGGAGGTTAGACAGGAGGCCACCAGTGGAGGTTAGACAGGAGGCCACCAGTGGAGGTTAGACAGGAGGCCACCAGTGGAGGTTAGACAGGAGGTCACCAGTGCAGGTGAGACAGGAGGCCACCAGTGGAGGTGAGACAGGAGGCCACCAGTGGAGGTGAGACAGGAGGCCACCAGTGGAGGTGAGACAGGAGGCCACCAGTGGAGGTGAGACAGGAGGCCACCAGTGGAGGTGAGACAGGAGGCCACCAGTGGAGGTGAGACAGGAGGCCACCAGTGCAGGTGAGACAGGAGGCCACCAGTGCAGGTGAGACAGGAGGCCACCAGTGCAGGTGAGACAGGAGGCCACCAGTGCAGGTGAGACAGGAGGCCACCAGTGCAGGTGAGACAGGAGGCCACCAGTGCAGGTGAGACAGGAGGCCACCAGTGCAGGTGAGACAGGAGGCCACCAGTGGAGGTGAGACAGGAGGCCACCAGTGGAGGTGAGACAGGAGGCCACCAGTGGAGGTGAGACAGGAGGCCACCAGTGGAGGTGAGACAGGAGGCCACCAGTGGAGGTGAGACAGGAGGCCACCAGTGCAGGTGAGACAGGAGGCCACCAGTGCAGGTGAGACAGGAGGCCACCAGTGCAGGTGAGACAGGAGGCCACCAGTGGAGGTTAGACAGGAGGCCACCAGTGCAGGTGAGACAGGAGGCCACCAGTGCAGGTGAGACAGGAGGCCACCAGTAGAGGTGAGACAGGAGGCCACCAGTAGAGGTGAGACAGGAGGCCACCAGTGGAGGTGAGACAGGAGGCCACCAGTGGAGGTGAGACAGGAGGCCACCAGTGCAGGTGAGACAGGAGGCCACCAGTGCAGGTGAGACAGGAGGCCACCAGTGGAGGTGAACAGGAGAGATCGGAGGCCACCAGTGAAGGTGAACAGGTGAGACAGGAGGCCACCAGTGAAGGTGAGGAGGTGAGACAGGAGGCCACCAGTGCAGGTGAGGAGGTGAGACAGGAGGCCAGCAGCGCAGGTGAACGGGTGAGACAGGATGTCACCTGAACAGGTGAGAGAGGAGGCTACCAGTGCAGGTGAGACAGGAGGCCACCAGTGCAGGTGAGACAGGAGGCCACCAGTGCAGGTGAGACAGGAGGCCACCAGTGCAGGTGAGACAGGAGGCCACCAGTGCAGGTGAGACAGGAGGCCACCAGTGCAGGTGAGACAGGAGGCCACCAGTGCAGGTGAGACAGGAGGCCACCAGTGGAGGTGAGACAGGAGGCCACCAGTGCAGGTGAGACAGGAGGCCACCAGTGGAGGTGAGACAGGAGGCCACCAGTGGAGGTGAGACAGGAGGCCACCAGTGCAGGTGAGACAGGAGGCCACCAGTGCAGGTGAGACAGGAGGCCATCAGTGACGGTGACACAGGAGGCCACCAGTGGAGGTTAGACAGGAGGCCACCAGTGCAGGTGAGACAGGAGGCCACCAGTAGAGGTGAGACAGGAGGCCACCAGTAGAGGTGAGACAGGGGGGCACCAGTAGAGGTGAGACAGGAGGCCACCAGTGGAGGTGAGACAGGAGGCCACCAGTGGAGGTGAGACAGGAGGCCACCAGTGGAGGTGAGACAGGAGGCCACCAGTGAAGGTGAGACAGGAGCCCACCAGTGCAGGTGAGACAGGAGGCCACCAGTGGAGGTGAACAGGTGAGATAGGAGGCCACCGGTGAAGGTGAGGAGGTGAGACAGGAGGCCACCAGTGAAGGTGAGGAGGTGAGACAGGAGGCCACCGGTGAAGGTGAGGAGGTGAGACAGGAGGCCACCAGTGAAGGTGAGGAGGTGAGACAGGAGGCCACCAGTGCAGGTGAGGAGGTGAGACAGGAGGCCAGCAGCGCAGGTGAACGGGTGAGACAGGATGTTACCAGAACAGGTGAGACAGGAGGCTACCAGTGGAGGTGAGACAGGAGGCCACCAGTGCAGGTGAGACAGGAGGCCACCAGTGCAGGTGAGACAGGAGGCCACCAGTGCAGGTGAACAGGAGGCCACCAGTGCAGGTGAGACAGGAGGCCACCAGTGCAGGTGAGACAGGAGGCCACCAGTGCAGGTGAGACAGGAGGCCACCAGTGCAGGTGAGACAGGAGGCCACCAGTGCAGGTGAGACAGGAGGCCACCAGTGCAGGTGAGACAGGAGGCCACCAGTGGAGGTGAGACAGGAGGCCACCAGTGGAGGTGAGACATGAGGCCACCAGTGGAGGTGAACAGGTGAGATAGGAGGCCACCGATGAAGGTGAACAGGTGAGACAGGAGGCCACCGGTGAAGGTGAGGAGGTGAGACAGGAGGCCACCAATGAAGGTGAGGAGGTGAGACAGGAGGCCACCAGTGCAGGTGAGGAGGTGAGACAGGAGGCCAGCAGCGCAGGTGAACGGGTGAGACAGGATGTCACCAGAACAGGTGAGACAGGAGGCTACCAGTGGAGGTGAGACAGGAGGCCACCAGTGCAGGTGAGGAGGTGAGACAGGAGGCCACCAGTGCAGGTGAACAGGTGAGACAGGAGGTCACCAGTGAAGGTGAGGAGGTGAGACAGAAGGCCACCAGTGGAGGTGAGACAGGAGGCCACCAATGGAGGTGAGACAGGAGGCCACCAATGGAGGTGAAACAGGAGGCCACCAATGGAGGTGAGACAGGAGGCCACCAGTGCAGGTGAACAGGTGAGACAGGAGGCCACCAGTGAAGGTGAGGAGGGGAGACAGAAGGGCACCTGTGGAGGTGAGACAGGAGGCTACCAATGCAGGTGAGAAATGAGGCTAGCAGTGGAGGTGAGACAGGAGGCCACTAGTGCAGGTTAGACAGGAGGCCACCAGTGGAGGTTAGACAGGAGGCCACCAGTGGAGGTTAGACAGGAGGCCACCAGTGGAGGTTAGACAGGAGGCCACCAGTGGAGGTTAGACAGGAGGCCACCAGTGGAGGTTAGACAGGAGGCCACCAGTGGAAGTGAGACAGGAGGTCACCAGTGCAGGTGAGACAGGAGGCCACCAGTGGAGGTGAGACAGGAGGCCACTAATGCAGGTGAGACAGGAGGCCACCAGTACAGGTGAGACAGGAGGTCACCAGTGGAGGTGAGACAGGAGGCCACCAGTGGAGGTGAGACAGGAGGCCACCAGTGGAGGTGAGACGGGAGGCCACCAGTGGAGGTGAGACAGGAGGCCACCAGTGGAGGTGAGACAGGAGGCCACCAGTGGAGGTGAGACAGGAGGCCACCAGTGGAGGTGAGACAGGAGGCCACCAGTGCAGGTGAGACAGGAGGCCACCAGTGGAGGTGAACAGGTGAGATAGAAGGCCACCGGTGAAGGTGAACAGGTGAGACAGGAGGCCACCGGTGAAGGTGAGGAGGTGAGACAGGAGGCCACCAGTGCAGGTGAGGAGGTGAGACAGGAGGCCACCAGTGCAGGTGAGGAGGTGAGACAGGAGGCCAGCAGCGCAGGTGAACGGGTGAGACGGGATGTCACCAGAACAGGTGAGACAGGAGGCTACCAGTGGAGGTGAGACAGGAGGCCACCAGTGCAGGTGAGGAGGTGAGACAGAAGGCCACCAGTGCAGGTGAACAGGTGAGACAGGAGGTCACCAGTGAAGGTGAGGAGGTGAGACAGAAGGCCACCAGTGGAGGTGAGACAGGAGGCCACCAATGGAGGTGAGACAGGAGGCCACCAATGGAGGTGAGACAGGAGGCCACCAATGGAGGTGAGACAGGAGGCCACCAGTGCAGGTAAGGAGGTGAGACAGGAGGCTAGCAGCGCAGGTGAACAGGTGAGACAGGATGTCACCAGAACAGGTGAGACAGGAGGCCACCAGCGGAGGTGAGACAGGAGGCCACCAGTGCAGGTGAACAGGTGAGACAGGAGGCCACCAGTGAAGGTGAGGAGGGGAAACAGAAGGGCACCTGTGGAGGTGAGACAGGAGGCTACCAATGCAGGTGAGAAATGAGGCTAGCAGTGGAGGTGAGACAGGAGGCCACTAGTGCAGGTTAGACAGGAGGCCACCAGTGGAGGTTAGACAGGAGGCCACCAGTGCAGGTTAGACAGGAGGCCACCAGTGGAGGTTAGACAGGAGGCCACCAGTGGAGGTTAGACAGGAGGCCACCAGTGGAGGTTAGACAGGAGGCCACCAGTGGAGGTTAGACAGGAGGCCACCAGTGGAGGTTAGACAGGAGGTCACCAGTGCAGGTGAGACAGGAGGCCACCAGTGGAGGTGAGACAGGAGGCCACTAATGCAGGTTAGACAGGAGGCCACCAGTGGAGGTTAGACAGGAGGCCACCAGTACAGGTGAGACAGGAGGTCACCAGTGCAGGTGAGACAGGAGGCCACCAGTGGAGGTGAAACAGGAGGCCACCAGTGGAGGCGAGACAGGAGGCCACCAGTGGAGGCGAGACAGGAGGCCACCAGTGGAGGCGAGACAGGAGGCCACCAGTGGAGGTGAGACAGGAGGCCACCAGTGGAGGTGAGACAGGAGGCCACCAGTGGAGGTGAGACAGGAGGCCACCAGTGGAGGTGAGACAGGAGGCCACCAGTGGAGGTGAGACAGGAGGCCACCAGTGGAGGTGAGACAGGAGGCCACCAGTGCAGGTGAGACAGGAGGCCACCAGTGCAGGTGAGACAGGAGGCCACCAGTGCAGGTGAGACAGGAGGCCACCAGTGCAGATGAGACAGGAGGCCACCACCAGTGCAGGTGAGACAGGAGGCTAGCAGTGCAGGTGAGACAGGAGGCCACCAGCAGTGCAGGTGAGACAGGAGGCCACCACCAGTGCAGGTGAGACAGGAGGCCACCACCAGTGCAGGTGAGACAGGAGGCCACCACCAGTGCAGGTGAGACAGGAGGCCACCACCAGTGCAGGTGAGACAGGAGGCCACCAGTGCAGGTGAGACAGGAGGCCAGCAGTGCAGGTGAGACAGGAGGCCAGCAGTGCAGGTGAGACAGGAGGCCAGCAGTGCAGGTGAGACAGGAGGCCAGCAGTGCAGGTGAGACAGGAGACCACCAGTGCAGGTGAGACAGGAGGACAGCAGTGCAGGTGAGACAGTTGGCCACCAATGGAGGTGAGACAGGAGGCCACCAGTGCAGGTAAGGAGGTGAGACAGGAGTCCAGCAGTGCAGGTGAATAGGTGACACAGGATGTCACCAGAACAAGTGAGACAGGAGGCCACCAGCGGAGGTGAGACAGGAGGCCACCAGTGCAGGTGAACAGGTGAGACAGGAGGTCACCAGTGAAGGTGAGGAGGGGAGACAGGAGGCCACTAGTGCAGGTGAGACAGGAGGCCACCAGTGGAGGTGAGACAGGAGGCCATCAGTGGAGGTGAGACAGGAGGCCACCAGTGGAGGTGAGACAGGAGGCCACCAGTGGAGGTGAGACAGGAGGCCACCAGTGGAGGTGAGACAGGAGGCCACCAGTGGAGGTGAGACAGGAGGCCACCAGTGGAGGTGAGACAGGAGGCCACCAGTGGAGGTGAGACAGGAGGCCACCAGTGCGGGTGAGACAGGAGGCCACCAGTGCGGGTGAGACAGGAGGCCACCAGTGCGGGTGAGACAGGAGGCCACCAGTGCGGGTGAGACAGGAGGCCACCAGTGCGGGTGAGACAGGAGGCCACCAGTGCGGGTGAGACAGGAGGCCACCAGTGCGGGTGGTGAGACAGGAGGCCACCAGTGCGGGTGAGACAGGAGGCCACCAGTGCGGGTGAGACAGGAGGCCACCAGTGCGGGTGAGACAGGAGGCCACCAGTGCGGGTGAGACAGGAGGCCACCAGTGCGGGTGAGACAGGAGGCCACCAGTGCGGGTGAAACAGGAGGCCACCAGTGCAGGTCAGGCAGGAGGCCACCAGTGCAGGTGAGACAGGAGGCCAGCAGTGAACTGTTTCCAGCCTTCGGGAGTCAGACATTCTGCAGTATCGCACTCTGCACAGACGGTCCTGTTTACTTGAGTATCACTGTACGGTAATTACAGCCTCATGATGTTGTTTCCATTCTGCGCTGTGAAATAATGATCCTGCAGGTAGTACAATTATGTAAACTGGCAAATTACCTGTCATGAGAAATGACAAGACATTGTATTATTTATCTGCGTCGGTGAATATCTATTAGAGGAATGGATCTGCCGGCGTCCCTGGTGGCGGAGGCTGGAGGATGCTGGAGGCGGAGGAGAGCGGTACTGTGGAGAGGTATCGGCGTACTGAAGATGTCTCCTCAGTCAGTCTACTGAAGAACACTAAACAGGAGCTCAGAAAAGACGTCTGTATACGAGACAAGGGAGGCAGGAAAATTGGGCGCATATGAGAAGTGGACAAATCGGGTGCTGCCATTCTCTCCTATGTTAAAAATCAGCTATTGGGCGCAAAACTGGATATTTGGGCACCAGGCGTTGCGCACGTCAAACCAAAGTTTTTCATTTTCAGAATTAGTGGTTTGAAAAATATCGTTATGAAATTCGTTTTGACAATTATAATTTTTGAAAATTATCGTTTTAACTTTTCAACATTTTGATATTCAACTTATCATTTTTACATTTGTTTTGACAATTATAATTTGGTTAATTATCAAATGCAGCGCAGAAAGGGGTTTTTTTTTAGGGTTAGGTGTTAGGAAGGGGACAGGGGGGGGATTTAGGGTTAGGCACCACCAGGAGGTTATTAGGGTTAAGGTGGCCATACACTGGTCGATGTGCCATTAGATCGACCAGCTGACAGATCCCTATCTGATTGAATCTGATCAGAGAGGGATCGTATGGCTGCCTTTACTGCAAACAGATTGTGAATCGATTTCAGCCTGAAACCGATTCACCATCTGCTGAGCTGCTCCTGCCGCCTGTCCCCCCCCCCCCCCCCCGTATACATTACCTGATGCTGGCTCCGGGTCCTCTTCTCCGCATTGCACGGCTCTGTTCCGGCTCCATCCCGGCGCTTCCTGTGTTACTCCGTGACCAGGAAGTTCAAATAGAGCGCCCTCTATTTTAACTTCCTGGTCACTGCAGTGATACAGGAAGCGCCGGGATGGATGGAGCCAGAACAGAGATGTGCAGCGCGGAGAAGACGCCCGGGAGCCAGCCTCAGGTAATGTATACTTGATCGGATCGGCCGCCGCTAGCGACGCGCACTTTACCCGCGGGCGATCGAGGGTAATTTCCCGCACGGCGCGATCGACGGACCAATCCGATTTCGGGAGGAAATCGGATCGGCGGCTGCGTTTACCGCGAACGATTGGCAGCAGATTCGATCCCAGGATCGAATCTGCTGTCGAAACGGCCGCGAATCGAGCCAGTGTATGGCCTGCTTTAGCCGCCACTGGGGAGGGAGTTTTAGGGTTAGGTGTTAAGAAGAGGGAGGGTTTAGGGTTAGGCAGCACCAGGGGGGTCTTAGGGTTATGGCCCATACTCACTGGCAACTGTTTTGGCCTGTCGCCAGCACACGTGAGCATGTGCGCGACAGGCCGGCGACAGCTCGTCGCCAGGTCCCTCCGCATACACACGGCGGAGGGACCTGGCAACTGATGCGGCGGAAGCTGTCGCTGTTGCTCCTCCCCCGCCGGAAGCCCAATGTATCCCTATCTTGTTGCTGTCGCTAGTCCGCGTACTCAGGCGGACTAGCGACAGTTGCGGCGGCGACTGTCGCCAGGCGATTGAGCGGTTCAATCGCCTGGCGACATCAGCGACGAGCGACAGTTTGGGGTGCGCGCCTGTGCAACGCCGCATAGTCACGGGCGACCTGTCGCCGCAACACGTGCGCGCCGCGTGTTGCGGCGACAATTGTAGCCCGTGAGTATGGGCCATTAGGCACCACCACGGGGGTCTTAGGGTTAGGCACCACCAGAGGGGGTTCTTAGGATTAGGCGTCGGTAGAGGGAGAGTTCTGTGTGAGAATAGGGTTAGGTGTAGATGTAGTAAAATATTGGTAATATTTTTCAGCTACATGTAAGATGTACACATAATTACACCTAAAATATATGGCTTTGGAATCCTTAAAATCACTAATTGTAGGCAATATTTCTTTGTAAACCAATATTTTAGTACTTCTTACTGAAAAATAATGATTTTAGCTTTATCCTACGCCCTTTTTCATAGCGCCTCTATTTCATGCATGCCGTGACAATCTCACTTTTTCATGCAGACTTCTGTGCTGCATTTCTGGCACTTTCAGTGTTAATTTTTTAGGCATAAACAGGATTCTGGCTTGCTTGGGAGTACATTGGTTGTGTGGGCTGATGGCAATGCGCATGCCAGCGCTGTCTGTGCTCCAGAACGCCGTATGGACTATTCAAAGAAACCACCGCAAATTACAGAAATACATTTCAGCAAAGAAGGGTATTTTTAATTAAAGACCATTTTTAGGGCTTTTTTATGACAAAGGCAACCGGTTGCATTGCTGTGATAGTCTCCAGCAGGGCCGGTTTCTAGACTTTCTGCTGCCTGAAGCAAACTTTGGAGGATTTGCAGTAATTGGCCGAATGTTCCCTAAGGACCCAGGGCCACCGAGCGTTGGTGTCGATCTCCAAGACGGGCGTGGCACTCATGATGACGTGAATCCGCGTCTGAATCCCCCTGCAGCGCCAATATGTGGCAGCGCCAGATGCGGTGTGAGAAAAACTAAAACAGTTTGCGCACAAATCAGAAGCAGCCTATTTTAATACGGTGCGGGAAAGGGAGTGAATTGCAGCCAACGGAAACGGTCTCCTAGTAAAGGATCCTGGAGCATTGGTCTGCTACACAGGCAGGGCCGGATTTGTACTCTTTACTGCCCTAGGCCGCTGTCACCATCCGCCCCTTTCAGTATAGGTAGCGAGATGACCCCTCCCCCTTCCCTCTTGTATAGGTAGCCTGATAACCCCACCAGTATAGGTAGCCAGATGACCACTCCCCCTTTCCCTCCAGTATACTGTAGGTAGCCAGATGACTCCCTCAATCCCTCTTTCCCCACCCCTCTTTCAGTATGGGTAGCCAGCTCACCTTCACACTGCAGCAGCTATCAGTGTCACTCATTTCTCCGCTTGTCTCCAGTGCAGAAGCTTCATCTTCCTTTCCGTCTCCAATGCTGCCCAAGTCCATAGCCACCGGCCACAATGCAAACGTGCACAGAGAGCAAGGTGGCTGCTGCACAGGCGGCTAGCAGCAGAGTACTGCAGTCAGGCGCTCGTCTGATTTCCCTGCACTGCAGCATTTGCAAGCTTGCAAATGTTGCACCAGTTTAGCCTGCTGCTTTGGTGCCCTTCCTCTTGTGGTGCCCTAGGGCATGGCCAAGGTAGCCTTGACCTAAATCTGGCCCTGTACACAGGGTCCTTGAAGTCATTACAGCAAATTCTTTAAAATCATCAGCGTACATTCCGGTCATAGTAAAGGTTCATACACATATCCGACATAATAATAATTCCAGTTTTTTGTATAGCGCTTTTCTACTGACGGACTCAAAGTCCGGGTCAGAGGGCACCGGCCAGGACCCATACAACAGGAGTGATAGTGGGGAAATGGAGGCAGATCCCAGGCCATGGGAGGTGCGGTAATCCTATTCACGCCTCCCCCCACACCCGCAGGGCATCAATTTGTGGATTTATAAAGGACTTAGGCATCCTTTAAATACTATGCGCACAGGCTAAAATACAGTGTTCCTGCACTAACAGAAGGTGACAGACAGCTGATTGGTGGCTGCAGCTAATGTGCTCCTCATGTAGGAGCCATACAAAGTGAATGAGAGCGCATGTGCGTGCGTGTCGTGTGTGTGTGTGTGCGTGCGCTTGCGTGTGTGTGTGTGCGTGTGTGTCAGTGTGTGTCAGAGTGTGTGTGTGTGTGTGTGTGTGTGTGTGTGTGTGCGTGCGTGCGTGTGTGCGCACGCGTGTGTGTGTGTGTGTACGCATGCGTGTGTGTGTGTGTGTGTGTGTGTGTGTGCGTGCGCGTGTGTCAGTGAATGCAGGGTCGCCTCTGAATGGGTAATAGAATATGGTCTTGTGGTTTATGATGCGTAGCGGCAGTCCCTTATGTTTGCTCTGCACACAGACCGGGTGTCAAGTGTGGAGCAAATTAGACAGAGCAGGGTAGATACACTTCACACCTCTATTAAAGAGCAGAAATGTATCTGGCGTGACAGATCAGCCATGTGCTGTGTATGGGGAAAGGGCTTCTACAGTCTCCATTACTCAGCAGACAATAACACATGCCAAGCAATTTCCCTAAAGCCACAATAAGCTTAACAGTAGAGCTACTATGAACAGACTATGGGCTTGATTCACAAAAGGATGCTAACTTATTTAGCACACCTAAAAGCCCCGTAGCACGCCTAAAGCCCTTTAGGACGCGCAAAGTTTTGCGCGCTAGGTTAGTGCGCGCAAAGTTTAGCGCCGTGCGCGTTAAACGTCGCACCAGGTTTCCCTAAAAGTCGCACCGGGTGCCCCTAAAACGCGCGACGTTTCGGGCGCACCCGGTGTGACGCCAGGCGACGCCCAGTCGTCCAAAACGCATAAAAATCGCAGATCCAGCAGTCGTTTCTGATCACCGCAATCGATCGCACATCTATTGCAGGGCTCAGAATGACAAACTTTGGTTTTAAGATAGAGTGTTCTGGGAAAGGTAGTTAATTGCGTTTAGCACATAGCTGTAACAAGCTGATTCCCCGGCCCTCTGGAGAGCTAATGGCCCCTCTCAGAGGATATGCCAGCTGTTTCACTCTGATAAGGAGGCCTAGATTCAGCCAGGCAGGCTACGAATCCCCGGGAGGTCTTGACACCTTGCTCCCTGGTAAGGATCAAAGGGAAGCCAGCTGCCAGCACACACCCTGATTGACCTGAGGCTCATAGCATAATCCATAACTTCCCAGATCTGTCATATTTCTGGGGTTTCTGAGATGGCAGCTTCGCCAAACGTGGGGAAAGTGTAGCATGAGTCCCGGTGCTGGTTCTGTGAAATTCCCAGAACTCTGTCCCCTAAACTCTCATAGTAATATGGGTTTGAAGAGTATGGGTACATTCTCATGATAGACCTGTCATATTTCATGCCCTAGGATTCGTAAAATCATGCTGAGTGTGAATACGCAGTATAGGGTTTAACTGCCCCCACGTGCACCCCAAGACGGGCCGAACTAGAATTCTGTCAATCTGAGGGTCTGTAAGGATGGGACAGCCCCTGCTCCATCCTCCCGAGGCTGGACTTGTGCCTGTCATAGCCGATCCCCGCAGCGATGGGTGACAAAACTATTGACAGGTTGAAACGCAAGTGTCCTCCACCTTGAAACACCATCTTGATCACATCTGTGCCAGCTTGAGGATATGCTCGCATCCACCTGGTCTGGACTGAACTCTGAACTGAAACAAAAGGAACGCTACAAGTTTTTCCCACAAAAGGACATCTTTCCACAAATCTAAGTATTTTTTATCCCTTTTAGTTTCTTTTATACTGTGTTATCATTTGTCTCTATAATTGTTGATTTTAACGATTTTCTGCATATATTAATTATTTATATTGCACGTAAATAAAGACTTTATCAAAGTAGTTTACTGTTCCGCTACACCTGCTATACAGCCATACACAGAAACTGAACTCAGGTCTCTGAGGAATCGCTACTATTATTGATATCTAGACAGAATACAGCGTGTTTTAACCGTTTTATTTGCAGGATCAGTCAGTCAGTCGGTAGGGACCACTGGCCCATGCCAGTGGTGGTGGCAGATTTACCCTGAAATAGTGTGTAAAGTGTATTTCCGTAATGAACAGGCTCCCTTCTGTTTTGTCTGCGGCCAATTCCCAACGGTTTCTGCACATTGACTGCGACCACAGTTTGCACGATCTGTGCGCTGGAACCGTTTGAGAGGCATTTCAGGTTCCAGCCACCAGGGCTCCTGTGACAGTGGTTGGCAGTGGTTGGGATCTGTGTTGTGCTGGAAGTATCTAAGATAGCGCTAGCGCTATCAAGAAACGAATTAATTCGTTGGTGTAGCTGTAATGCAATATATTTTTTAATATATACAGAGAGACTGTGTAGCCAGTACCCCTTCCCAAAAGTTTTTTATTTTATTTGGCATGGAAATGTCCAGGAACTACAAGCTCATGGCCGTATCAGACCTGGAAAATCTTTGTCAGCTGCGGGGCATTGACACCCTCCGCAAGAACAAACAGGACATGGTAAATGACTTGTTTCAATGGGATAGCCAGCAACTGCGGGAGCTGGATGTGTCCGCTGAAGTGGACGCCGGCCCATCTGATTCAAGTCGAGGGCAACCAGAGACTAAAGATCTTAGGCGTACAGAGGTTGAGCAACCTGCGGGCAATGCGGCAACAGTTACGCAAGAGACTGTCAGTGTGGACCCCAATCCCAGAGTTTCTGAAAGTACTTGCCCGGAACCGGCCAGTACTGGACTGTTAGTTTGTACTGATCCGCTAATGCAGCAGGCATTACGAAAGCTGATGGACACTGACCTGGAAAAGTACCTGCAGTACATGCAAGCGCAGTCGGAGCGCCAATCTGCAGAGGCACGAGAGGAATGGGAGCGGCGGGCTGTTGCTGCAGAACGCCGCGCGGAGAGGGATGCCGCTGAGTGAGAATGGGAGCGCCAACAACAGCATGAGCTAAACATGGCAAAAGTGCAACAGGCCATCCAGAGTTCTTCGCCCAGCCTCCCTGCTGAAGGAGCTGCACCCCCCGTAAGTGCAAAATTTAAATTTGCTAATACTGAGAAAGACACAGACATTGACTTGTTTTTGCGATCTTTTGAAAAAGCATGCCGTCAGTATCAGCTGTCCCAAGACCAGTGGGCCAGACATCTGACACCTTTGCTGCGCTACAAAGCGCTTGATGCTTTCGCAGAGTTACCTGCGGAAAAAGATAATGATTATGCTGCTATAAAAGACGCTATCATCACCAAATACCAGCTGACGCCAGAAGCCTATCGCAAAAAGTTCAGGTCCTGGCAGAAAAAGTCTTCTGATTCTTATCGGGATGTGGTCAGCAGCTTGCTCACCACACTCCGCCAGTGGACTCTAGGCCTCACCAAGGGGTCTTATGATGTCCTGGAGGACTTGATAGTCCTAGAACAAATTCTGAACATTTGCCCTGCTGATGTACGACAGTTTGTGCTGGAGCGCAAGCCTGCGTCAGCAACTGTCGCTGCAGACCTTGCTGAAACTTTTGCGACTACCTGGGTGCCTGACACGCAGAACTGCACCATCCAGCTGGAGGGGAGGTCAGCCCAATACTCTGGCAGACTCTCCTGCTCCTGTGAGCCGTCAGCCACAGAGGCCACCCAGCGCAGCTGCTGCGCCCAGGCCTGCAGCACCTGAGGGGGTCACCTGTCACTACTGCCGCCAGCCCGGACACATGAAATTCGACTGTCCGGAGCGGAGGCAGACACCACCAGCACCTGGATCATCTGTATCACCTGTACCTCCTGTACCTCACCCACAGCAGAGGCAACCAGCCAGCGAACCACAGCCTGGATCATCAGATTTTGTTGTGTTTGCCCGCGGAAAGGAAATACGCGACTGAACCGACCAGCAGCAGCCTGTTAGAGTGAACGACAAGGTTGTCACCGGATTTCGACACATCGGTGCTGACATCACGTTAGTTCACTCACACCTTGTGCCAGAGGAGAGCATCAGCTCCAGCCGATCCCTTGCCCTTACTGGAGTAGAGGGCACCCTTTTACACATAGCCCAAGCGAGGGTGAAGCTCGACTGGGGGGTCCAAGAAAGGGTTGTTGGGGTTGTGAAGGATCTCCCAGTCCCTGTGTTGCTGGGGACTGATTTGGGCAAGCTTGTGTCCTATTACGAACCTGCCGCGACAGCCTCGTCGCTCACGGAAGGAGACAGACTCTCCGCCCACCGCCAGGTACTTTATACACTTGGGGGAGCACCAGGGGGAGGTGGGTTGAATGTGCCTAGTTCAAGGGTACCGGGTTCAATAGGGTCTGCTTCAAAGGTACCTGAGTTTGAAGTACAAACTGTCTGTTGTGATGATGTAAATGTACCCGTGTTTAATGGACAAACTGTCTGTAATGAAAATGTGTCTGTACCTGTCACTGTCATTAAGGCAGCATGTGTCAATGATGTGAAAAATGTCAATTATGGTAATGCTAATGCTGTGCCTGTACTAGCAGTCCCCCAAAGTACTGCAAAGGTTGTGGGCTCAGTGCCGAACTCCTCATTCAGTACTGACCCCAGCAAGGAGAACTTTCAGCCGCTGGCCTCGTGTGACATGGGCCAGCTGGCTGAAGCTGAAAGCACTGTACTCACAGCAGCACTACAAAGTGACCCAAGCCTGGAGGCGCTCAGGCAGCAAGCCTCTGAGTCCCTCGCAGACGGGGCCGCTTTCAAGGTGTACTGGGAAGGTGGGAGACTGTACAGTGAGTCTGTACAGCCCCCTACAGGTAAACCGCAGGCGAATACCAAATGGCTTGTGGTCCCGAGTGCGTTCAGGGGACATGTGCCGAAATCCGCACATGGTAATTCTCTGACAGGGCACTCAGGTGTCCGCAAGACACTTGCCTGTATTCGGAAACAGTTTTATTGGCCCAGGATGAACAGGGATGTAGCAAACTACTGCAAAGCATGTGCCGTCTGTCAGGAGCTGGGAGGGTCCAGGGATTCCCGCGGAGTTCCCTTAGGTCCACAACCACTTAGCAGGGAAACTCTGCGTGGGCTGGCTGTTGACGTAAACAACCTACTGCCAGTTGTCAGCAGTCCTGGCAGACACCACATCCGACCGCAGTGGCGCAAACGCCCTGTCCAGAACGGTCCATGTCAGGTCAAACCTGAGGGTAGCGGACAGCGACCTGTCCAGGTGAACCGAGCCGCAGGCTCCAATGGGTTTTCCCGTGTACCGGCAGCTCAAGACCCGCCAGCCAGGCAGCCGACACCAAACGCCAATGGGCTGTCCCGGTGTCAGGGGGAACTCGACCCAACAGCGCCAATGGCTGCTACGGAAGGCGTCCTGGTGACACCTCCCTGAGCAGAGCTCAGGAAGGGGGAGGTGTGACGCCAGGCGACGCCCAGTCGTCCAAAACGCATAAAAATCACTGATCCAGCAGTCGTTTCTGATCACTGCAATCGATCGCACATCTATTGCAGGGCTCAGAATGGCAAACTTTGGTTTTAAGATAGACAGTTCTGGGAAAGGTAGTTAATTGTGTTTAGCCCATAGCTGTAACAAGCTGATTCCCTGGCCCCCTGGAGAGCTAATGGCCCCTCTCAGAGGATATGCCAGCAGTTTCACTCTGATAAGGAGGCCTAGATTCAGCCAGGCAGGCTACGAATCCCCGGGAGGTCTTGACACCTTGCTCCCTGGTAAGGATCAAAGGGAAGCCAGCTGCCAGCACACACCCTGATTGACCTGAGGCTCATAGCATAATCCATAGCTTCCCAGATCTGTCATATTTCTGGGGTTTCTGAGATGGCAGCTTCGCCAAATGTGGGGAAAGTGTAGCATGAGTCCCGGTGCTGGTTCTGTGAAATTCCCAGAACTCTGTCCCCTAAACTCTCATAGTAATATGGGTTTGAAGAGACGGGGGGTAAATTCTCATGATAGACCTGTCATATTTCATGCCCTAGGATTCGTAAAATCATGCTGAGTGTGAATACGCAGTATAGGGTTTAACTGCCCCACGTGCACCCCAAGACGGGCCGAACTAGAATTCTGCCAATCTGAGGGTCTGTAAGGATGGGACAGCCCCTGCTCCATCCTCCCGAGGCTGGACTTGTGCCTGTCATAGCCGATCCCCGCAGCGATGGGTGATAAAACTATTGACAGGCTGAAACGCAAGTGTCCTCCACCTTGAAACACCATCTTGATCACATCTGTGCCAGCTTGAGGATATGCTGGCATCCACCTGGACTGAACTCTGAACTGAAACAAAAGGAACTCTACAAGTTTTTCCCACAAAAGGACATCCTTCCACAAATCTAAGTATTTTTTATCCCTTTTAGTTTCTTTTATACTGTGTTATCATTTGTCTCTATAATTGTTGATTTTAACGATTTTCTGCATATATTAATTATTTATATTGCACGTAAATAAAGACTTTATCAAAGTCGTTTACTGTTCCGCTACACCTGCTATACAGCCATACACAGAAACTGAACTCAGGTCTCTGAGGAGTCGCTACTATTATTGATATCTAGACAGAATACAGCGTGTTTTAACTGTTTTATTTGCAGGATCAGTCAGTCAGTCGGTAGGGACCACTGGCCCATGCCAGTGGTGGTGGCAGATATACCCTGAAATAGTGTGTAAAGTGTATTTCCTTAACCCACAGGCTCCCTTCTGTTTTGTCTGCGGCCAATTCCCAACGGTTTCTGCGCATTGACTGCGGCCACAGTTTGCACGATCTGTGCGCTGGAACCGTTTGGAAGGCATTTCGCGCTCCAGCCACCAGGGCTCCTGTGACACCCGGTGCGACATTTCAGGGGCACCCGGTGCGACGGTGGTTTCGCGCATACCGTGCAGAGCTGAACTTTGCGTGCGATCAGTAAAAGCTTTGGCCGTGCTAACCGCTTAGGACCCTAGTTAGCACGCCCAAAGCTTTTAGGCGTGCTAACTAAGTTAGCACCCTTTTGTGAATCAAGTCCTATAATATATAGACACAGCTCTTCTCTAGACTCCTGCCCCGCCCCCAACACTTAACCCCTTCTATATACAGCTTTCCAATACTTAACCCCAGCCTCCTAGCACTTAACTCCTCATCTGCTTGCATGGCCTTTCAGCACTTAACCCCTTCCCTGCATGCACACCCTATCAGCACTTATCCCCTTCTCTGCCTGCATGACCTCACAACACTTATCCCCCTCTCTGCCTGCACAGCCTCCCAGGACATAATGCCTTCTCTGCCTGCACCGCCTCCCAGCACATAACCTCTCCTCTGTCTGCATGGCCTTTCAGCACTTAACCCCTTCCCTGCCTGCACAGCCTCCCAGGACATAATGCCTTCTCTGCCTGCACAGCCCCCCAGCACTGAACCCCTTCTCTGCACCAGGGGTGTGTGTGTGTGATGTCATTTGGGGGGTGACAGCGGAGGAGGCTGGGAGTCCCAGCAGCGGGACAGGTGAGACTGCATGGGCACCAGGTGGGGGGGGGGGGGGCACATTTACACTTGGGGGGTGCACCCGGGCAGGTGGTGAGGCAGCATTGCTAGGCCGATTCCTGATAGATTTCATTCTAAAATGTATCGAGAATTGGCCTGTGGTGTATGGGCAGCCAACAGATCACTCTCCAATTAGAGGGACAGCCCTTGGTTGATCTGCCCATACACTGCTAGACCATTACTGTTTGCTATAAAACCACCATGTGCACAGCAGTGATCCTGCATGATTCATACACAGGGTGTCTTGTGGGATGGGGGGGCAGCTGCTATGCAGAAGGGCTGCTGAGCAGACACAGTTCTCCTCCGGAGAAGAGAGGGCTTTGGGCATGGGCTATTTTTAGAGCTGCTGGTGGATGTTGGTAACCCAAAACCCTGCTGCCCTGTAAAATCTGAGGGACTGACACATTCCTGAGTGCAAAATAAAACAGAGTGCAAAATCAGGGAGCTGTGCGCTACCCACTGACTGACAGCAAAAGAGTCACACAAGGGTTACCGCAGCCCCCCTCACTGTTCACAAGAGACCGAAAACACTGCTAGTCTTACATGAGGCTGAAAAATGACACTGAGATATGGGATAATGTATAGCCAACTACTGTAAATTATATGGCGATTGGCATCCACTGAAATGTTCTGCAGTGAGTCAGTGGCAGAGCTCTGTACGTAGCACCTTGATTAGCTGCTCTTGGGAGGGAGGGAGTGGCTACTGCACAGGCGTGGGCCATACTTGGGCCTGCTCAGTGCGGCCGCACTTGTACACGGACGGGAGCACGGCTGCAAAAACATAATCGGCCAGACTGGAACAAGGAGGAAGGGCTTCCCTCTACTGAGGCAAGTATTCCATTTTTTTTTTTCGCTTCACACTGCCTGGCTGTCCTGCTGATCCTCTTCCTCTAATAATTTCAGCCACAGACCAGCGGCGTCGCTACGGGGTTTGATCCAGGGCACCGCCCCCCAACCTGTTGCCATGGTGCTCCGGATCCATTATGGCTGGGTCACCGTTTCTAGCCCACGGCAAATAGAGCAATTGCCCGGGGTGCCAGACTGATCGGCAGGAGGGGGGCGCTGGGAAGAGCGGTGGGGAGAGCGAGCATAGTGTAGTTAAAACTCACCTTCCGATCCCTGCAGACAGCCTCCATCTCCTTCCTACTTCATCCCCCGGCTTCCATCGCCTTGGTTACAGAGCCCCCTGCAATGACGTGACCACATGTCATCACAGGGGGCGCTGCTACCAATGCGAGGGATGCTGGGGGAGGAAGTAGGAAGGAGATGGAGAGTGCATGCGTGCCGAGATCGGAAGGTGAGTTTCTAACTACACTATGCCCGCTTCCCCTGCCGCACCACCCAGCGCCCCCCTGCTGCTCACTTTGGCACCTACTCGGGCCACCTTCCTATCTAACCTACACTGGAGTCACCTACCTATCTAACCTACACTGGAGGCACCTACCTATCTAACCTATACTGGGGGAACCTACCTATCTAACCTATACTGGGGGAACCTACCTATATAACCTACACTGGAGTCACCTACCTATCTAACCTATACTGGGGGAACCTACCTATCTAACCTACACTGGAGGCACCTACCTATCTAACCTATACTAAGGAACCTACCTGTCTAACCTACACTGGAGGCACCTACCTATCTCCCTATACTGGGGGAACCTACATATCTAAGCTACACTGGAGGCACCTACCTATCTAACCTATACTGGGGAACCTACCTGTCTAACCTACACTGGAGGCACCTACCTTTCTAACCTATACTGGGGGAACCTACCTATCTAACCTACACTGGAGACACCTACCTATCCAACCTACACTGGAGGCACCTACCTATCTAACCTATACTGGGGGAACCTACCTATCTAACCTACACTGGAGACACCTACCTATCTAACCTACACTGGAGCCCCTACCTATCTAACCTATACTGGGGGAACCTACCTATCTAACCTATACTGGAGACACCTACCTATCTAACCTATACTGGAGGCACCTACCTATAAGGGGAACCTACCTATCTAACCTATACTGGGGGAACCTACCTATCCAACCTATACTGGGAGAACGTACCTATCTAACCTATACTGGGGGCACCTACCTATCTAACCTACAATGGAGGCACCTACCTATCTACTGCCAAGCAAAGCCCCAGGGCCCCAGCTCAGCAAAGCACAGCCCCCAGCAAAGCAAACCCCCCAGCCTAGCAAAGCTTTCTTGTCCCAGCCCAGCAAAGCGTACAGCCAAGCAAAGTCCTTAGCAAGTCACCTAGCAAAGCCAGGCCGGCTCAGCATCACCGTCAGCCACAACATCACCATCAGCCAGCACAGCACAGCACAGCATTACCACCAGCACAGCACAGCCCAGCATCACCGCCAGCCGAGTACAGCACACAGGCCAGCCAGCAGAAAACAAGACAGAAGCCAGGTGAGGGGCTTATTTATGTGAAATACTGCCTATTGAATAAATATTGATTCAATTACGCCACTGCTATGTTCATGTAAATTTGGCCCCATGTATGGCCACGCCCACTTTCCACAGTATGACCACGCCCATTTTTTTTGCACAATCATTCTCTCTTGGTGCCCAGAAGGTGCCCCGGATCTCCCGGGAATCTAGAAACTCCCTTGCACAGACTCTGAACAAGCATGCAGATCAGGTGCTTTGACTGAAGTCTGACTGGATATGATGCACGCTTGTTTCAGGTGTGAAATTCAAGGTTTGTATACATGTGCAACTTTTCCGCCCAACTATCATCCAAACTTGGTCTGTTGGATGATATTTGAGTATGTGTAGGTGTGGCAAAGGACCAGAGGAGTGATTAATAACCGGCGGTTTGCCCAATCCAACCGGCAGATCGCCTCACGTGACTGTTGAGCTAATAACGTGCAGTTGGCCACGTGTCTACAAGGCGTTTGAGCGACTTGCACTTATTTTGAATACGACAATATCATGCAGCCTGTTGTTTCGCTTGCATGTGCAGTGTGCAAATGGGTTGGTGTGCAGATAATACAAATTATGCAAAAGCTTGGTCGTGCGGGCAGACATGTCGTCAGGTTGGTCGTGCACTTTTGTTGAACGTGTGTACGAGCCTTTAGACACAACTACAGCCAAAGAGCAGCAGCAGGACTGCCAGGCAAACGGAACTGTTTAAAAGGAAATACATATGGCAGCCTCCATATCTCTTTCAGGGCAGTTATCCTTTAAACAATTAACATGTGCATAATGAGCAGCAGTTGGCTGATGGTGTAATGGTTAAGGGTTCTGCCTCTGACACGGGAGACCTGGGTTCGAATCTCGGCTCTGCCTGTTCAGTAAGCCAGCACTAATTCAGTAGGAGACCTTTGGCAAGTCTCCCTTACACTGCTACTGCCAATAGAGCGCGCCCTAGTGGCTGCTGCTCTGCTCTGGCGCTTTGAGTCCGCAAGGAGAAAAGCGCAATATAAATGTTATTTGTCTTGTCTTGTCTGAGTGTCAGGCTGGTAGACTGTTTTGTTGGCTACAGACAAGTGAGTAGAGAGAAATGTATACAGTAACATCCCCTTATAGTTGACATTCAAATCCGTACAAAATGTTGGCCCCGGATAGATGAGGGACTTGCTGAAACTGCACCACACCCATCACAACCTCAGATCAATGGATCCATAAACTTGGTCACTCCCAGAGGGTATCTGAAAACCTTTAGAGCCAGAACTTTCTGTCATGCTGCCCCTACCTTTTGGAACTCCCTACCACACCCAGTATAGACAGCCCCATCCCTGGAGTTCTTCAAATCCAGACTTAAAAGTCACCTGTTTAGCCTGGCATTTGTGGACTTGCAGAATTCTTCCTCTGTACCACAATCTACCAATCAACCAATTACTGGTCTGAACCATGGTTATGCACTTTGAGTCCTACAGGAGAAAAGCGCTTTACAAATGTTATTTGTTGTTGCTGTTGTTTAGTAAACTTCAAGTGATGTGGTCAAGTAGTTTTTTGTATCACGATTGTTCATACATTGTATATTCATACAATTGCATGGTCGGGACCTGGGAACTGAGTCCTCTATAATCAGATTCTACTGTATACAAGCTTATAACGTAAATGACAAACCTGCTCTACATGCTTGGATAGCGGTCCTAGAGCACAAGCTGGAAGGGTTAATGGAAGAGGCTTGAAGACACAATCCAGGGCTTCCTCCAGTGGATTCTTGTCTGGCTATGATCTCTTCTTCATCAAAGCCAAACAATTGTCCCTCTGTAGGGGGCAGAAGGATGTTTACCAAGAGAGGGGGCGGATGCTAAGCCCAGACCAGCCACTCAGAGCAAGTACAGGCAAGTATCGGCCTTCTCAGAATACTTCCCAAATAAAACCACCAGTGGCGTAACTAGAACTTATTGGGCCCCCCTGTGAAACTTTGGATGGGGGCCCCCTTGACTCTGCTGAACACTGCATAGGGACTGTCTACAAATCTGTGTCTGCAAAACTTTGTATGATTCCTTATCAGTGGCTGAGCAGATGCAGTCATTAGAAAAATTGTGTAGAGAACAGAATTTTTTTTCTCCATACCCTTAGTTGTCAGTCTCTAAGGACAGGGAAAAGAAACTCCTCCCCCATGGGGCCCCCTGCAGCTTCTGCCCCACCCCCACGCAGCCGCATCCCTTGCAGGGTCTATTGTTATGCCCCGAAAAACGCTAATCTGGTTTACATTACACTGATCCATACAGCTATTATTTGCTCAGGTCTTTAGCTGGAGATCTTAATCCAAGGTGCAGTTTGATCACCAAACGTTCTATTTTTTATTGTGGCCAGGCGGTACTCCAGATCTTTTGGCGGGGCGTCGGGGGCCACTGTACAGAGGGCAGATTCTTGGTAAAAGTGCCTAGAGATCCAGAGTGCCAGATCATCATGGCCAAGTACAGGCCAGGGACATTGTTCTCCATCATGTGCCTCGTGTCCCCATTCCCTTCTTGCTAAATAGCAACAAGACAAAGACAAGACAAATAACATTTATATCGCGCTTTTCTCCTGGCGGACTCAAAGCGCCAGAGCTGCAGCCACTAGGACGCGCTCTATAGGCAGTAGCAGTGTTAGGGAGACTTGCCTAAGGTCTCCTACTGAATAGGTGCTGGCTTACTGAACAGGCAGAGCCGAGATTCGAACCCTGGTCTCCTGTGTTAGAGGCAGAGCCCTTAACCATTACACCATCTAGCCACTGCAACAGTACACACTGCTAGCCTGTAGCCTGCTGATTCGTCTGTACAGATATAGTATTTGTGTATTTATATGCACCTTTTTACTTGGTTCACATTTGCAGGACTGGTACTATATCCATATTGAATCATGCTACTCTATTGACGTACGTACTGGTAAAATTGCCGAGTGGTATCTGCGCACCCCAGAAACCGCACAGCCTGTCAAAGCTGACATGCATGCCATTCTATTAAGTTAAAGTGAACCTCCAGACTAAAATTCTACTCAGCAGCACTCAAAAGGCTTGGTGTTTCACAGCATCAGAACTTTGTTTTTCTTACCAAATTCTCATTTTTTAGCTGCACAGAAGCTAAGCTCCGCCTCATCAAAGAGAACTGCCCGGGCATCTTTCACCTGATGCTGTGCAAAGCATGATGGGATTTCTGATGTTGTTGTTCTAGTTGTTCAGCGACTGGGAGGGGTGATCAGGACACAGGACAGTTGGAACTGTGTCTCATGCTCCTTGTCACCTCCGTTCAACCAAAAAGATGGCTGCCCCCATGAAATCACAAACATTTGCTTGTTCTTTTAAAACAGGGTGGGTAAGAGATTATCTTACCTATCTATTTTAATTAACATAGCTAATGTAACTTAATGACAGTATGTTTTAGGCTGGAGTTCCTCTTTAAGGTTACACTATACATTGCGTAATGCCTTTGCTTAGTGTACTACAACATGGGCATAACCATAGCTCCCAACTGTCTCTCTTTTGGAGGGACAGTGCCTCTTTGGTAACCAAGTCCCTCTGTCCCTCTTTCTATCACATGTCCAGGACTGATATACAGATCTGTGTTAATATATGATTTTTTTTAAATTCTACTTAAAAATGTGTTTAGCTGACTATCTAAACTTTAATGCCGTGTCTTAAAGTGTCCCTCCCTCTTTCTTATCTCAAAAAGTTGGGAGATATGACATAACGCAATGCACACTCTGCACATTATAATGTACACATTACTTTTCATAGCCTACAGAATTGCTATAGGAAGGGCTTCTGTGCTGACAAGTGTTGAGTTTGTCGTCGCCTGTCCTCCCCCTCCTGGGGTGTGTTGCGTGGGAGCCACCTCTGAGCCCCACAAGCTTGGGGTGGCCCCTGCTTCACTCCCCTCTCATGTGTTGCTCCCAAGTCGTGCTCATATGGCAGAGTGTAGTGATACACATGGACATTGTAAGGTAGGTGCCTGTTTTTTGGGAGGCGGGTGTGAGCCGCTCTCCCCTGCGCCGGCCACACTTGGAGGGGTCGCCTGCACTTCCCAGCCTCCCCCTCCGGGGTGCTGCCACAGGGCTTCAGAGCAGTGAGAGGGCTTGGAGCTCTGGGGCCCCCCGATTGATGGGGGCATGGGGGGAGCCTCCCCCTGGCGCCCCTGGATAGTGCTAAATGCTGCAAGAACTAGCCCCCGCAGGGCAACCGTTGCGGTAATTAGTTTTAGACCCTGCATATTATGAGCATCGTCTCCTGATTAAGCCAATTAGGCCAAATTTGTAAAGCCAGATATATCAGGTTTTAACTTGGTGTTTAATGCACACATTCTTCCACTGCTGTGTTCTGACAAGCGTTGAGGCTACCCAGAAAAATTGAGCTAGAGAGCTGTAAATTGCAGGCTCTGCAGGCCTGCTTGTCTATATTCACATAGCTCCCAACTGTCCCTCTTTCCTCCTCATTTATCCCTTTTTCAGGACTTTGTCCCTCTTTCTATGTAAATATATAGATTCCTATACTAAAAAATGTGTTTGATTGACTTTAGTCCCATCCTTTTGACATATTACTAATTTTAAAATGTTAATATGAAGGAAAATGAACCAGGATAGAAAAAAAAACAAAAAAAAAAAAAACAGACAAAAGCATTTATATTGTGCTTTTCTCCTGGAGGACTCAAAGCGCCAGAGCTGCAGCCACTAGGACACGCTCTATAGGCAGTAGCAGTGTTGGGGAGACTTGCCAAAGGTCTCCTACTGAATAGGTGCTGGCTTACTGAGCAGGCAGGGCCGAGATTCGAACCCAGGTCTCCTGCATCAGAGGCAGAGCCCTTAATCATTACACTCTCCAGCCACAGAAAAGACCAGTGTGATTTGAATTATAAAAAAAAATATTTTTTTAATGAAATCTTTATGATATACGTGACTAGGGGTGTGATTAGGGGTGTGACAGGGCGTGGCTTAAGTTTCCCTCTTTCTCATCTCATAAAGTTGGGAGGTATGATATTCAATGCGGAAAGAAACAACTGCCTATGATCTTTTTTTTTTTTTTTTTTTTTTTTGGTCAACATAATGAACATAGCAGCATCTCCAAAGAAGTTCAGTGTGAAAGAGCAGAGGACCAGAAACCAGTTCCTGTGTCTCCAAGTGGGGAAGGTGCACAGCAGATCCATGATGAGATGTCTTGCTGGTTTCACACCAGGACGTTGCGTTTTAGGGGACGTTATGGTCGCATAACGTGCCCTAAACGCAACGCCTGGTGCTCTCTAATGTGGACGTCAGAGTGAGCCGCGTTGTGCAGCTCACTCTGGCGTCCGTGATGCCGTGATGCGCACTCTTGGACGCATGCGGCATCACATGGTCCCGCCCGGCCAATCGCCGCACAGAGCGGCCGTTCCAAGAGGTAAACACTGCACGTCACTGAGTGCAGTGAATATTAATTAGCCATGTGCCTGGCCGCTCTCCGCTCCTCCCCAACATTACAGTGCATGTGCAAGCAGTCTAACGCGGCTCTGCCGCTTATAAAGTACTGCATGCAGTACGTTCGGTTATGGCGCAGCGTTACTGAGTAACGCAACGTGGGCACTGTGAACAACCCATTGATTTTTCATTGCTGTGCGGTGGGGTGGGTTACAGGCTGCTCTAACGTGCGCCTGTAACGTCCCACTGTGAAACCAGCCTTAAGCTTTGGCTGACAGAGACCCTGCATAGGCAACAATTACTGTATATTTCGTCATACAAGACACACTTTTTCTCCTCCAAAAATGGGGAGTAAAAGTCCCTGCATCTTCTATGCCAAATACAGGGAATCCATCGACTTACAAAAGCCCACTATATGAACCGCCGTGTCTCCTGCTCCCCCGTGTATCCAGATAGTTATACACAGGGCAGAGGAGGACACACAGGGGGAGCAGAGGACAAACGGACACACTGGGGACACAGGAGGACACATGGGGGACACAGGTTTACACCTAGACCTTGGACACACAAGGTTTAGCATACATTTGTTTCCCCTGGTGCCCTCAAAACCTAGGTACGTCTTATAATCTGGAGCATCTTGTATGCCAAAAAAATACAGTAAATGTTGTGTTGTCCATTTTTAAACTGGCCATATTGTTGATGAAAGTGAGAAACCCAGTGGAAGGTCTGTCTCTGTCTCTGTGCCTGCAGATGTGAAAGCCACATGACCTGTTCATGGAGGACCTCCGAATATCAGCAAAAAGTATTGCTACTTATTTGAGAATATCATGCGACAGCAGGGCATAATGACAAACCATGGGACCCCCCAGCAAAACTTTGCTGGGGCCCCCAATGGTCACACCCTGTCCCTTGCCTACCTCTGGTGACCCTGACAGCCTAGGGGCCCATCTCACAGGGGTCGTAAAGCAAGTGTGGCCATCATGATCTTCACACCCATAACCAGCACACCTGATCTGAAGGATGGACTCCTTTATTGGAGGAAGGGAAGGTTAGTAGTTGGGGGTCCTCAGAGCTCTGGCCCCCCTGGCAGTGGCAGGGGCTGCTCTCCTGTAGTTACACCCTTGCGTGAGAGAGTTGGTGCCATTATCCACAACAACTCAATAATGAGAGAGCTTGCCGCTAAGTGGAGACTTTGACAACTTTCAAAAGTTCCTTTTCCTGGAAAATGCACTGCTTTTAAAGTGTACCCCAGGAGGCGCAAGGGGGGTGGGGGAGTTCAGATGGGACACAGAGGCATGTTCCCTGCTCCATGACATGCCTCTGTGTCCTCCCGCCAAAACTGAGCAGCTAGCAGCAGGAAGGAGCATCCCTTGCAGGAGAGGCACTCCTGCAAAACGCCCACTTTGCCATTAGGAACTCCCCTTCCCCAGCTCTGATTGGGCAGCTCTGCCTCTCCCCCGCCCCCCTGTACTCTGGTCTGTGATGAGAATCACAGCAACGTGAAGCCAGGGGTCGCAGCCACATTTCTTTTATTTCTAGTAAATTGGCGATTGTGGGATGTAGGAGGAGCGGTAATTGACGCTACCTGATCTGGCTAGCCCCCTGGATCTGGCCTCGGGTTTGCTTTAAGGGGCAAAATTGCTCTCAAAAACACAAGTATTTTGCAATCACAAGTGTGTCCCAGGCCTTTAGAGTGTTCAGAGTTTTCATTCATTAAAAAAAAGAATTAATAAAGAAAGGGAAACCAAGAGTCAAATATAGGGCTTGATTCACAAAAGCTTGCTAAGTGTTAGCACGCCAGTGAAAAGCCCCTTAGCACGCCCAACGTGCAAACTAATGCAATGCAAACTAATATATGCGCAAACTTTAGCGGCGCGCGCAAAACGTCACACCGTTGTGCGTGAAACGTCGCACCGTTCGCGTGCAAAATAGCCTGATAAGCATACTTTGCACGCAGACGGTGCGACAGTTCGCACGCACCGGTGCGATGTTTCGTGCGCACCAAATAGCATGCGATCAGTAACAGCTTTGCCCATGCAAACTACTTAGCACCCTAGTTTGCACGTGCAAAGCTTTTAGGCGTGCTAACTGTGTTAGCACACTTTTGTGGATCAAGCCCGTAGTGTAGTATGTACTGGTAATATGGGATGCAGTTGGTGGAGTAAATACAAATACACTCACAACGCCAAGCGCCTCTGAGGCGCTTGGCCCAGCTACAGACCTGCACAATACCTTCTCCTACCTATTGCCTGATGAAGTGGGGTCATACCTGCGAAACGCGTTGCATGGAGTATGTAAATACGTTTGTTCTGCTAAACTTTGTTGGCATATCTTGTGTCTGTTTGCAGGAGGTACGTCCACCACTGCCTCCACAAATTTTAAACTTTTTAGAAATGTTTATTATTCTGGCACATCTGTATCCCTGGTACAAAAAAAAAAAAGAGTTGTTCTTGCTCATTTGTTGCACGGTGCGCCCCTTTAGCTGTGGCTGATTTCCAGACCAGCGCACATCACACCCGACGCTTCCTGCAAAATTGGTTTTATCTGTCATTTGCCAGCTGGTTGTCGTAGCACAAAATGATCACCGTTCCTACAGCAAGACTGCTGGGAAATTGTCGTAATTTACGCTACTTATACAGCGCTGTCGATTCCAATTTACTGCCTTGTTTTGTTCTTGAAACAAAAATCAATTGCGGAGCTTAAAACTCCCTAAAGAGAGGCACATGTTGCCGCCCCGCAAGTGGTGGCTCCAGCTTCAATTTTTTTGGGGAAGGGCACAAAGGTTGCACGATGGCTGGCTGGTGGGGCCCATTTGGGTGACCAAAATCAATGTTTGTATGGCGAGCTTTAGATATTTTTGCCTAACTCAGGTGATAAAAGTAAGGCTAACTAGTTCAGCAATGATAGGAATGAAATGATGGTGCTACCATGGAAGGAAAGTTACCTACAGATGTACTTGGCTAGTTTGCTGGCATGATTTTAAACCTTACTTACTAGCAAGCTGCTCTTGTGTGGACAGGTCACAGACAAATCATTCGAGCCCCCAACCTGTGTCTCACGAATCTACAAGCAAAGGAAGGGGGAAGAGGCAGGAGAGAGAAAAACATGGAGAGTTTTTTACAGACCCTATCCTGTTCACTGTATGCTGCTGGAGCCTGGAAACAGTTGACTGCATGTTACGGGGGGGGGGGGGGGGGGGGGGGTACATTGGCAGAGCAGTAGCTAAAGTTTGCTCAAAAGTCATTTGTCACTGAGCCAGTTGTGCACTTGATTCTCTCCATGTGCTCTCAGATTCCACTGCTGCTGACTGATGGTCAGATCCAGAATAATATGCCTAATTGCCTGGAAAGCCATTTTTGTTGTTTAAAGGGGTTCTGTGGAGGGCTTAAAGGGATACTGTAGGGGGGTCGGGGAAAATGAGTTGAACTTACCCGGGGCTTCTAACGGTCCCCCGCAGACATCCTGTGCCCACGCAGCCACTCACCGATGCTCTGGCCCCGCCTCCGGTTCACTTCTGGAATTTCAGACTTTAAAGTCTGAAAACCACTGTGCCTGCATTGCTGTGTCCTTGTTCCCGCTGATGTCACTAGGAGCGTACTGCGCAGACACAGACCATACTAGGTCTGCGCAGTACGCTCCTGGTGACATCAGCGGGATCGAGGACACGGCAACGCAGGCGCAGTGGTTTTCAGACTTTAAAGTCTGAAATTCCAGAAGTGAATGGGAGGCGGGGCCGGAGTATTGGGGAGTGGCTGCGTGGGCACAGGATGTCTGTGGTGGACCATTAGAAGCCCCGGGTAAGTTCAACTCATTTTCCCCCGACCCCCTACAGTATCCCTTTAAAAAAACAAAAACTACCCTTACCTGGGGCTTCTATCGGCCCCCTGCAGCTGTCATGTCCCGCGCCTTCCCCTTATGATCCTTGGTTCCCTGCCGCTCCCGGTCTAATTATTAGTCTTAGTAGATGAATAGTGCTCGGTCCCACACACATCATCTGGAGCATGGTATGAAGTGTTCTTGTACGGCGCCTGCCTCCTGATGACGCGCGCGGGAGCGAGCACGTGCAACACAGTTGTATTCATCTAGTTAGAAGAATAATTAGACCAGGACGGAACGGTGGATCATAGGAGGACGGTGCGGTACATGACAGCTGCAGGGGGCGGATGGAAGTCCCAGGTGAGTGTCAGTCTTTGTTTTTTTAAACCCTCCACAGAACCTCTTTAAAGGACTTCTGAGGTGAATAAATAAATCTCTCTTTACTTACTTGGTGCCTCTTCCAGTCCCTAGTAGTCCTTTAAAGGGGAACTTCAGCCTAAACAAACATACTGTCATTAAGTTACATAAGTTATGTTAAGTTGAATAGATAGGTAATATAATCTTTTACCCACCCTGTTTTAAAAGAACAGGCAAATGTTTGTGATTCATGTGGCTGCCATCTTTGTCATGGGGGCAGCCATCTTTGTCATGGGGGCAGCCACCTTTTTGGTTGAAAGGAGGTGACAAGGAGCATGAGACACAGTTCCAACTGTCCTGTGTCCTGATTACCCCTCCCAGCTGCACACGCTAGGCTTCAAATGTCAAATTCAAAATGTAAAAGAAAAAAAATTGCACCAAAACAGCAGAACGAGAGCAACAACATCAGAAATCCCATCATGCTTTGCACAGCATCAGGAGAAAAAAGCCCGGGCAGTTTTCTTCTGTGCAGCTAAAAGTGAGGCTTGTATAAGAGAAACAAAGTTCTGATGCTGTGAAACTGTTAAATAAACACAAAGCCTTTTCAGTGCTGCTGAGTCGATTTTTAGTCCGCAGGTTCACTTTAAGTCTCGCCCTTGAGCTCCGGTCCTTCTCAGTGACCTGCTGGTAGCTGGCCATCAGACCAGACAGTCCATATTCCCTGGCATGCCAAGATTGTTTGTTTGCTCATTTCCAGGGCAGGGTCTGGGAGGTATTTGCCCACAGAGTCCCTCAGTATGCAGCACAGTCCTGCACAGAGCCAGGCATACATACTAACGTGTCAATGTAGCCAACCTCATCAATTTTTTTTTTACAGACTCAAAAAAATGTACTGACATCTAACATAGCAACCAGGTGGGGTGCGATTGAGGAAGGAGTGCGCAGAGACAGCGATGGACACTGCACAGGTAGATTATTAATGCATGGGCACTGGGAAGGAGGGTACATGTACACTGGGGGGGGGGGGCAGTGATAGGGGGTTTCCATCATGTTCATCGTTCATGATTAAAGAGACACTGAAGCGAAAAAAAATGATGATATAATGATTTGTATGTGTAGTACAGCTAAAGGTGGCCATACTCTTATAGATTTGCAGCAGATTCGACCATCAGATAGATTTCTGTCAGATGCCTGTCAGGTCGAATCTGACAGGAATCTATCTGATGTGTGCCACACACTAGGAACAGATTTCCAATAGATTTTAGAATGAAATCTATTGGAAATCGATCTAAATGAATTATTAGACCATTACATCCAATGCAACTCTATGGGCCATCGATCTGCTGAAATTGACCAGTGTATGGGCCCCTTAAGAAATAAAACATTAGGAGCAGAGACATAAGTCTAATATTGTTTCCAGTACAGAAAGAGTTAAGAAACTCCAGTTGTTATCTATGCAAAAAAGCCATTGAGCTCCACGACTTTCAAAGTCGCGGAGAGCTCTGTCTTCTGAAGCTTCTTATCTCAACTGTCAGCCACTGTGTTTTATTTTTCTCTCCAAAAGGACAGTTCAATACTTCACTAGCCTGCTCTGTAAAATCATTTAGAATGCTGAGTAGTGTGTAAACTGCAAATATTAGAGAATGATGCAATATTATAAAAAAAAAAAAAAAACATATAACTGAAAATAAAAATATAAGAATATTTTCTTTACTACTAATGTTCTAGTAATTATCCGTACTAGACAACCAATTCAGTATATCATAATTTTTTTTTTTTTGCTTCAGTGTCTCTTTAAGGCACGCCATTACCGCAACGCACCCGATCGAGCATGACGCCCGAGATTTTCCAGCATGTCCGGTCAATCCATGCAACCAATTTTGGCCAAAAATTGGTCGATCGGGCATGCCCATGGCAACACTGATTTTCATCAGATTCGATAATAATTATCCAATCTGATGGTCGATCGACCTTCAAGTCTACTGATTTATGGCTGGCCACCTTTAGCTAGAGCAGTGTACAATTCAGAGTGACACAGGAACTGATGTAAGCAGTAAGGGTGCATACACACATCAGACCATAGTCTTTTGAAAATGAAAGATCACAGACCAATTTTACCCCCTTCCATGTAGTATGAGAGCCATACCACACAGTCTATTCTATGGAGCTGAACTCCCCATCAGACATAAATCTTTGCAAGATGCTGCACACAAAGATGCTGTACACATGCAAAAGATCAGTATCTGCAAAAGATCTGTGCCTGCAAAAGATCCATTCCTGCAAAATGCATTCATAGTCTATGATATCTGCAGATCCTCATACACACCTTGTTTAACAGACATTCATCTGCAGATCAGATCCACCAAGATGGATTTTCAGATCTGCAGATGATTGTCTGATCTGCAGATGAATGTCAGTTAAACAAGGTGTGTATGATGATCTGCAGATCTCATAGACTATGAATGCAATTTGCAGGAATGGATCTTTGGCAGGAACAGATCTTTTGCAGATACTTATCTTTTGTGTCTGTACAGCATCTGTGTGTGCAGCATCTTGCAAAGAATTTTTTATTATGGGGAGTTCAGCTCCGTAGAAAAGACTGTGAAGGTATGGCTCTCATACTACATGAAGGGTGGTAAGATTGGTCTGTGATCTTTCATTTTCCAAAGACTATAGTCTGATGTGTGTATGAGTCTTTAGACAGGTGCTCTTTGTCAAGGTGCACTTAGCAGTCACGCATGCTGATACACTTGGTTTTGGGCCTTGCAATATCTGATAATGCAAAAGTCCCTGCAGGTGCTGTTGCTTTAAATGTATCAGGAGGCTTTCCCTGCAGCCACTTCTAAGGCCCCGTTTCCACTATCGCGAATCCGCATGCGTCTTGCCTATGCGGATTCGCATAGACAATATAAGTGAATGGGCCTGTTTCCACTTATGCGTCTGCGGGAGTGTTTTATTGTGCAGAGAAAATCTGCACGGAACACCCTGCAGAATTTGCCTGCGTGTGGAATGCAGGCGAATCGCACACAATGTATTTAATAGGGAAATTGCATGCGTTTTCCCCATGCGTTTTTTGCCGTGAATTCGCCTGCGAATTCGCATAGGTACCAATGTAAATTCACACAGGCAGTGACATGGTTAAAATCGCATATACCCTCACCTATGCGAATTCGCATGCGAATTCGCGGCAAAAAACGCATGCAGAATCGCATCCGCATGCGATTTCATCAGCGGTGGAATCCAGGCGATTCTGCACCGCAATAGTGGAAACGAGCCCTAAGACAGGTGCTCTTTGTCAAGGTGCACTTAGCAGTCACGCATGCTGGGACCCTTGGTTTTGGGTCTTGCAATATCTGATAATGCAAAGGTCCCTGCAAGTGCTGTCGCTTTAAATGTAACAGGAGGCTCTGAACTGGAACACAATTTCAAGAACGGACGAATTTCTGAAATTTTGATTTGTTTGTGTTACGTAAACGATCGTAATTACGAAATTCCCCATAAAAGCGAAACCTCGCGTAATTTCATGAAATTTACGATTACGTCCATAATTGTAATTTTGGGAAATTTTGCGTAACCGTAATTAGGTCATTACGCTCATCACTACCAGGGGAAGAGAGAGAGGGTTTTTTTTTACGAACACCACAAAGTTATCACAGACTTTACTGGCAGCCTACATTTGGTTACTTTTTTACTTACTGTCAGTAAATTTACTGACGGTTGGCAACACTGTAGCGTGTCACTGTGCATACAGCCAGCTCGGCCAGTGATCATACGATGATGATGCACATCCAGCTGGATGTTATACAGTCGGACCAAAGATAGATGCGTTTATATCGCTTCTGCATCCGATAAGTCCCCCTCACGCCCCTAGTCACGCATAACATAAAGATTTCATTAGAAAAATATGTTGTTTTATAATTCAAACCACACTGATCCTTTCTATCCTGGTTCATTTTCCTTCATATTAACATTTTAAAATTAGCAATATATCCATGTAAAGGATAGGAATAAAGTCAAACACATTTTTTTAGCAGATAAATATACAGCATATACTTACATAGAAAGAGGGACAAAAGTCTAGAAAGAGGGACACATGAGGAGGAAAGAGGGACAGTCACAGAGGGACAGTTGGGAGCTATGAAGGAGTGACACCTGGGCAGAAGTGATAGAGGCTCCAACTGGTTGCGCTGATTAGCATTGAGGAGTCTGAAGACAGGAAGGACGGCCGACATCATTCGTCCCTCCTCTCCATTGCTTGCCCCTCCCTCCTGTGTCCCCCAGCAGAGTAGGGCACTGTAGTGCGAGTTGCGAGTGACTCTCACCTACCTTAGATGCATCCATGCTACTTGGCAGCCAGACGCTCACTCTACTTCCTGCATGTCGTGTAATTACATGCAGAGAGAGGCTGGCTGCTGATGAACATGGGCGCATCAGGATGAGGTGAGATCAGGCGTGGACTGGCCCGGAGGGATGAGAGGAGTTTTCCCCCCGGGCCGCCGCCTCCTCACACAGCCAGGGCCGGTGGGGTAACTGCAGCACTAGTAGGCCAGGGGACAGTGCTGCCTCTGATCAGACACTGCACCGATCACATTATCTCACAAGCCTCAATACTGTGGCCTACTCTGCCAGGGAACACAGGAGGGGGGCCCATGGAGAGGGTGGGAGGAATGATGTCCCTTCCATGTGGGGGGGATACCACCAGACCACCAGGGATGACACATGGGGGGTAGCCCTAGACCACTGAGGATGCCACACCACTAGCACACCACCCCCTCAAAGCCCACCTCAATGAAATTTGTTTAATGGGGGAGGTGTCTGTAAATAATCAGCACCGGGTGTCAAGTACCCTAGCTATGCCAAGGTAGTTGGGCGCTGCCTAGGCGACGGGGTGGAAGGAGGCTGTGAGCGAGGAGGTCATTTCCTGCACAGGGGCTGTATATCCTCCATGTTGGGGGTGTAGGAATGCCACTGTACCTTCTCAGAGGACAAATACACAAGATCTAATTATAGCTCTGAGCTGCTTGGCCAAGCCACCAGACTCGGACTCTGCCAGGGAAGTCATGCCTTGGCCATCTGCCTGGCCCTTTTGCCCTCTAACTAGAGCAAAATAGCTCTGGTCTACGCATGATTGACGATTAGATCAATAAAACCAGAGGAGTGAATCTAGGAACTAAATGTTCTGTTCTGGGTATGCTGTGGCCAATGGGGGCCGAGAACCATCTAGCAGTGTGGGTGCAAATGGAATGAACCAATTAAGCTACCCGAGGAGGGGGGGATACAGAGATAAGAAAGCAGCCTTAAAGTGAAACAATGCTTCCATTGCAAATTGCTACAAACGTATATCAAACTTTGTAATTAAATATTATATAGAAAGTGTGTAAACTCTGTAATTTGCATCCAGCTATGTATTTCCAGCACTGAAACTGAAATTCCGTTTCTTTGCCAATCTGGAGTCTGCACTCTCTTTGTGAAGCCTGAGCTGAACACAAAGCACCCATCTTGCTGCTCTTGTTACTCGTTTTCCACGTCTGGATGAATTAACTGGCCAGCTGCAAACACGGGCACTCCCCATATTAGCTGCATCTGTTCGGAACCCTGTGGAATACGCCGTATTTCACTTGCAAATGTTTTGCAAGCTTACCTGGCAGTGAGCGGGTATAAGCTTTGCCACTAAAGTGTACCCAAGACGAACCTCGGGCCACAGCCAGACCATCGTTACTGCTCGTGGACTTCCCGGAAAAAAAACCGATAAAACGCTTGCCTGATTTCTGATTGCAAACCCCTACTTTTCTTCATGCACGAGCGTAGCCGCGTTGCTCCTGCCCGACTATGGCCGTGCTGGAGCCGCTCGTCCATGAAGAGGAGCACGGTCTCCATCTTCAGGTTGGTCCCAGGCAGCTGCGGTGGTCGGTAGGAGGACGTGGGAAGCTTCTTTGCCTCGGGTTCACGTTAGCCTTTGTGATTTATAGAGCTACAGTGAAGGAAGATTCTTAGGAATGCTATTATAAAAAAATATAAATTATATTGCAAAGTTATCCTGCTTTTGCAGTATAAAGATAAAAAGTTGAGGTGGTCAGGTCCATGTTGGAAACAGCTGCAACCTCTTCCACTCTCCAGACTAAACACAACCCAATTACCTCATTCATATTCCACGGAATTTACATTTCCACATTTCCGATCAGAAACTGGGAAAATAGAAATTGAATTTCTGCACAAATACCACATTACCACAACTCAGTCATTTTAGTCCAATCACAGAACTCTGACACAATGGACCAACCAGAGAATGTAGACTGAAGTATTTGGCTAATTAGAGAATGCAAAAAAATTACCAAAAAAGACTCCTCGGAATTGGAAGATGGAAAGCGGAAATCTGCGGAATCGGTAATCGACATCGGTGGAAATCGGAATTTTTGCGGAATCGGTAATCGGCGTTTCCGACCATCCCTACTCCGCAGTGACCAGGTCAATATTTTCATAATTACGATCATTTTCTCTATGAACTGTTTAAAATTTCTAAAATGTTTGTAATTATGAGTATTTTTTGGGTGAAACATGAAATACGATTTAGGCTACTTTCACACATAGGCCTCAATTCACTAAGCTTATCTCCTGTCTTTAATAACTCTTCTAGAGTTATCACCATGGTGATGAGGCATGTAGTATTCTGGAAACATTTTACCTCAGGCAAACCTAAAGTTAACTCTTCTGTCTTTAAGTTAACTCTTCAATCCTTAAAATAACTCCAGAGTTTATTAACTGCGTGTGAAAATAACTACAGAGGAGGTAAATTAACTACAGAGGAGGTAAATTAACTACAGAGGAGGTAACTTAAGGAATGAAGAGATAAAATAACTCTCTCACTGTGTGGAGGTAAGTTATCTCTTGCCTTATTATCTCCAGCATGATCTTAGTGAATTGAGGCCATAGACAGCATGCAGCACTTTCTTTAAACATGCTGCGTTACACTGTGAACAGCCCATTGATTTTTTAGATGCGACGTTAAGGTTGCATAATGTGCCTCTAACGCAACGCATGTGAGCTTTGAAGTTGGATGTTCTATAGAGCTGCGTTAAGCGGCTCTTGATGCGTCCGTGATGCGTACTTTTTGACTGCGGCGGAGACCACGTGAGCGGAACACTCTGCAATACGTGGTCCCGCCAACCAATAAGCGGCCGCTCCAGGAAGTAAACACTGCAGTGTAGTGCATATTTATTAGCCATGTGGCTGGCCGCAATAACGGACTCTCCCCGCCTCCTCTCCTGCCCCAAAATAAAGAAAAAACACATTACTGAGCATGTGCAAACAGCCTAATGCGGCTAAAGCCGCTATAACGCACAGCATGCAGCACTTTCTTTAAACGTGCTGTGTTACAATGTAACGCAACGTGGGCACTGTGAACAGCCCATTGATTTTTCCTTACTGTGAGTTGGGCTGCGTTACAGGCTGCTCTAAAGGCGCCTGTAACATCTTACTGTGAAACCAGCCTAAGTGTTACCCATACTCTCATCTAATGTTCTAGAAATTACGAGCGGCGTGAAATTAAACATGAAATTACGATGTAACGTGAAATTACGACACAAAGTAACGAGTGGCAAAATGACGAATTATGAATGTTCTGATAATTACGAATTACAATTTTGTGTAGTCATTGCACATTTCGTGTTGTATAAAACTCGAAATCGAGTCTAAAGAAGGTTTATTGGTCGAAAGTTTCCTCCTTTTCATCTAAGTTAGCCAATAAATAATATCATCCTGGTTCAAAAATTCTTGTTAGTTTTTAAAGGCAGCCTTGAAGCGAGAAAAAAAAAAAAGACTTTCCCGTGACCCCTCAGCATGTAAGTAATGAAGTAACAGGGGGTCCGTCAGTCGGCTGCCAATCTACTGCTAATTCTGCCTTACACCCGATTAGCCCCCTTTCAAGTGAGATCTTTCCGGCCAGAGCAATTGATCATTTTTATCCATTTCGGCCAGAAATCGATCAAAATTACGATCATGAGGCAGTGTTGGGGCATTGATCTCCAGCAGATTTGATCACAGTGATTGAATCTTCCTGGTGAAATCAATAAGTGTATGGGTACCTTCATTTTTCCCCTCAACTGTAAGGAGAGAAAATGTATGAGAGCAACAGATAATCGGAAATAATTCATGAAACTCATGAGATAAAACCAGGGCAGGTTCTAGACTTTTTGCTGCCCTAAGCAAACGTCAGGATGCCGCCTGCCCTGCAATGCAGTAGCCTCTCTGACCTCGTGCTGCCCCCTATATGCTGCCACCCTGAATCATGGGATTTAGGTTGCTTCATGGTAGGGCCGGCCCTGGACAAAACAGATGAAGAGAGAGAGAAATCATGAGTTAAGACAGATAAGGCGATTCAATTAACGCAGTAGCGTCCGAGCTAGTAAGTATCACAGTCATTATACTTCATATCTCGCAGCAGATGAAAGGAACTTAGGAGTGCGCATAATTTAGGAACGCATACTAAGCAGCACTGTCCCACGTAGTGTGCGCTTGTGGATTTTTAACTCGCGCTGCTGAAATTAACTCACGCTGCTGCAGCAGCACCACTTGATGAATCAAGCTCAAGCAGAGATAATTTAGATTTAGAAGATGATATGTGACTCCTACCCTTGGAGTTACAGATTACCCAGCAAGCTCATGGCGAACCAGAAACTGGCAAACTTTTGTTTTGCTCCCTTGGAGAGGGAAGTGGGAGGAGATCTGAAGGAAAGGAGAAAGAGACACGAGCGACAGGAACGAAGCATTCAGTTGAACCACTTGTGTCTTGTCCAACTACTTGTCACCCAAGTTTTGGTGGGTGCAGAACATGGAAGATGTATCTAGGGGCATATGAAAAAAGGTCACCTGGGAAACTTGGGCGCTGAGAAATAGCCTACCGTAGAATATCGGTACATTTACTGATATTCTACTATTTTACAGTGGTAATTTTCTATATACATTTTACTGATATTTGACTTCAGCTAAACTCAACCCTACTCTCACACAGAACCCTCCACTACAGATGCCTCACTGTAACCGCCCCCAACTCAACCCCCCCCCCTCCCTGCACAGACACCCTTACTGACGTCTAACGCACAAACCATCTTCCAGGTGCCTAACCTTAACCGATACCCGTACAAACGCCCTTCCTGGCTTCTAATCTTAAAGAGACTCTGTAACAAAATTTGCAGCCGTATTTCTTCTATCCTATACAGTGGAGGAAATAATTATTTGACCCCTCACTGATTTTGTAAGTTTGTCCAATGACAAAGAAATGAAAAGTCTCAGAGCAGTATCATTTCAATGGTAGGTTTATTTTAACAGTGGCAGATAGCACATCAAAAGGAAAATCGAAAAAATAACCTTAAATAAAAGATAGCAACTGATTTGCATTTCATTGAGTGAAATACGTTTTTGAACCCCTACCAACCATTAAGAGTTCTGGCTCCCACAGAGTGTTTAGACACTTCTACTCAATTAGTCACCCTCATTAAGGACACCTGTCTTAACTAGTCACCTGTATAAAATACACCTGTCCACAGAATCAATCAATCAAGCAGACTCCAAACTCTCCAACATGGGAAAGACCAAAGAGCTGTCCAAGGATGTCAGAGACAAAATTGTAGACCTGCACAAGGCTGGAATGGGCTACAAAACCATTAGCAAGAAGCTGGGAGAGAAGGTGACAACTGTTGGTGCGATTGTTCGAAAATGGAAGGAGCACAAAATGACCATCAATCGACCTCGCTCTGGGGCTGGACGCAAGATCTCACCTCGTGGGGTGTCAATGGTTCTAAGAAAGGTGAGAAAGCATCCTAGAACTACACAGGAGGAGTTAGTGAATGACCTCAAATTAGCAGGGACCACAGTCACCAAGAAAACCATTGGAAACACATTACACCGCAATGGATTAAAATCCTGCAGGGCTCGCAAGGTCCCCCTGCTCAAGAAGGCACATGTGCAGGCCCGTCTGAAGTTTGCCAATGAACACCTGAATGATTCTGTGAGTGAATGGGAGAAGGTGCTGTGGTCTGATGAGACCAAAATAGAGCTCTTTGGGATTAACTCAACTCGCTGTGTTTGGAGGAAGAAAAATGCTGCCTATGACCCCCAAAACACCGTCCCCACCGTCAAGCATGGGGGTGGAAACATTTTGCTTTGGGGGTGTTTTTCTGCTAAGGGCACAGGACAACTTAATCGCATTAACGGGAAAATGGACGGAGCCATGTATCGTGAAATCCTGAACGACAACCTCCTTCCCTCTGCTAGGAAACTGAAAATGGGTCGTGGATGGGTGTTCCAGCACGACAATGACCCAAAACATACAGCAAAGGCAACAAAGGAGTGGCTCAAGAAGAAGCACATTAAGGTCATGGAGTGGCCTAGTCAGTCTCCAGACCTTAATCCAATAGAAAACCTATGGAGGGAGCTCAAGATTAGAGTTGCACAGAGACAGCCTCGAAACCTTAGGGATTTAGAGATGATCTGCAAAGAGGAGTGGACCAACATTCCTCCTAAAATGTGTGCAAACTTGGTCATCAATTACAAGAAACGTTTGACCTCTGTGCTTGCAAACAAGGGTTTTTCCACTAAGTATTAAGTCTTTTATTGTTAGAGGGTTCAAAAACTTATTTCACTCAATGAAATGCAAATCAGTTGCTATCTTTTATTTAAGGTTATTTTTTCGATTTTCCTTTTGATGTGCTATCTGCCACTGTTAAAATAAACCTACCATTGAAATGATACTGCTCTGAGACTTTTCATTTCTTTGTCATTGGACAAACTTACAAAATCAGTGAGGGGTCAAATAATTATTTCCTCCACTGTAAGTTCCTATACCTGTCCTAATGTGCTCTGGATTACTGCAGCCTTTTCTAGTTGCACTGTCTCTGTAATATATCTAATCTTCTTTTCTTTGTCAAGCTTTGTCGACCCAGAGAGGAAGGAGCTGCCTCTGCTGTGATAGGAAGAAGTTATGCCCCCACCGCGCGCAAACTTATGACAAATAAAGGTATATATCGGGCGCTGCCATAGCGCCCATAGAAGTATCGGTGACCAAAGGAAACTTGGGCCACGAACCACTTACGCCTGCTATTTGTAGCTACAGTTTCCATAGCAGGTAGCCCCAGCACCCTCTTCTGTCACCAATATTTCTCTAGGTGCCCATAGTGCCGCTCAGACTTCAGCGGCTCTCCGGTGCCCAAATTTCACGTTTTTGTATGTAGAGACAGGATACTAATCCTCTCTGACTGCTTTGGCTGTCAAAAGCCTGTCTGCATCAACCTCTACACCTTGGTAGTGGCCAAAGCCAGATTGATACTTTTTGTGCCAGGTATGTTGTGGCTCCCCTTATATGCGCAGCTGCTGTATTTGAATGTATTTGAATCATCGTACCACCCAACTTTTTGAGATCAGAAAGAGGGACACTTAAGCCACACCTCTAACCACACCCCTGACACACCCCTAATCACACACACTATAAAGATGTCATAAGAAAATGATGATGTTTTATAATTCAAACCACAACTGGTCCATTCTGTCCTGGTTCATTTTCCTTCATATTAACATTTGAACGTAAGAAATATATCAATTTAAAGGATGGGAATAAAGTCTAGAGTCAATTAAACACATTTTCCAGTAGCTAGTTACATAAATCTGTACATCAGTCCTGAAAGAGGGACAAACGAGGAGGAAAGAGGGACAGAGGGACAGGGATCCCAATGAGGGACAGTCCCTCCAAAAGAAGGACAGTTGTGAGCTATGCTATCATGCCTGTACAGCAGTGCCTCTCATTCATGAACAGCTCCATTGAGCACCAGTTTCTCTTGTTCATGTGTTTCTCCCCATTGTTGCCCTCCTCTTTCATATGTGACACCCCTCTTACATGTCCAGGTGCCCCCTTGGGCTGCAGCCACCCAAGGCCAGGGCCTTTGGGCCTTTCCAAGAAATTTAGCCCACATTTCCCACTCCCAAGCTCGCCTGCAGGGTTTCTCAAGAGCTGCCCCCACGCTCTGGAACGCCCTTGCATCGCCCGTCAGACTTGCTCCCTCCACATTCAAGCAAGCCCTCAAAACCCACCTCTTTAAGATGGACTACCCACCTCCTACCGCACAGTAACTCTCTACTGAATATTTATATCACAGTCCCACCTAATGTTTCCACCCACCCCCTTAGATTGTAAGCCTCTCTGGCAGGGTCCTCCCTTCCTATGTGTAATCTACAGGATCATGTGCTCCTTTCCTATGACAGTTGTCATTGTACTATATACCTGGGCCTACCTAACCAGCCCATATCACATAATCATGTATTTTGTACCGTTTGCCTTGTATAACTTTGTTCTATGTTGTATAACCTTGTTACGTCTTTCATCCTTGTATTATTATATATATTTGTTGTGCAGCGCTGCGTAATATGTTGGCGCTTTATAAATACAATAAATAATAATAATAATAATGACTAGATGATCCATACCTCCCAACTTTTTGAGATGGGAAAGAGAGACACATAAGCCACACCCCTGATCAGGCCCCTATCACACCCCTAATCATGCATATCATAAAGATTTCATGAGAAAAATATGTTGTTTTATAATTCAAACCACACTGGTCCTTTCTATCCTGGTTCATTTTCCTTCATATTAACATTTTAAAATTATTAAGATATCAATTTAAAGGATGGGAATAAAGTTTAGAGTCAATCAAACACAATTTTTTTTAGTAGAAAAATATACATATGTTTACATAGAAAGAGGGACAAAGTCCTGAAAGAGGGACGAATGAGGAGGAAAAAGGGACAGAGGGACAGGGCTCCCAAAGAGGGACAGTCCTTCCAAAAGAGGGACAGTTGGGAGCTATGCTAGATGTCCAGTGTGGTGGAAGATACGCCAGCGTGATATAAACAGTAAATAACAGTAATAAACTAAAATTTCCAGAAATGCAAATATTAATGTAAATATAAAAAAATGCAGAAATAAAGTTGACAGAAATCCAGTCTTGAGTATAGACCGCTGAGTTGAAATGGATGGATTAGAGGCTGCGGATAAGCGCAGGCGGCAGGCAGACTGTGTCCCCCACATTAGTATTGCTCACAACAATCTCATTCTCTGCTGAGATTAGATTCATTAACTGAGCTAACAGCGTGCCGGACACCGATCGGCTGCGGTGACACCGGAATGACATTGGAAGGGTAGACTCGCATCACAATGGCTGCAAACAGCTCTGAGCACATCACATACACCAGAGAATGAGCGCAAACCTCAGGGTCATTCCTGATCACAAAAGCATCCCCATCAATTAGATTATAACGCAGGGAACGGCGGCGGGGATATTGGATTGCGTTCTTTTGATGCGCGAGTGTATCGTTCCTGCATCACTCACGTGTCACGCCGCAGACTGTTTGCCACGCTGATATTCAGTTAACTGGTTCTTGAAAACATAAAAAGAAAAACTAAAGTGCCAATAAACTCAGGAGATGCTATCTAAATGGATGTGACAGCTATGCAGTAGAAAGCCCAGCAGACCAGAGACATACGCCATATATATAATGTCCGGCAGCAGTTCAAGGGTATGTGCCTGATATGTCATGCTCAGAGACACGTGCAACACACATAATGTCCAGAGACGTGACAGATACATAATGCCTAAAAATGTGCTAGATAAATAATACTAAGAGACACGCTAAATGTATAATGCCCAGTGACAAATGGCAAATATATAATGCCCGAATTCTTATGCCAGATATACAGTGCTTAGAGATGTGTACCAGATATATAAAGCTCAGAGACATGTCAGATATATAATGCACAATGACATATGCCAGATATCTAATGCCCAGAGACATGTGCCAGATACATAATGCTTAGAGACATGTGCCAGATACATAATGCTCAGAGACATGTGCCAGATACATAATGCTCAGAGACATGTACCAGATACATAATGCTCAGAGACATGCACTAGACATATAATGCCCTGAGACATAAGACAGATACTGTATGTTATGCTCTGAGACATACTGAGACAGATAAATAATGTCCAGCTATAAAATGACAGCCAGGACTGTGTACAGACATGTGCAGCTTCCAATTGGAGGAGAGGGGTGTGGGAATCATGAGATGATAATTCCTTTCTTCTCCTTTCCCCTCTAGTGAGATTTCACTCTTCCTGCCTTAGTCCCTGTTCACACTTGGAAACACAAATTGCAGTTGCCTAGCGATTGATTTTGCACTACTTTTTTCAGTGATTTCTTATTCTAGTGTCCTTGTCCCACCACGTCCCCTGTCAGGTTTACGCAACTCTGAGACTCCTCAGAAGTCTTCAGAAGCACTCAAATCCCCGATTTCTTCGGAAGACTGGGGCATCTGTACTGCATACCGTAGTAGCAGAGGTACATAACGGACCACTCCAGCGAAAAAAGTAAGCAGTTCAAATCTGACAGAACCGACAGGTTTTGGACTAATCCATCACCTCATGGGGGAATCTCAAGATTTTTTTTTTGTTTTCGAAAGCATTTCCTGAATGACAGTTTAACTGCCAAGCCAGCCCGCCTACATATTTTGACTTCGCTACTGCCATTCAGGAACTGCTTTTGAAAACATTGATTTTTAGAAAACCCTGAGAATCACTCATGAGGAGATGGACAAGTCCAAAACCTGTCAGTTCTGTCAGAATTTAACTGTGTGCATTTTTCACTGGAGTGGTCCTTTAACTGAAAGTTGAATATGTTTCATATGGATTGTCTATGCTTGTTCAGTTACACTTTAAGCCACAGGTCCTTCGCCCTTCCTCAGGCTGTTCAGCCCCGTGGTAGATGGAAGCTGTAGTTGCCCCCATGCCAGGAGGGGCCGTTTAGAACCATTTACAGAACTGTCTTGCAGTGACTGGGCAATAACAGGCTGAGGATAAGGCTGAAGCACATCATGTTAGAATGGAAAGTGCCAGGTGTTGTCCTATTTATAGTGGAGGCTTCCATCTCCGCGGAGCTGCCCTCTGCCCCCTCACATATCAGCCCCGGGAGGGGGGGGGGGGGGAGGATCGTTGTTTATTCACCTTCATCTGATAAACTGATTTCTCCGCTCCGTCACGGCAACCAAAACTCATCTGTGCATTTTTAATTTTTTTTTAATGATATTATTGCACAATTACTCCTTAACTTCTTCTGGGATTGATTCAATTTAACTCTTGAGTTATCTCACATTACTTATTTTTCACCTCAACTATAAAGGTGGCCTCATATCAGGTGACTTGGCGGCCGATTGACCATCCGATTTGATTAATATAATCAAAATTGGATGAAAAATGGTGCTGTCAAGTGCACCGACAATGTGACCAATGTGGTGCTTGCTCGATCGGGTGTGTGCGGCGGTAACAGCGAGTGATATCGGGACGAGCGACGAAGGCACGAAACCCCCTGCGCTGTTCCCGCAATGTGTGTATGTATGAAATGTATATGTGCTGTAATGTGCATTTATACATTACCTGTCCTGTGTCGCGGTGTCCGTCTGTCTTCCGCCGCTCTTCAATTAGTCACACACCCGCTGCCGGCGCGTAGCACGCCCGCGCGTGACATCCAGAGACGGATGTAGGGGGGGCAAGCGGGTATCTTGCCCCAGGCGCAGTTTGTTGAATTCTTAAAAAGGCGGCAAAATGAATGGCAGTTTAGGTGCCAAAACCTGACCTTTAGGCGCCAAAACCTGACCTTGCCCCAGACGCAAATTGGTCTTGATCCGTCCCTGGTGACATCACACGTGCCACGCCGGCCCCCTGTATGCGGATAATTGAAGAGAGGCAGAAGACAGACGGCCACCGCGACACAGGACAGGTAATGTATAAATGCACAGTACAGTGGTGCGTTTTACTAGCGATCGCCAGTGTTTTGAAAAGTGCTACTGAAATGTAATGTGTATGGCAGTGTTTCCACTTAGCGATTGCTGGCGATTTGCTGAATGCTATGTATAATTTTTTTTACCGATTTTTTAGTGATTGCGTTTTAATGTTCGCAGTGTTTTGCAAAAAGGGAATTGCTACAAAATTGCTTTCCTGTACAGTGAAAAATCAGTGAGAAGCAGGGCTAGGTGGCTCTCCCTATTGGCTGTCTGGCACTCCCTGTTGGCTGTCTGCTACATCTGCCAATGTTACTGCATGGAAAGTGTGAGTTATTGGCTGCTCAGAGCTGGAGATAAATACCAAACACTTTTATGTGAATTACCGAATGCTTTAAAGAGAAACCGTAACCAAGAATTGAACTTCATCCCAATCAGTAGCTGACACCCCCTTTCCCACGAGAAATCTATTCCTTTTCTCAAATGGATCATCAGGGGGCTCTGTATGGCTGATATTGTGGTGAAACCCCTCCCACAGTGTGATGTCAGGACCATGGTGCTCACAGTTTCCTGTCTGTGAACCACATTGCATTGTGGGAAATAGCTGTTTACAGCTGTTTCCAACAGCCAAAAAAGCAAGCAGCAGCTACTTCCAGTGACATCACCTGCCAGCAGTAAAAATGTCACCATGTGATAAATGTCAGAATGTAAATCAGGAAAAGGAAAGATTTTTACAATGGGCAAACGCTGACTAAATAATTTATATTTAATTATTGCAAAAATGAAGCACTTTTTTAATTACATTATTTTCACTGGAGTTCCTCTTTAATCTTTGTGAATTGCAATTTCTTGACAATTTTTGATGTATTTACCGCACAAGTCAGTAAGTTACCTCACTAGTCAGTAATTACTCTTTCACACGATGCATCAAATTGACACACTGCTACCGCACCCTAATGCAACCCTATGGGGAAGTTCATACTTCCCACATTGCAGTACACTGCACCGGAAGTCCCTAATCTAACGCTAGCGCAGAACTACGTTCCTGTGCGTGATCCACAGCAACCTGCGGTGATCTGCCTTGGCCCGGAAGTCATGTTAGTCTATGGCGACACAGTTTTTTTAAAGAAGTCGACGTTGTGGCGGGGCGCATCCGCGGAAGCGTATTTTTTCAATACACTTCCGTGCACTTCCATATAGCCCGAAGCAGGAAGTGACCACAAGCATCAAAGTATAAATCCAGTGCACCAATCTCTAGCCGGAAGATTGGTTATAAGCTGAATTTGTTTGTAAGTTGAGTCCATCGTTAAACACGGTGAAACATGGATAAATTATGTACTTTCGGACGTATAGTATAAGCTATGTTTTTTGGTTGTTCTCAATGTGCTTTTAAAGTAGAGTAGAGTCCCAGTTAACCAGAACTCAGGCATCCGGCAGTCTCAACTAACCATCATGCCCAGCGGGACCCAGTGGGGCGTTCCTAACTGACTTTGTGCAGCGGTGTGCAGCAGAAAGTACTTATGCATCCTCCGGGCGCCATCCCTTTCACTTCTTGTAGCTGCCAGCCTCTATGCGGTGTCCTCGTACGGCTCCCCGGGGTGTCACCTGACCTGCATCGGGTCACGTGACACATCGGAGCCATGCACAGAGCACCACACAGCAGCTGGGATCCGCAAAAAGTCAAAAGAGCGGCGCCTGGAGGATGCATAAGTACTTTCTGCTGCACATCGCTGTGCAGTTAACCCTTTAGCAGCCAATTTATTAAGATCTTCAAAGTGTTACAGGCCCATTTATTTTAGCTCCTTTTTTTTAACTTCTTATTTGTTACATTTCCTTGCTTCTAATTATTTCTGCTGTAATGTGTATGTATAGCCACGTGTCACTGGGGGCAGTATGAGACAATAATAGAGGACTTCTGCTTTCAGTTTCTATATTTTCTGCTAGTAGACAGAGATCAAAGCATTCCAAGAATTTAGAGCACAATGAGTTACAGGAACATGCTCACTTTACATACAGGACTGACTGAGGCCTGGAACCCATTTGGGCAATGTTGGCAGTGTTTTGGGATCACCGACAATCGCCGGCGATTCCCAAAAACGCTTTGCCAATGAAAGTTGGTGGTGGGGAACCCACTAGTTCGATTGGGATTAGGGGTAATTTTGAGCGCTTTCGCTTTTGCACTCAATGCAAAGTATATAAGCACTGCAAAAATCGCTTTTTAAAGTGGTTTTGCAGCGCTTTGGGGGGCCGAGCGATTACACTTTACTTACCAAGTTTCCTGCTTCTGTCCATAGCTCCATCTCATAAAGGAAGAGGTCACAGACCCTTCTCTGATTGGTCATAGAGAATCACCTATGACCTCTTCCTTTAGGGGGCGGGGTTACGGAAGGAAGTCGGGCGCCTGTTAAGTAAAATGAACTTTAAAAAAACCAAAAAACATGCAAATCGTTAATTGGAAGCATCGGGTAATAGCGAGCGCAATCGCCCTAGGAAACACTGCATAAAGCGCCGCAGCGATTCCTAGTGGGTTCCAGGCCTAAAGTATTTTTTGTTACAATGCAGAGTCTGTCCTAACGTAACCGATTTGTTCTTTTGAATCCTATATGTGGTACTTGAGTTATGGCCACTTGCTGTTAAACTGTTTCAGAGCATGTTGCAGCTTTCTTCTGTAACTACCAGTAAATGTTTCTGAGTTCTGACATTGTGCATTGCGTAACGGCCATGTTACAATGCCGGCATAATGCAGCGCACACTCTGCACGTTACAATGCGCACATTATTTTCGCGCATGAAGAATTGCCTTAAAGAGAACCTGTACTGAGTAAAAATATTTAAAATAAACACATGAGGTAACTTCAAATGAACATTACATAGTTACCTTGCCATCAGTTCCTCTCAGAAGCTCACCATTTTCTTCTGACAATAATCCCTTCCAGTTCTGACAATATTTTGTCAGATCTGAAATATATCAGTTGCTGTCAGTAAAATATCAGTTGCTGTCAGTTATAGCTGAGAGGAAAACGGATGTACCAGGTAAATGTCCATGTTTCCCTATGGCTCAAGTGGGCGATGTTACAGTTTAACTGTGTGCTGACCAGAAAGCTGTTATGGGTAATGGCTATTTTCAAAATGGAGGACGGAAAATTCCCTTGATCACAGTGAACAAATAGGACGCAGGACAGGAGAATGACACTGAGGAGTAGACTACATTGAAGGTAAGTATGACTTGTGTATGCCTATTTTGACTTTTATTTTCAGTACAGGTTTTCCTTAAACATGCATGTAATCAGAAATGATACCCAGAATTGCACTGTAGAAAGAGATTTGGGATAACACATTCTGTTACAATGCAGGGATGCGAACATGCCAGTACAACTGCAAAATGTCTGTCCTCACAAAAAGCTGACATACAGTGTACAGAAGCTAAAATGCTTTAGGCTGCTTTCACAGTGGGACGTTACAGGCGCACGTTAGAGCAGCCTGTAACGCACCCCACCGCAGAGCAATGAAAAATCAATGGGTTGTTCACAGTGCCCACGTTGCGTTACACAGTAACACTGCACGTTCGTTTGAAGTGCAGCATACTGTGCGTTCTAGCGGCTTAAGCCGCGTTAGACTGTTTGCACATGCTCAGTATGGGTGTTTTTTGTTTTTTTTTTGTGGGCGAAGAGGAGGCGGGGAGAGGCCGTTGCGTAGCCAGGCACATGGCTACTTTATATTCACTGCACTTGCAGTGTACTTCCAGGAGCGGCCGCAGATTGGATGGCGGGACCACGTGATGCGGAGAGCTCCGCTCACGTGGTCTCTGCAGCGAATCCGACAGAGCAGGCGCACCAAGAGCTGCTTTTAACGCGGCTCTTGGTAGTGTCCTGCTCCAACACCACCAGGCGTTGCGTTAGGGGCACTTTATGCGACCTTAACGTGTCATCTAACGCAACGTCTTAGTGGGAAAGAAGCCTTAAGGGCTGGAACCCACAGGAGCGCTTTTGGCAGCGTTTTGGCAGCACTGCGATACGCTAGCAGTTTGCCAAAACGCTGGGCTAATGTTAATGGATGGGGCAACTTCCACAGGAGCGTTTGCGTTTCTCAGAAACGCAAACGCAGGACATGCAGCATTTTGGGAGCGTTAGCGCTTCAATGCAAAGTATTGAAACGCTAGCGGAAACGCTCAGCAAAACCTAAACTGAGCGGTTCTGCTAGCGTTTTGCGGTTCAGCACACTGTAACAAAATTAAAAATTATTCACAGGACCAATCAGGATAAAAACGCGAAACGCAAAACGCTACACAACCGCTGAGCAAAAAAATACACTGTTGCAAAACGCGACCGAAAACTCGCATGAATCAGCTTGCAAACCGCTCAGGCAAAACGCTAGCGGTTGCGTTTAGTGTTTGCGGTTTGCAGTGGGTTCCAGGCCTAAAGGATATCTAAAGTGAGAGAGATATGGAGGCTGACACATTTTTTTTTTCCTTTTAAACAATGCAAGCTGCCTGGCTGTTCTGCTGATCCTCTGCCTCTAATACTATTAGCCAAAGACCCTAAACAAGCATGCAGATCAGATGTTCCTGACTGAAGTCTGACTGGATTAGCTGCATGCTTTTTCCAGGTGTGTAATTTAGACACTACTAATGCATGAAAGATCAGCAGGACGCCAGGCAACTGGTAAATAAATATGGCACTCTCCATATCCCTCTCACTTCAGGCGTCCTTTAACTCCTTAAAGCAAATTTGAAGCAAAAATAAACTTATGATATAATAAATTGTATGTGTAATATGGATAATGAATAGAACATTAGTAGTAAAGAAGAGAGTTTCATATTTTTATTTTCAGTTATATAGCTTTATTGATAACATATTTATTGCATCATATTCATCATACTGACACAATTTATGGTTTAGAGTCTACACTCTGTCTTTTAATCAGTAAAACAGAGCAGAGCTAATGACCCTTTTACTATTTATTATTATTATTATTTATTTATTTACAACCCTTTTTTATATATTTATGACCCTTTGAACTTTCCTGCAGTAAAACCTTACTTCAAGCTGTCTCTCACTGTTTCTTGGCTGTTTAAGCTCTGCAGAAAACAGGACTGAGTTTAATTAAGTTGGTCTCAAAGAAGCTATTATGCATAGACAACAACTCTTCCTGTACTGGAAAACAACACAAGACTCTTCTCTTTGCTACTAATGTTCTGTTTATTATTATCCGTACTACACATACATTTCATTATCTCAGAAGCTTACATTTCGCTTCAGATTTGCTTTCAGTCTTGGAAAGTGCATAGAGGTTTGTTGTAGAGTATTGTCTCAAAGACCTAATTTGCAACATTATGTCTCTAATAGCATACTGAGAAAATCTTTACATCAAAACACACACAGGCTCAAAACAATAAAGGATATTTAAAGTGCCACTTTAAAGGACAAGTGAAGCAATAGGGATATGGAGGCTGCCATATTTATTTCCTTATAAGCAATACTAGTTGCCTGCCTATCCTCCTGATCTTCTGCCTCTAATACTTTTAGCTATAGCCCCTGAACAAGCATGCAGCAGATCGGGTGTTTCTGACATTGTTGTCAGACACTACTGCAGCCAAATAGGTCAGCAGGGCTGCCAGGCAACTGGTATTGTTTAAGAGGAAATAACTATGGCAGCCTCCATATCCCTTTCACTACAGTTGTCTTTAAGATTACGTTGGGGTAAGGGCTATCAAGAGGGGGGGGGGGGGGGTTGGGGGGAGGAGCAAGGAGCCAAATTAGAATTAGGCTTGGCAGAGAGCAGGAGGTTAGGATTAGGTATAGAGCAGTGGATTTGGTAGGAATGAGGGTAGGACAGGGCATTAGAAATTATAGGCCGAGGGATACCTCCGCTGAAATAAAGCATCCAAATTATACGGCGTCCAAATGACATTTAAAGTCCATGTGTTGCCAAATACTCTTCCTGCTAACGTCAGATCTGCAAAACGTGCTTCAATAAAGGCCTATAGATGGAGCGCAGAGCAAGGATACGCTGCAAAGCGTGATACAAGTATGTGCAATGCCTGGTATGTGCTGATGAACAGTATAGAAGCCATATGGATGAAGTAAACAAGATTTAAGCCCACCTAATGTCATGCCACCCCACGCATCATATCAGCTACACGTTGCATCAGCCCCTCATTGACATCAGCTTGCTTTTACTTAGATTGCATCTCTAGTCATTGCCAAAAAAGTGGGTATAACACAACCCTTCTAGACATCAAAGCCATTCAGAATATTACACATGTATGAAGATTGCCGAAAAGCCATACGGGATTGGTGCCCTTACCTTCCATATCCATGATGGCGAGTACGGCGCTGGTGATAGCCTCGCCCACGGCGTTCTGTGCCACACAGGCGTACACCCCGGCATCCTCCATCTTGCTGTCCCTTACGTACAGTGTCCCGTATTCCTCTGGACCAGGATCGAGAGGTTGTTTATTTTTGTACCAGCTCAGAGTTGGCGTCGGGTTCCCCGCCACCGCCACCTTAAGGCGGATGTCGCAGCCCGTGCCAATGGCAGCATTTTTAAGCTTGCGGACAAAATGAGGACGACAGGACTGGGATGTCTCTTGCTCAGGCATGACCTTTGGGCGTTTGGGGGGCGCCCCGGGACTTGGCGGAGTCCCAAGGGTGTTGACGAATGGCTGAGGGTGGGAAGCTTCATCCTCATTGGCGTTCAGGTTCATGGTGGCGTGCGCGCGATGCATGGCAACTCTTGGCACAAAATCTTATTCCAGACGGCACAGACAATTAATCACGTAGGCAATCTCAGAAAGTTATGTCCGGGAACTCTGGTTATGTCCACAATGCAGGTAGTGATGTTTCCACTGACCTTACGTTTATATTGGCGGTTGTACCGAGAGGAGGTCAGCCTGTGTAGGCATGAGAAAGAGAGGAATAGATGAGGGGGGCACCAGCCCCAGGGTGGCAGGAGATACAACCAAAGCTTTGCCTTAGTAAAATCAGGAATTCCTTGCAAACTCCAGGTGCAACTTGACTGAGGACTCTTGGTGTGGACAGGTCCTCTATCATGTGGTCACTTGCATGAGGCCTATGATGGTAGGAGACCTTAGGCAAACCCCTAGGTCTGAGCCCCCTCTTCTTCTACCTCTTCTCTTCACTCCGTGTTCTGCAAAAGAGACCCTGTAGACCTGCTGAACGCTGAAATTAGCCCCCAACCCTCCTGTGTCAAACCCCCCCACCACAACCAAACCCTCCTCCCCCCTCCTTCTCTCTACCATTCCAAAAGTGGCATGGACAGCTGCCTCCCCTCCTGATATGTGACATAACTTGGCTGAAACTTTTCATCCCCTCCACACTGCATCTTCTCCCTCCTCAGTGTACTGTCCACCCCCACCGGCTCTCATCTCCTTGTGCAAAGAATAGTAACCGGCCAGGAACTGACCATATTCAGATGACAGCAGCAGGTCCTACACACTCCAGAGCCGGGCAGCAGGTGCTGCTGGGGAAAAGGCAGAATCTACGCAGAATTGTGTACACAATTTTGAAGCCTATAGGATATTTTTTTTTTGCTGAAACAATAATAAAGATGTATGGCCAGCCCAGTACGTAGGAAAGCAGAAGTCTTGTGCTTTTATTATTTTTATATGTATGGACCATTGTAGTCCCTTACACACTCCAATGGGTTCTGTGTCACCATGAGCTTGCTGGTTAGTCTGTGCCTCTCGGTGTTACAAGCCCTACTCCATAGAGCCAAATTAATCTATGCCATGCACTGATGAGGATCAACCAATCCAAAACAGTCTGTATGCATGTTGGATTATTATGGCTCTGTACATATTAACAAGCTGACACATCATTGCATTCCAGCGGTTCTGGAGGTGTGTTTAGCTTTTAAGGGTAACAATGGTTAATTTGCATATATTCAGCAGTGATGCACTGGGAGACATCTCAAGCTCACTCCAACCTGAATTATCGCAAATTCTTTCTGTTTTAAGAAAGAAAACTCTTGTTTTCCATAGCATTATAGTAAGGGGGCTTTTAGGACCATTGTAACCCCTCACACACTCCAATGAGTTCTGGGTCACTATGAGCTTGCTGGTTAGTCTGTACCTATATGTAAGCATAAAAGGAATCATGGTGCTTGGAGTATGAGATTTTGGCTAATGGACGATTTGGGCTCCCCATAGACGCTAATGCAAATATCCAAATATCAGCTATAAGGTGCCCAAAAGTAGAAAATTGGGCGCCTGATAAATATCGTTTTGGCAATTACACAGGGCCCGTTTTCACTTGTACCGCGTGTGGCTGCGAGATGTCCCAGTCTGCAGGGACGCAGACGGATCCCATCAGCCGTGTCATGCACAGCTATGGGGTTCACAGCCTCCCGCACGGAAAACAGACGGCAATGCCAGCCAAATCGCTAGCGCAATCGATTTGGCCGGCGGCGCAATTGTTTCCTATGACAGATTCCCCACACGATTTGCGTGCGGGGAAACTCTGCAGATGTGGCGCGCTAGTGGAAACGGTCCCTTGTAGTTCTTGAAATGTTTTATCGTTTTATCGTTTTCTGCCTACAGTGCCTTAGGGTAAATCTGGCCCTGTCTTAAAAAGTCATTTTTAGGAGAAGGAAGATGGATACAATTGTTTATTTCATTAGTTTATTTTCGCCTCGGGTGTCCTTTAAGATCATTTGTGTGTGTGATCCTGCTGCATTTTTGCTGTGTAAAATTCCATAGCGATTGCACAGCTATGTGATTTTTCTCGCACGCAATTGTGCCGTACAGCAGGCGGATCGCCGCAACATTGTGGTGTGGTTAAAGAAAGAAACTCTGTTGCGGACGTGGTTCTTAGTGGAAAGGTCCCTTAGTTAATACTCAAAAAAAATATTGTTTACTGCATGAGCTTCATTACTACACATTTTGCCTAAAACCATGGCCGGATTTACCATAAGGCACTACAGGCACGTGCCTACAGGCGCCTGATGATGGAAAGGTGGCTCACTCATCGAGTGCCTCGCTCCCTCCCTATACAGAGTACTGATGAGAGTGTAAATGAGAGGTTACTCACCCGGCTCTCAGTATTCCACAGCATAGATCTCCCTTCAGTCAGGGGAACCTCTAGCTATGTAAAGGGATACTGTAGGGGGGTCGGGGGAAAATGAGGTGAACTTACCCGGGGCTTCTATTGGTCCCCCGCAGACATCCTGTGTCCGCGCAGCCACTCACTGATGCTCCGGCCCCGCCTCCCGTTCACTTCTGGAATTTCAGACTTTAAAGTCTGCAAACCACTGCGGCTGCGCAGCCACGCCCTCCCTTCCGCTGACTTTACCAGGAGTGTATTGTGCAGGCCCAGTATGGTCTGTGCCTGCGCAGTACGCTCCTGGTGACATCAGCGGGAGCGAGGACACGGCAACGCAGGCGCAGTGGTTTTCAGGCTTTAAAGTCTGAAATTCCAAAAGTGAACCGGAGGCGGGGCCGGAGCATCAGTGAGTGGCTGCGCGGGCACAGGATTTCTGCGGGGGACCATTAGAAGCCCCGGGTAAGTTCAACTTATTTCCCCCCAACCCACCCATACAGTATTCCTTTAATACTGAGGTTCCTCTAGCTACCTAATACTAAGGGGCACCTCTAGCTAAATAATATTGAGGGTACCTCTGGCTACCTAATACTAAGGGACACCTGTAGCTACCTATGACAGGCAAGGGAAGTAAGGGAAAAGTGACAGCTGGGCCAGCCAGCACACTTGTGGGGCAGTTCGGTGAGGGTTTGTAGGTTCATGGAGGGTGAAGTCTAGGGTGCCAGGACACCTGTGCCTATAGGCTCCCATGATTTAAATTTGGGCCTGCCTAAAACACAAAGGATGCCATTATATTGCTCACAGCCAGTAATGAGCGAAAATGCCAACATTCTTTTTGCATTTATTTTTTGTGAAAATGTTAAAGATGAACTGTCGCGAAAATCTTAAAATGTAAACCATATACAAATAAGAAGTACATTTCTTCCAGAGTAAAATAAGCCGTAAATGACTCCTCTCCTATGTTGCTGTCACTTCCAGTAGGTAGTAGAAATCTGACATTACTGACAGGTTTTGGGCTAGTCCATCTATCCATGGGGGATTCTCAGCATGGCCTTTATTCTTTATGAAGACATTCTCTGAAAAAGATTTATGCAAAGAAGCTGACCAGCTTCTCTGCTCACCGTACACTTTTTAGGCAGTTGGACAGAGCAACTGCCATTCACTAAGTGCATTTTGAAAATAAAGAAATCCCTGTGAACCCCCAATGAGGAGATGGGCTAGTCCAAAACCTGTTGGACTGTCAGATTTCTACTACTTACTGTAAGTGACAGCAACATAGGAGATAAGTAATTTATGGCTCATTTTACTCTGGAAGAAACGTACTTCTTAATTGTATATATTTACATATATTTAAAATTTTAAGACTTTCACGACAGAGGTCCTTTAAATCCGAGTGAAAATTTGTTCTGTTATTTTTCATGGTTTTTTTGTGCTTTCCACAAGTTTTCCTAGTAAAATATCGACTTTTCATGGTAACCATAACGATTTTTGTGGTTTTGCATAAAACACGAAAAAACAAAATCACAAGCAATCTTTCGAGAAAATTTCACAAAATCGAAAATTGTATTTTCGATGCGAAAATGACTTTGGTGAAATTTGGCAAGCAACACTGTTCAGAGCCTTTGTGGTTTCTGTCCATTCAGTGAGTGAGCTGGTATATATATATATTCCAGGGAGACTAATAATAGAACATACCTCTGCCATCCATCCTCCGACCAGCGGCAGCTGCTTCTTCCATAGCCGGGACGGGCATCGGACGGATGTCAGCTCAGCAGGACTCCGCCAGCAAATAGTCTCACCCAGAAAGGGATTATTTTTGTTATTCAGTTCAGTGTCAAAATATTGTTTTTTAAATCTTTTGTTATTCACAGTTTAAGCACCATTTTTAATATCCATACAGTATCACTGAACCTTATTTTACATTTTGGGTACTAGATTCTGTAGGAGGGACGCATAAACTAAAATATTTAAAACAATAAAATGTGAGTGTGAGCGGATGAACTCTCCTTCAACGATGAGTCAAAGTAAATCAGGGACAATTATATTATCAGCATGTGGTTTACCAACGTGTTTCGTGGTATGAAAAACACTTCATCAGGTCAGTGCCCAAGAGTCATATTGCACAAAGCAAAAGGTGTCTCCAAAACAGTATTATAAATTATTTATGTAGAAAACAGATCACATGGGGTTGCAGGGGAGAAAGTGATTGCACTGTCAGGTGAAACCAAACCCCCTTGCTGACTAACAGCCTATTACAGCTGTCACCTTAATTATTCAAAGGCATAAAGGGACAAATGTACATCACACACACACACCTAAACCACACACACACACACCACACACACACCACACGTACACACACCACACACACACCACACACATACACACCACACACACACCACACCACACACCACACGTACACACACCACACCACACACACACACACCACACACATACACCACACACCACACGTACACATACCACACTCGCACACCACATATACACACACGCACCACACACACACACACACACACACACACACACACACACACACACCACACCACACGTACCCACACCACACATACACACACCACACGTACACACACACACCACGTACACACACACCACACCACACGTACCCACACCACACATACACACACCACACGTACACACACACACCACGTACACACACACCACACGTACCCACACCACACATACACACACCACACGTACACACACACCACACGTACACACACACCACACGTACACACACAAACACACACACCACACACAAACACACACACCACACACACACATACACACCACATACACACCACACACACACCACACCACACACACACACACTACACAACACACACACCACATGTACACACACATACACACCACACACACACATAATCATACATACACACACACCACACACACCCTCATACACACACACACACCCTCATACACACACACCACACCACACCACACACACACACGCACACACACACACTCATACATACACACACATACACACACACACACACTCATACATACACACACACTCTCATATATACACAAACACCCCACACACACACGTTTTACATTTTACAAGTCTTCACTATAGCAATCCTAAGAAACCTAAATTAAAACTTTCATTCTCCATCATTGTATTGAGGTGGCTGTTAATGGTACAATTTTCATTGGACAGTCGTATTTTCGATCAGGATATTCAGATCGTATTGTCAATCGTTTCAAATGGTCGGTTGACATGATGGAATTTTTACCATCAAGAAATTTTGAATCAGGATGATATTTACCTAATAATTAACAATATTTACCTAATAAATAACCTAATAAAAGTCTGCTATAACCTAAAGAGGATTGTAAATATCATCCTTATTCAAAAGGTCTTGCTTTTACTGATGGCTAACACCGTACAATACTCTACTGCTACTACTTAACGTGACCCTGGGATGGGGGGGCATGCGCAGTACGCCCGACTGGCCGCGGAGAACAGGGCTGCCATATTTAGACCGCGGCGAGGGAGCGATCTGCATGGAGGGGACTGGAGGAAGCCCTAGGTATGTATGAAACTTTAATTCCCACTCATCTCAGGGTCACTTTAAAGAGCAACTGAATTGAGAGGGATATTATGGCTGCCATATTTATTTCCTTTTAACCTGCCTGGCGTTCTGATTCCCGCGGCCCTGCGGCCGCGGGAACTTTTTTTGCATATATTTTTTTTTCTTTTTCATGTAGCTAGCCTAGCGCTAGCTACATGATTCCCCCCTCCCTGCGGCATCCCTCCCACCCCTCCGATCGCCGCCGGCGCAATGGCCCGTCCGGAAATCCCGTTCTGAACGGGATTTCCTGGAGGGCTTCCCCCGTCGCCATGGCGACCCACGTCGTGACGTCATCGACGTCGTGACGTCACAGGGAGACCCAATCCACCCCTCAGCGCTGCCTGGCACTGATTGGCCAATTACTCCATAAGATTCGCACCATCTAAAATCTTTTTATTTTAGCAATCTTCTTAAAAGTTACAACATGTTAAAATCCACATGTGGGTATGCCCCATAGGAGACGCACAGGCGTTTCGGGCCTTCCTAGGTCCTTTCTCAGATCCTGACAGACCCACACTGCTACAGAATTGCTAATCACAGCTATATAAGGTCCAAAAGAGGACCACATAGAAGACTACTGTTTAACATAAATGCATATTCATAACAATTGAATTCACCAATCAGGAATCACGTTCCATCCATTGTCAGTAAAGGTGCCTTAAAATGGTCATAATATCACCCATAATGGCTATATATAATCCATATACTGCGGACACTCACCTATAACATCCCACTTGTGTAAAACACCGGGGAAAGTCATTAAATTCAGGCTCACCATGTCCACAGACTATTAGTACAATGCACCCCGAGATAACCAATCAGAATACCGCCGACAGCGTCCGTACAGGAGCTGTTCTTAGTTGCGGCCAATCAGAAGCGCCCATCTAAGTCTGTTATGTTAAACAGTAGTCTTCTATGTGGTCCTCTTTTGGACCTTATATAGCTGTGATTAGCAATTCTGTAGCAGTGTGGGTCTGTCAGGATCTGAGAAAGGACCTAGGAAGGCCCGAAACGCCTGTGCGTCTCCTATGGGGCATACCCCCATGTGGATTTTAACATGTTGTAACTTTTAAGAAGATTGCTAAAATAAAAAGATTTTAGATGGTGCGAATCTTATGGAGTAATTGACAGAACTCTTGTGACTCCAGAGACGATTGCAGCACATCGATCAACCACCGGTGCAGTTACAATTACGTTACATTGGCACTGATTGGCCAGGCAGCACACGGGGTCTCGCCTGGGGGGGCCCTGCATCGCGGCGGATTGGCGGCGGGCGGCGGCGATCGGGTAAGGCACGCAGCAAGCAAAGTGCTTGCTGCGTGTTTTAAAAAAAAATATTCAAATCGGCCCAACGGGGCCTGAGCAGTGACCTCCGGCGTCTCTGGACGAGCCTAGCTTGTCCAGAACGCTAGGGAGGTTAAACAATACCAGTTGCTCGGCAGCCCTGCTGATCTATTTGGCTGCATTATGGCTGATCTATGGCTAAAAGTGTTATGCTGGGCATACACAGTTAGATCCGGCGGCTCGATTAGCCGCCGGATCGACTCCTGCCGTGTCCCCGCGGCCGCCTGGATCGATTCCCGCGGGCGCTTCCTTATCTTCCACTTGATTTCCACTATTGTCCGCCCGGGTATCGAGCGGGGGAATCGATCCACGCGGTGATCGGACCTATCGGAAATTATCAATGGAGCCATCAGCGGCTCGATTGATAGGAAGAAACGCACCGTGTATCCCCAGCATTAGAGGCAGAGGATCAGCAGATCACTCTCACTTCATATCCCTCTCTTCTTACTAGCCATAGCCCCTGAACAAGCATGCAGCAGATCAGGTGTTTCTGACATTATTGTCAGATCTGTCAAGATTAGCTATATGCTTGTTTTTGTTTCTGGTGTTATTAAGACACTACCAAATGGATGCACAGGGCTGCCAGGCAACTGGTATTGTTTAAAAAGAAATAAATATGACAGCCTCCATATTCTTCTCACATGAGTTGTCCTTTAATCCTGTGTATTGACTGGATTACATTTTTTTGGGGGGGTGTGAACTCAGAGTAAGCTAATAAAAAATCTGAGTATTCAATAAGAGTCGCAGCATTTAAAGGGGCACTATGGTGAAAATTTGTAAAATTTAAAATATGTGCAAACCTATACAAATAAGAAGTACATTTTTTCCAGAGTAAAATGAGCCATAAATAACTTTTCTCCTATGTTGCTGTCACTTACAGTAGGTACTATAAATCTGACAGAAGCGACAGGTTTTAGACTAGTCCATCTCTTCATGAGGGATTCTCAGGGATTTATTTATTTTCAAAAGCACTTAGTGAATGGCAGTTGCTCTGTCCAGGGAGCAGGGAAGCTGGCCAGCATCATTGTTTAAATCCTTTTAGGGGATATCTTTATAAAGAATAAAAGCCTTGTTGAGAATCCTCTATGAAGAGATGGACTAGTCCAAAACCTGTCGCTTCTGTCAGATTTCTATTACCTCTGTAAGTGACAGCAACATAGGAGAAAAGTAATTTATGGCTCATTTTACTCTGTAAAAAACATACTTCTTATTTGTCTGTTTGCACATATTTTAAATTTTACAATTTTTCGCCATAGTGCCCCTTTAAAGCATGTTTTCCCCTCACAGTGGACGGTCACCACATTCTCAGCGCTCTCCAGTTCTATACGCTGCGTTCAGCTGCTGATCATTGCTGCCAGTTCCCAGCACAGCTGATGGCCGCACTGAGGAGGTTACACTTGTTTGCACAGTTGAGTCTCTTGTGTTAGTTACCAGTGACCCCTCAGCCTCTGTCAGGTCTAGTAAACAGCTCCACACTTTATTATGGCACTGCATCAAAGGAGACAGGTTACGGTTGCCATAACAATTTCTGAAGGGTTCAGTTAGCATTTTGCGATGCAGAAAGGTGCAACATAACTGCTATGGGCAACTTCCTGACAACATGATGTTGTTGCTATGGGCAACTTCTTGTACTTTGTACTGAAGCTTAAAGGGGCACTACAGCGAAAAACTGTAATATTTAAAATATGTGCAAACATATACAAATGAGAAGTACGTTTCTTCCAGAGTAAAATGAGCCATAAATTACTTTTCTCCTATAATGCTGTCACTTACAGTAGGTAGTAGAAATCTGACAGAAGCGACAGGTTTTGGACTAGTCCATCTCTTCATAGGGGATTCTCAGCAAGGCTTTTATTCTTTATAAAGATATTCCCTAAAAAGGATTTAAACAATGATGCTGGCCAGCTTCCCTGCTCGTTACACAGTTTTTTGGCAGTTGGACAGAGCCATTCACTAAGTGTTTTTGAAAATAAATATATCCCTGAGAATCCCCTATAAATAGATGGACTAGTCCAAAACCTGTCACTTCTGTCAAATTTCTACTACCTACTGTAAGTGACCGCAACATAGGAAAAAAGTAATTTATGACTCATTTTACTCTGGAAAAAATGTACTTATTTGTATATGTTTGCACATATTTTACATTTTACAGTTTTTCGCTGTAGTGCCCCTTTAAGATGCATGCAAGCGTGTTCAGTAAAGAGCAGGGCAATATGCCACAACCCATAGTGGTATTCTGCCTGTCTAGGGATATGTCATTCTGTTCCTGTGTTGTGAGTCATGCACCCCTGCTACACTGCATAAACTTTAGCTACCTATGACCATGATGACTGACAAGGGAAGTTAGGGGGAAGTGACAACTAGGCCAGCCTGCACATTTGCAGTGTGGTTCGCGAGGGTTTGTAGGTTCATGGAGGGGGAAGTCTAGGGTAGCAGGACATTTATGCCTATAGGCTCCTGTGTTGTAAATTTGAGCCTTCTTTGACACCTGTGACGTAGGCCTCATTCACACTAGTGCAGTTATGTCCGCTTTTCAGCAACACGTATCAATCTGTAACATTGATGTGCTGATAAAAAGCAGATAGAAGCGCTCTGGGTGTGAATGAGGCCTTTGACCATAGATGAAATTTGAGTCTGATAGCACCTTAAAAGGACATCGTTCTGCAGCGGCCGCCTCCATGTTCCTCTCACTTCAAATTTACCGGTACTTAGAAATAAATGAATCTAAGCTGTAATGTCAGGTAATCCTCCTCCCCCCAGAGATTCTGCTGAGAATGTACTGATTACTTCCTGAAATCAGCCGTCCCATCCTGAGTCTGTTGTGTGCTCTTAGGCCCAGTGCACACCGGGCGGATCCGACGGCCGAATCCGCCTGAAAATCCGCATGGTTAATGTATCTCTATGGGCTGGTGCACACCGGCGGTTTCAGGTTTTTAGCAAACCGCAAACGTGCCTCTTGCTGCTTGCGGTTTGCTTAACACCTCAAACCGCCGGTGTGCACCAGCCCATAGAGATACATTAGCCACGCGGGATGCTGAGGTGGATGCGGCCGGCGGATCGCATCAAGATCCGCCCGGTGTGCACTGGGACTAAACCGCTAGCGTTTTGTGGATCTGCTAGCGGTTTTGGTGTGCACTGGGCCTTACACTATTAAGTAAATCATTTATTTTCCATGGTAACTGTTGGCAGTTTATGAATGGCTGAGAGGTGCTTCTATCTCATCTCACAGCACAGAACTCAGATTCTGAAAGATTCCATTTCTGATGTCCAAATAGGAACTTCACACTCTGATACTAGGCATACAGCGCCCTCATGTGTGCTGATGTGGTATAGCACAAGCTACTCTAACCTAGGCACAAGCTACTCTAACCTAGGCTGCGCGCAAATCTCCTGCTCGGAATGAGATCGCCGCTTGGGAGACTGTTAGAAGGCGGTTTCGCGGCCTAATTACTTTGTACAGCGCTGTGATCCGCAACAGCGCTGTACTGGGGACAGCTGTGTGACACGGCTGTCCCCCTGGGGCACCAGAGAGCGATTGGCTCTCAGCCGATCGCCGTGATTGGCTGGCGACAGGTGGAACGGGAGGAAGAGGGAAAGTAACAAACAAAAAATTACGTATATTTAATAAAAACAAATAGGAATAAATATTTGCAAAACAAAAACAACAAGAAAAAACAACAACTGGGGGGCGATCAGACCCCACCAACAGAGAGCTCTGTTGGTGGAAAGAAAGGGGAGGGTATCACTTGTGTGCTGTGTTGTGCGGCCCTGCAGCTTGGCCTTAAAGCTGCAGTGGCCTATTTAACTGAAGATGACCTGGTCTTTAGGGGGGTTAACACTGCGGTCCTCAAGTGGTTAAGCACAGGACAATGGACGAGGTGAGGGATGAATAGGCGGTAAAGTAGCAGGCACAGGGTCTGGGGTGATGTTGGCTTTAGGTGAAGTCAGGATAAGGCATAGGACAAGAAGCAGCCTTGGGTTAGGTTTGGAGTTTGGACTATAAGCCTTTGGTAGCCCCCTTCTCCATGGTGTGTCCTCCTTGTGACCCCACCAATGACATCCTTCCCGTGGACTAACTTGGTCTTGAATTACTGGGTGTAAGGAGTCGGCAGGCTGACTCACAGATTGTTGCCGTCCCTGCCGCTGACTCACATGCATACAGGGCGGCAGGCGGAGGAGGCGTCTCAGTGCGCGGTCCACCTAAGTAACAGTAGCCACGTGTCTCCCTGCGTGTCAGCTGATCATCTGACATGCCGAGCTCCAATTGGTCAGGCCTGGTATTTGAATCTGGTGAGCGCTCCAGCCTGTGCCCGTGATAGCCTATGCTGGGCTTGTTGCTGAGATTGCGCTCACACCAAGTGCTTGTCTTGCTGAGGACTTGTGCCTGTCTCTTGACTAAGCTTCTTCTAGATTGGATACCTGTTACTGACCCAGCTTGTACCTGACCATGCTTCTATATTGGATACCTTGTTACCGACCCGGCTTGTTGAAAGCATTTGCATGAACGCTACCTGCATTGACCCTGGCCTGATTGACCACATATCTGTCTAGTGATTATACTTCAGCCATTGCCTGCCACCTTGTCTTCATCTGGATTGCCTCAGCCTATAGGTCTCAGGTGACTATTCAGTATACTATGTTACATTGCATTGCTGTGTTTGGTGATTGCTGTCTGCCAGTCTGTATGCTACATCTGCCTGCAGGGTATTGTAGTTTGTATAATGGCAGGACTGTACGCAGGTGTTAGGGCTGGGTTATATGTCAGTCATATGGGCATACAGTCTGACTCACAGCAGGTGACCAAGCAAGCCTGACACTCGGTCTCTTTAAAATTGCATAATCACTTACCCTGTTTGCATGTATAACCTTGTGCTATGTTGTATAACCGTGTGCTACCCCTCTGTCTGACACCCCTTGTTTACATTGTATGTATCCCTATTTATTGTCCTGGGCTGTGTAATACAGGATCTTCTCAAAAAATTAGCATACTGTGATAAAGTTCATTATTTTCTGTAATGTACTGGTAAACATTAGACTTTCATATATTTTAGATTCAAATACACACAACTGAAGTAGTTCAAGCCTTTTATTGTTTTAATATTGATGATTTTGGCATACAGCTCATGAAAACTCAAAATTCCTATCTCAAAAAATTAGCATATTTCATCCGACCAATAAAAGAAAAGTGTTTTTAAAACAAAAAAAGTCAACCTTCAAATAATTATGTTCAGTTATGCACTCAATACTTGGTCGGGAATCCTTTTGCAGAAATTACTGCTTCAATGCGGCATGGCATGGAGGCAATCAGCCTGTGGCACTGCTCAGGTGTTATGGAGGCCCAGGATGCTTCGATAGCGGCCTTAAGCTGGCTACTAACGGTCCAATTTCTAGCGAAAAATCGTTCGAGCGATCAGAAATTCTGATCGGATTGGTTGTAAATAATCTCTATTGGTGGACACAATCGATTATGAATGAGTGAAAAAAATGTCGCCCGAATGAATTTTCATCGAACGAAAATTTGGATTTTCTTGGTGGTCGTGATAGATAGAAAGCAATGATTGGTTAGTTGATGGTGCAGTGAACGATTTTTCATCCGATCAGAATTTCTGATCGCTCAAACGACTTTTCGCTAGAAATTGGACCATTAGTGGCCACCTTTAAGCTCATCCAGAGTGTTGGGTCTTGCGTCTCTCAACTTTCTCTTCACAATATCCCACAGATTCTCTATGGGGTACAGGTCAGGAGAGTTGGCAGGCCAATTGAGCACAGTAATACCATGGTCAGTAAACCATTTACCAGTGGTTTTGGCACTGTGAGCAGGTGCCAGGTCGTGTTGAAAAATGAAATCTTCATCTCCATAAAGCTTTTCAGCAGATGGAAGCATGAACCCACTTTTGAACCAGAAACAGTGCCTGACCTGGGTTACAGAGAAGCAGCACTGGACTGTTGCTCAGTGGTCCAAAGTACTTTTTCGGATAAAAGCAAGTTTTACATGTCATTCGGAAATCAAGGTGCCAGAGTCTGGAAAAAGACTGGGGAGAGGGAAATGCCAAAATGCCTGAAGTCCAGTGTCAAGTACCCACAGTCAGTGATGGTCTGGGGTGCCATGTCAGCTGCTGGTGTTGGTCCACTGTGTTTTATCAAGGGCAGGGTCAATGCAGCTAGCTATTAGGAGATTTTAGGCACTTCATGCTTCCATCTGCTGAAAAGCTTTATGGAGATGAAGATTTCATTTTTCAGCATGACCTGGCACCTGCTCACAGTGCCAAAACCACTGGTAAATGGTTTACTGACCATGGTATTACTGTGCTCAATTGTCCTGCCAACTCTCCTGACCTGAACCCCATACAGAATCTGTGGGATATTGTGAAGAGAAAGTTGAGAGACGCAAGACCCAACACTCTGGATGAGCTTAAGGCCGCTATTGAAGCATCCTGGGCCTCCATAACACCTGAGCAGTGCCACAGGCTGATTGCCTCCATGCCACGCCGCATTGAAGCAGTCATTTCTGCAAAAGGATTCCCGACCAAGTATTGAGTGCATAACTGAACATAATTATTTGAAGGTTGACTTTTTTTGTTTTAAAAACACTTTTCTTTTATTGGTCGGATGAAATATGCTAATTTTTTGAGATAGGAATTTTGAGTTTTCATGAGCTGTATGCCAAAATCATCAATATTACAACAATAAAAGGCTTGAACTACTTCAGTTGTGTGTAATGAATCTAAAATATATGAAAGTCTAATGTTTATCAGTACATTACAGAAAATATTGAACTTTATCACAGTATGCTAATTTTTTGAGAAGATCCTGTATGTTGGCGCTTTATAAATACAAAAAATAATAGAAGGTACATTGTAGAGGGTGAACTTAGGGTTAGTCACAGTACAGGGAGGAGTTCAGGGTAAAAGTGAACCTGAGGTGAAAATAAACTATTTATTAATATAATAGTATCTATTCTCCTATCCCTAAAAAGGAATTTAAAAAAAATATATATATCCCATGGTTTTATTTTATATTTAAATATTTACAAAGCAGATTTATAATTTCATTGCCTTTGCTCAGTGGCAGCCTAATAAGTGTTCCAGAGCTAAAATACATGAACTGTTGACCTTTTTTATCTATTCCCTGCTCTCAGAAGTTGATCTCTGCAGGAGAAAGAGTTATGGCTGTTGGCTGTAATTCCTTCAGGGCTGTGGAGTCGGAGTCGAGGAGTCGGAGCAATTCTAGGTACCTGGAGTCGGTGGTTTCATAAACTGAGGAGTCGGATGATTTTTGTACTGACTACACAGCCCTGGTAAGTATTAGACTAAGGAGTCGGAGCAATTTTGGGTACCTGGAGTCGGAGTCGGTGGTGTCATAAACTGAGGAGTCTAATGGTTTTTGTATCAACTCCGCAGCTCTGAATTTCTTATCAGCGAGGGTTAGGCTATAAGGGTCTGACAAGACAGAAACTGTTACGTCAATGCCTGAAGTTTAATTCTTTCTGGCAGGAGAAAAAAACAGCCTAGTTATCTGTGTGCTTCGCTCTGTACATTCATATGTTTATCTCATTCTCATTATGTTGCATGACACCTCCAGTACAGGGGTGGTGAGGTGAGGTACAGGGGGACAGGAGGTGAGGTTAGGGTTAAGTACTAGGTGGGGGATGAAGCTAGGGTTAGGCGTCGGATAGGCACACATGACATGAAAAAAAGGCCCAAATCCCCCCTGGTGGTGGTGCCTAAACCCCCTGGTGGTGCTGCCTAAACCCCCTGGTGGTGCCTAACCCTAACCCACCTTGTGGTGCCTAACCCTAACCCCTCCTGGTGATGCCTAACCTTAAGACCCTCCTCCCCAAAACGGTGCCTAACCCTAAGAACTTCCCCCAGCAGTGCCTAACCCCACCCCCACCCGTGGCACCTAACCCTCTCCCCTGGCACCTTACCCTAACCCCCCCACCTAAACCTTAACCCTTCCTATGCCACAGAGCCATGATTTGCAGCAAGAAAGTCAACAAAGCTGCAATTAGTCACAAACAAGCTAAAGTTTGGCACTAAATTTCATGAGCATGCAGGTGCTAAAATGTACCTTCTTTACCACATATCGTGGTCATTGTAAAAGCCACAATTAAGGTAGGTTGCCACTGATAGGATACTTGTTTACATATCCCCCTGTGTAATTTACATCAATTGCTCCCCAATAGGTAAAGAGAATCTGTACTCTAAAATTCTTACAATAAAAAGCATACCATTCTATTCATTATGTTCTCCTGGGCCCCTCTGTGCTGTTTCTGCCACTCCCTGCTGCAATCCTGGCTTGTAATTGCCAGTTTTAGGCAGTGTTTACAAACAAAAACATGGCTGCTAACCAGCACGTGATAGGCTGAGAGGAGAGCTTGGAGAGGGTGTGTAAAGCTTCTGTCTATCACAAGCAGTGCTGCACATTCCACACATTCCAGCCTGAGCCCGACAGAGGAAAGATAAGATTTATTACAGAGACAGTGCAAGTAGAAAAGGCTGCAGTATGCCAGAACACGTTAGAACAGGTATAGGAACTTATAGGATAGAAGAAAAAAGGCTGAAAATTTTGTTACAGAGTCTCTTTAAAGCCTGACAGAGGCCGTCACAATGGCAGATCCATCCTCACAGTTCCTCCTCAGGCCTCAGTTATTCGGCTTTGATCTATGCATCCAATGTACAGTGAGTAAAAGCCTAGATGCAGCTCCCACTGGCTGGCTGTGATTAAGATGCAGCAGATCCAGCCTATAATCCACTTCCCACCATCAGCAGCTGCTGAGTCTGTCCCAGGATTCCTGGCTGGGAGATGCAGCTGCCATCTGCTGATACACAGACTCAGTACAGCTCTAAATGTTACCATATAACTCCGGTGACAAACTGCTTCTCCTGCGCTCCCTTCATTACCGAGGAAGAAAAGTGCTGCTATTGTCTTCTTTATGGTTGCAATGTATCTTCTTCGGAAAAGTTCCTCTGCAGTTTTATTGGGATTCTACAGAGAGCGCATCTGTTTTGTTTTCTGCTCTTTTTTATTTTTTTGTTTAAAAGCCAGATGTCATCTTTTCTGTTAAATGAAGATTATGCAGCCGGAAAAAAAAACCTGCATCAAAAATGTTGTGAAATTGGCTAGACACCCTATGAGAGGGCGGGGCACAGACCACCATGCTGAGATGATTGCTGTGTATAGTTATGGAAGTCTGCGGTGCAGGAAGTCACAGACGAATAAGCTTTTGATTGAGTATTTTACAGCAATCTTGAAGCGAAGGGAAAAAAAATTGTGAAATTATGAATAGAACATTAGTATTAAAGAAAAGAGTCTCATATTTTTTGTATTTTCAGTTATACAGTCAGTGCACAGCCCTTGAAAGAAAATCTGAAGCGAGTATAAAACTCGCTTCTTCTCTTATATTCAGCAGGGGCATGTGTGCCCCTGCTAAACCGCTGCTATCCCGCCGCACATCGCTATCGCTTACCCCCCAAATCCCCTCCATCCTCGCCGGGGATCTCTTCTGCATTGAGGCAGGGCTAACGGCTGCAGCCCTGCCTCACGCGCATCTGTCAGCGCGTATCTCCGCCTCTCCCCCGCCCCTCTCAGTCTTCCTTCACTGAGAGGGGCGGGGGAGAGGCGGCGATGCGCCGCTGATAGACAGCGCTGTGAGGCAGGGCTGCAGCCGTTAGCCCTGCCTCTAGGAGCAGCAAAATCTACGATCAAGTTGGTCGTAGATTTTGCAGGGGGGGAATTGGGGGGTAAGGGACCCCCGTTGTGCGGCGGGATAGCGGTGGTTTCGCAGGGGCACACATGCCCCTGCTGAATATAAGAGAAGAAGTGAGTTTTTTACTCGCTTCAGTGTCTCTTTAAACAGGGTCCCGTTAAAGGATACCCGAGGTGACATGTGACGAGATGAGATAGACATTTGTATGTACAGTGCCTAGCACACAAATAACTAGGCTGTGTTCCTGTTTTTCTTATTCTGCCTGAAAGAGTTAAATATCAGGTATGTAAGTGGCTGACTCAGTCCTGACTCAGACAGGAAGTGACTACAGTGTGACCCTCACTGATAAGAAACTCCAACTACAAAACACTTTCCTAGCAGAAAATGGCTTCTTAGAGCAGGAAAGCGCTTTAAAAAGTGGTCCATAGTTAATAGATTTTAGCTCTGGCATACTTCAATGAATGTGTCATTGAGCAAAAACAATAAAACAGTTAAAACTTAAAAAGTTGATTTAAACATAAAATAAAACTGTATAATATCTTAAAAAGTAATTTTTAGGAGAAGGAAGATAGATACAATAGTTTACTGTATTTCATTAGTTTATTTTTGTCTCGGGTGTCTGTGATTGTGAACTGGATAAAGTAAAAGAAGAAAGTAACGCAGCCTATTTATTTAATATGCTTGGCACTGTACTGCAGGAAAGTTCAAAGGGTCATTATTTGTGCATTGTTTTATAGCTTAAAAAACAGAGTGTGGTTTTATAACTGCAACAGTGACAGTATGATGCAATGTTATAAAAATAAAATAAAATAAATAAATAAATATATAGCTGAGGCCTCTTGCACACTACATGCGATTCCAATTTTTTATACGATCCGATCTTTAATGATTCCGATGAAAAAAACGTAGCAACATGCAGTGCTTTTTTAAAATTGGAACAAAAAAATCAGATTGTATAAAAAAATCGGAATCGCATGTAGTGTGCAAGAGGCCTGAAAACATAAAAAAATGAGACTCTTTTCTTTGCCACTAATGTTCTATTCATTATATCATAAGTTTTTTTGTTTTTTTTCTGCTTCAAGTATGCTTTAACCACTTTACCCCCAGCGGTGCGGAATTCTCCATCCCTTTTTCCACCCTGTTAACACCAGGGACGGAGAAATCTGCACCTGACGCCGCTCCCACCACTGTCCGCGCTCCCGCTCGCTCGTCCGCGCGCCCCCCTTTCCCTTTCATTGATCCAAGCCCCCGCAATGATCAGCTGCTTCTACGAGAAGCAGCGCGATCATTGTGAAAAAAAAAAAAGTTTCCCAGCCTCATAACACTTCCTGCAAGCGTCCTTCCGGACGCTTGCAGGACGCATAAACAAAAAGTTACTGTGGCCATCTTGTGGTCAAATAGTAAAACTACACCCTAAAGCATTTTTCATATACAAATGCATTAGTTATACACTAAAAATTAACTCATTACCTCCCACACCCCCCAATTTTTTTTATTTTTTTTTGTAATTTAAAAAAAAAAATTACAATTAAAAAAAATACATAAATAGTTACCTTAGGGACTGAACTTTTTTAATATTTATGTCAAGAGGGTATATCACTGTTACTTTATAAACTATGGGCTTGTAATTAGGGATGGACGCAAAACTGAAAAAAATGCACCTTTATTTCCAAATAAAATATTGGCGCCAAACATTGTGATAGGGACATAATTTAAATGGTGTAATAACCGGGACAAATGGGCAAATAAATTTCATGGGTTTTAATTACAGTAGCATGCATTATTTAAAAACTATACAGGCCGAAAACTGAAAAATAATACATTTTTTCCCACATTTTTTCCTATTTTCCCATTAAAACACATTTAGAATAAAATAATTCTTGGCATAATGTCCCACCTTAAGAAAGCCTAATTGGTGGCGAAAAAAACAAGATATACAGTAGTTCATTTCATTGTGATAAGTAATGATAAAGTTATAGAGGAATGAATGGAAAGAGCGCTGAAAGGTGAAAATTGCTCTGGTGCTCCAGGGGTAAAACCCCTCAGTTGTGAAGTGGTTAAAATACTCTATCAATTGGGGGCACTCTAAGGCCTGGTGTACACCAAAAACCGCTTGCAGATCCGCAAAATGCTAGCAGATTTTGAAACGCTTTTTCTTATTTTTCTGTAGCGTTTCAGCTAGCATTTTGCGTTTTTGGGAAGCGTTTTTGGTGTAGTAGATTTCATGTATTGTTTCAGTAAAGCTGTTACTGAACAGCTTCTGTAACAAAAACGCCTGGCAAACCGCTCTGAACTGCCGTTTTTCAGAGCGGTTTGCGGTTTTCCTATACTTTACATTGGAGGCAGAAACGCCTCCGTAATCCAAAATCTGCAGCAGCCCGGGAGTATGCGTTTCTGCAAAATGCCTCCCGCTCTGGTGTGCACCACCCCATTGAAATACATTACGCTAGCGTTTCCACATCCGCAATCGGATCTGAAAACGCTGCCGAACCGTTCTGGTGTGCACTAGGCCTAACTGTTTTTTTCTTTCTTCTAAACTTGATATCCAGCCATAAGGCACTACAGGCTGACAGAATCTATTTCACAGTCGTCTAAAATGTGAAACCTCCTTTGCCCAGTCTGTATTTTCAAAGTTCTCCTTTTCTCTAAGGGCTCGTTCCCACTATCGCGAATCCGCATGCGTCCAACGCATGCGGATTCGCACATGTAATGTGAGTGGATGGGGCTGTTTCCACTCCTGCGGTGGCGTTGTGCGTTTTTTGTTGCGGAGAAAAAATGCACAAAAGAGGCAACGATTTCGCCTGCGTCGGGAATCCGTGCGAATCGCCGCTAATGTATTTAATAGTAAAAACGCATGCGTTTTTTACATGCGTTTTTACCCGCGATTCGCGTGCGATTTCGCACCTTTTCCAATGTTATTTTGCCCTGGCAGTGTCATGGTTAATTTCGCATGGCACCCTGCCATGCGAAATCGCGGGTAAAAACGCATGCAGAAACGCATCCGCATGCGTTTTTACAAGCGTCGGAATGCCGGCGAATCGCGTCGCAACAGTGGAAACAAGCCCTAACATATAATAGCTACACGGTATGTTTGCAAGTTGCAACCAGGGCCGGCCCGCTCATGAGGCGGGGTGAAACATTTGCCTCAGGCGGCATTTCTGGGGGGGCAGCACCTGCCTGTCTATGGGTGCGGGGGGCCGCCCGCCGAGCTGGAGGGGTAGCGGGCAGAAAGGGGGTATTGGGCCTAGCGGTGGGGAGGGCGGTCAGACCCCCCCTCCCTCGCCTGGGTCCACCGATCTGCGCTCCCTTCCAGCTTTAAAAAGTGAAGTACCAGCTCTATGATTAAGAGGCAACGGGCGGGGATCACTCACCTTTTCCGCGTTCCAGCGTGTGCTCCACTGACTGTATTGTAAGTGGACAGCGTTGCAGGAAGTGACGTCAGTGAAGCGCATGATGGAACGCGGAAAAGGTGAGTGATCCCCGCCCGTTGCCTCTTAATCATACAGCTGGTACTTCGCTTTTTAAAGCTGGAGGGGAGTGCAGATCGGGGGACCCAATACCCCCTTCCTGCCCCCTACCCCTCCAGCTCGGCGACCCCCACCCATGGGGGGGGGGCGGCAATTTTTTTTTTTCTGATTTTGCCTCAGGTGGCAAAAAGTCTAGGGCCGGCCCTGGTTGCAACTGTTTAAGTCCCTATATGGGGTAAATATCCCCAACTCTTGTCAAATTTGACAGCATGTTCTCAATCAGCCGCAAAACTCTGTTAGGCCTTGCTCACATTGTGTTCGGCTAGCGTGTACATCCGCGGTGGGATTCTTTTTTCCAGTTTTTGTAAAGCGTTTTCCAGCGATTTTTTTTTGCATGTTTTTGTGGGCGCTTTTGTAAGCGCTTTTGCAGAGCGCTTCTGTCTTTTGATCTGGAAAAAAATCCTGAAACAATAAATACAATCTATTTAAAAAAAAAAAAACACTCAAGCAATCCCTTGCCAAAGCGATTTTGTGAGCGTTTTGTGTTTTTTCTATACCTTCTATTGAGACAAATCGCCTCAGAAATGGCCCAAGCACCGCTTTTCAAAGCGGATCGCAAACGAACCACTCTGATATGAACTCTCTCATAGAAAATCATTGCACCAGCGGATTCAGGGCGATTTTGAAAATCGCCCGCATTTAAAATTTAACAAAAACGCCTGTAATGTGAACAAGGCCTTATGTTGTTTAAACTTCTTCAATAATAATAAGAGAAAAAATAAAAATAAAAAAAACTCTATCAAAAGCCTGTTTGCCTGTTTCTCCTGCAGTAGGGTCTGGATCACACACCTGAAACAAGCATGCAGCTAATCTTGTCAGATTTTTGTCAAACACATCTGATCTGTATGCTTTTTTGGGGCTATGGCTAAAAGTATATGAGGCAAAGGATCAGCAGGACAGCCAGGCAATCTGCATTGTTTAAAAGAGAAGAAATATGTCAGCCTCTAACCTCATGTCCCTCTAACCAGCAATAACTTGTAAAACTTATTCATTCCAGAATACTGAAGAGGTAGCCAAGCACATCACTTGAAGATTACAGTCAGCAATGTAATTCCAGCGCAGGCCACTGGGTGGCGCATGGAACCTGCCTTTGATCCTCCTGGGTAATGCTGGGAATACGCGGTTCGTTTCAGCCGTGCGTTTCTCCTCTCGATCGTTTTTGCTGCTCGATTCTGCAGTCGGTTCTCTTATCTTCTTCTCATTTTTCTTATGTTTTTCCATTCACTTCTATCAGAAATCGATCGGCGAAAGGAACGAAAGGGAGATCGGACACATGGCCGTTTCTACGGCCGTGCGGGGCGTGCCGCCGCCCGGGGCACTGCTGGAAGGGGGGCGCTGTGATGGAGGGGGAAGTCGCAGCCGCGGGGAGGGCAGCCCGACCTCTCCCTCCCTCTCCCCGGGCCGCCCTCCATGCGATCCCCCCTCGGACGGACTCGGAGTGCAGAGTTATTATGCGCAGGGAAGCGCTATAGAAAACTACTCACCTCGCTGGCTCCACGCGCTGCTCTCTCGCCGCCAGTCTCCTCTCTCTGCCTACACGCTGATACACACACACACACACGCTGCTTCCTGTTTAGCAGCGTGTGTGTGTATCAGCGTGTAGGCAGAGATGAGACTGGCAGCGAGAGAGCAGCGCGTGGAGCCAGCGAGGTGAGTAGTTTTCTATAGCGCTTCCCTGCGCATTACTCTGCACTCCGTCCGAGGGGGGATCGCATGGAGGGCGGCCCGGGGAGAGGGAGGGAGAGGTCGGGCTGCCCTCCCCGCGGCTGCGGCTCCCCCCTCCATCATGGGGGGCACCTACCTAACCTATACTGGGGCAGCTACCTATCTAACCTATCCTGGGGGGCACCTACCTATCTAACCTATCCTGGTAGGCACCTACCTATCTAACCTATCCTGGTGGGCACCTACCTAATCTAACCTATACTGGGGGGCACCTACCTAATCTAACCTATACTGGGGGGCAGATACCTAATCTAACCTATACTGGGGGGCAGCTACCTAATCTAACCTATACTGGGGGGCACCTACCTATCTAACCTATACTGTGGGGCACCTACCTATCTAACCTATACTGGGGGGCACCTACCTATCTAACCTATACTGGGGGGCAGCTACCTATCTAACCTATACTGGGGGCAGCTACCTATCTAACCTATACTGGGGGCACCTACCTAACCTATACTGGGGGGCAGCTATCTATCTAACCTGGGGGGCAGCTACCTAATCTAACCTGTACTGGGGGGCAGCTACCTATCTAAGATATACTGGGGGGCACCTACCTATCTAACCTATACTGGGGGGCACCTACCTATCCTATACTGGGGGCAGCTACCTATCTAACCTATACTGGGGGGCACCTTCCTATCTAACCTATGGTGGGAGCATTAACTCATCTAACCTGTATTAGGGGGAACCTACCTACCTACCTAGCTAGTCTATACAGGTGACAACTATACTGGCTACCTATATTGAAGGCACCTACCTAACTAACCTATACTGGGGGCATCTACCTATCTAACCTATGCGGGGGGCAACTATTCTGGCTACCTATATTAGAGGCACCCACCTAGCTAACCTGTACTGGGGGCACCTAACTATCTAACTTATAACGGGGACGCCTGCCTATCTAACCTATACTGTGGGCAACTATACTGGCTACCTATACTGGAGGCACCTATCTGGCTAACCTATACCGGAGGCAACTATACTGGCTCACCTATGCCTGGCTACCTATACTGGGGGGACCTATAGCGGGCTACCTATACTGGGGTACCTATTCTGGGGGAATCTATACTGAGTGCAACTAGACCTGGCTAACTTACACTGTGGACACCCATACCTTGCTTCGGGGGGGGGGGGGGGGGGCGCAATTTTTACACCCTCGCCCTGGGTGCATTTTAGCCTAGAAACTGCACTGATCGGACATGTCGGAGATTATCTATCGAACTATCTAATCACCGCAAAAATGAAGCGTGTATTAGAGTTGGGAGCTTTGCTGATTTGGGCTGAGTGTTTTAGGCCTCATTCACATTGCGTTCTGACCGCGTTGGCCTTTTTTTGAGGTGATTTTTTTCCCCTTTCCTGGCGCTTGGGTGGGCGATGCGTTTTTTTAAAAGCGCTTTTGTAAGCGCTTCTTCAGAGTGTTTTTTTTCATTCACTCCCTGACACAGGAAGTGAACTCTTTGACCCGGAAAAGAATAAATACAATGTATTTATTCTTAAAAACACAAAAATGCTTTTTCCCCCGCATATACGTTTTTCTAGCGTTTTGCGAGCATTTTTATGCATTTTCAGTTCGCATGCGTTTTTACATTGCGTTTTATGGAAATCACTAGGAAGACAACAGGAAGTGGAAATACAACACAAATCAATGAAAAAAAAAAAAAAAGCATGAGAAACGCATAATTCGGAATTCGGCATCAAGTCCGGGTTACGATCATGGCATAACCGGATTTTAATACTGCCATGATCGGATTGACTCGAATCCGTGATTGGGGTTATCCGAGCACCACTGGAAAGAGGTACAATGGGGGGGGGGGGGGGGGGGGTACAAGGAGGATCCAAGGGGGACAGAAGGAGGCACAAAAGGGGACACAAGGAGGAACAAAGGGGGACAGAAGGAGGAACAAAGGGGGACAGAAGGAGGGACAAAGGGGGACAGAAGGAGGAACAAAGGGGGACAGAAGGAGGACAGAAGGAGGAACAAAGGGGGACAGAAGGATAAACAAAGGGTGACAGAAGGAGGCACAAAAGGGGACACAAGGAGGAACAAAGGGGGACAGAAGGAGGAACAAAGGGGGACAGAAGGAGGGACAAAGGGGGACAGAAGGAGGGACAAAGGGGGACAGAAGGAGGGACAAAGGGGGACAGAAGGAGGGACAAAGGGGGACAGAAGGAGCGACAAAGTAGGACAGAGGTATGGGGGTTAGAGGTAGCACAATGGGACAGAATAAGGCACAGAGGGAGGCGGAGAGGTGGCACAGGGAGACTGAAGGAGGCACAAGGAGACAGAAGGAGGCGCACAGGGAGACATAGGGATGCACAGGGGACAGAGGGAAGCAGTGGTGCTCAGCAGAGCTCGAATATTCGAGTAGCTCGAATATTTGAGCTCTTTTTCAGCTATTCGAGCTCGAATACCGAGCTCGAATAGCTGTAGCTATTCGAATGGGCTATTCGAGTGAACTCGAATAGCCCACTCACTATTCGAGCTATTCGAGCAAACAGCACTATTCGAGCTCGAATACCGAGCTCGAATAGCGTCATAGCCTAGATTGATGTCCTTAGAGCCAATCAGAGGGCTCCCAGGCCCTCTGACGGCAGCCAATCACCTGACTTTGTACAGGGAGAGATCTGCTCCTTTGTGCTTTGGCTTAGCAAGTGCTCTATTGTGGTCAATTACCTAGCGTTTTTGCTCACATACACCTCCTATACACACCTATATTGTTGTTAGTTAGATAGACATTGTATTTTAGTTAGTAGCTTGTGTGTTACATAGAGACAGGCAGCTGCAGGCAAGCTCACAGCTTTAGGCCTCAGGGCCTTGCCTGTGTGGGCAGCTGTCCTCCTGTCCTCTGTTAGTTTATTATACCAGTGTTTCTGCTGTCCTTTACTACTGAGTGATTGTATTTTGTAGTTATACTGTAACTGTACTAGGACACTCACTGTCACTGTTTGTTCATAGCTCCTGCGTGTGTGCGTGCAGTACACACACACACACACTATTTCCTTCTGATTACTACTGATTATTGTAATTTCTAGTTGTACTTACTTACTACTTACTACTAGGGACACTCAGTCACTGTTCATAGGCTAGCTCCTGCGTGTGTGTGTGCGTGCACTGTCTGTACAGTACACACACTCTATTTCCTTCTGATTACTACTGATTATTGTAATTTCTAGTTGTACACTTACTTACTACTTACTACTAGGGACACTCAGTCACTGTTCATAGGCTAGTAGCTCCTGCGTGTGTGTGTGCGTGCACTGTCTGTACAGTACACACACTCTATTTCCTTCTGATTACTACTGATTATTGTAATTTCTAGTTTTACTTACTACTTACTACTAGGGAGGGACACTCAGTCACTGTTCATAGGCTTGCTCCTGCGTGTGTGTGTGCGTGCACTGTCTGTACAGTAGTACACACACACACTCTATTTCCTTCTGATTACTTATTGTAATTTCTAGTTGTACTACTTACTGTTACTACTTACTGTACTAGGGACACTCAGTCACTGTTCATAGGCTAGCTCCTGCGTGTGTGTGTGTGCGTGCACTCAGTACACACACTCTATTTCCTTCTACTTAATCTGATTACTACTGATTATTGTATTTTCTAGTTAGTGTACTAGGGGACACACTCACTGTTCACTGTTCACACTTACTGATTACTGAATTATTGTATTTTGTATTAGTACTGTACTAGTAATCACTTAGCGATCTAATCACTTAGTGATTAGTGTCACCTCACCCACCAACCCACTCGATTAAAGTACCCCACTTTTTCACCCGCCCTTTTAAAAAACTTTTTTGTTTACGCCCAAAACATCTAAGATGTCTGGAAGTGGCAGCCAGCGCGGTTTGGGCAAGGGGAAGGGCAGCAAGGGAATCAAGTGGAGAGGGAGCAGCATTGTGGCAAGCCGCGGCCGCGCCACCATGCACAGTTCCGCAGCAGCTGCGTCAGTGGCTAACATTCCTCCTATAGCCACTGGCCGTGGACGCCTTGGGCGCCGCCCAGCAGGAGCAACTCACGCTGCAGAGACACAGCAGCAGCAGCAGCGTGTAGTACCTGCTCCTATTTTCCTCCAGCCGGGTCGGAAACGTCCCATTGAGGAAAAGGATGCAGCCACTGTGGTGCAACTGATGACGGAGGATGAGCAGCCCGCCATCAGCTCTGCATCCGAGGCCTCCACCCTCACCACCACCACCACCCCTGTTCGCAGCAGCCGCCCAGCAGGGCCTGGGGAGGAGGCCAGTTCACCGTCACTTGGCGATCTGTCATTCAGCAGTCTTTTGACCCCAGGCATCATGAGTAAATTGTCTGCTGTTGTTGGCGATTTGGAGGAGAAGATGCTGATGGGCACTTTGAGGGATGAGGGATTGGACAGCAAGACTGTGGCGACAGTCAAGCAGCCCATCCATGCATCAGGAGAGGAGTTTGGGGGGTCATCATCCCAGCAGGACATGTTTCAGGAGGGGGAGGATGATGATGATGATGACGTGGTGACAGACAAAGACTGGGTGCCGCCACCACCAGCACCTGGGGATGTCATCATCAGCAGCTCTGAGGAGGAGGAGGATGCGCTTGTGGGCCTTGCAAGGAGGCGCATCATTGCAAGCATTGGCAGCAGTAGGCAGGTCCCACAGCCTGCTGGTGTCTCAGGCTCAGCAGCAGCAGCAGCATCTGCCAGTACCACCACCAGCCGCACCCAAGCCCCCCCCTCCCCCCAACCACCACAGGGAGACAGGCAGCAGCGGCTCCAGGCCGTAGGGGGTTGTTCTTGTCACCAATCTGGCGATTTTTCACAATGCCCACAGTTTTCAGCAAGTACGCCACTTGCAACCACTGTCAGCGGAAGTTGAGCCGAGATGCAGACCCCTTAAAGTTCAGCACCAGCTCGCTCATCAACCACCTTGCTGCTAAACATTTCCACCAGCATGAGGAGTTCCAGAGGCTGAAGGCATCTGGTGCTGGCAGTGGCACCACACCCATCACTGCACAGCCTTCAGCAGCAGCATCAGCAACAGCAGCCACCCGCCCTCCTGCTCCTCCAGCAGCACCAGCAGGAGTGCGGAAACGCACTGCTCCTCCCCCCTCTGCAACTCCTGCCGCCGACACTGAGGCCTGTTCTGGCAGCCAGTCCTCAGTTTGCCTCCTCTGCTGTGTCCGCTGATTCCCGTGCTAGCAAAAGGCCGCGCCAGAGCCTTTTGAGCGAGTCCTTCCAGGGGGTGGTTAGGGCTCTGCCTCCCAGCCGTGCGTCAGCTGAACGGCTTTCTGGCACGGGCCATGTGCTCCCAACTCCTGCCGTACACGCTCGTGCAGGAGGGGAGCGACATGCGTGCGCTGCTTGCTGTGCAGCCCCAGACTGGCAGCTCCCCAGCAGACACTACTTTGCCTGCAAGGCCATTCCTGCACTGCACCGCTTTGTGATGGCCAATGTGGAGCGAGGGCTGGAGCACGCGGTTGGTGAAAGGGTCCACGTCACCATGGACTCCTGGAGCAGCCGCTTCGGGACAGGCCGCTACCTGTCCTTCACTGTCCACTGGGTCAGCTTGGTGGAAGGGGGTGAGGATGGGAGAGCAGCAGCGGGCACAGCAGCAGCAGCAACACAGTGGGTGGTGCCACCCCGCAGGGTCAGGGGAGCTGCAGCAGGTTCCTCCGATCCTCTGGGGCGTAGCAATAGGGGGTGCAGAGGTAGCGACCGCATCGGGGCCCTTGGGCCAGAGGGGCCCCAAAGGGCCCTCCCTCGACTACAGTATTAGCTATCTATTGGTCCTGTGCTCATAATAATCACTTCTGTAGATACTTTGAATAGTGGTAATCATTAACAAACTGTTCCCCATCCCCTTCTTGCACCTCTGACACAGTGGTTGTCCTTAGCAGGTTTTGGTGCGCCGTATCAATTGTTATGTATAGAGTGCTTGGGGGGGGCCCCAATGTAAAACTTGCATCAGGGCCCACAGCTCCTTAGCTACGCCACTGTCTGCCATCCTCCGGCACACCTGGCCAAACCCCCCGCCTCAGCAGCAGCGTGAAGCCACGCCACTGCCAAGCGCTGCTGCACTTGGTCAGCCTTGGGAAGACCAAACTGACGGCAACCCATGTGTTGGCCAAACTCCAGGAGCAGGAGAGGATTTGGCTGACCCCCAGAGGCCTCAGAGTCGGAGAGGTGGTGGCCGACAATGGGGCCAATCTGGTTGCCGCAATTGACAGGGGAAACCTGACCCACATCCCCTGTCTTGCCCACGTGCTGAACCTGGTGGTGCAGAAGTTCTTGCGCACCTACCAGGGGATGGGCGAACTGCTGGAAACGGCAAGGAATGTTGTGCGTCACTTCCGGCGCTCGGCTGCAGCCTGTGCGAGCCTGGAAGACGTGCAAAAGGAGCTAGAGCTGCCACGCCATCGGCTGATCCTTGACGTTCCAACTCGCTGGAACTCCACCCTGGCGATGTTGGAGCGTCTGGTTGAACAGAAGCAGGCTGTCAACCAGTACCTTGCCCTGGCCACTGTTTCCGCCGCTCAGAAAAGGGACAAGACCAGCAACATCCCGTCCATCATCCCCGATGACGACTGGAGGCACATGCAGCAGGTGTGCTTAGTGCTGGCTCCCTTTCTGCAGGCCACTAACATGGTGAGCAGGGACCATGCTATGGTCTGCGAGTGGGTGCCCCTGGTTTGTCTGCTGAACAGGGCCCTCGATGCTTTGCTGGAACAGGGAGCGGCAGCCTTGGCCCAGCAGGAGCGGCATGCAGCTGCACAGTCCACCTCTGAGGGGGAGCAGGAGGAGGACTTGGTGAAGGTCCCTGACCTTGCTGCTGATGAGGGGGATCAGCACAGCGCAGCTGAGTTGGTGCGGGGGTGGAGAGAGGATGAGGCGGCAGAGGAGGAGGATGAGGACAGCACTGCCGTCGATGTGCCAGCACACGTGGCCCGCCTCTTCCCAATGGCAGCGCACATGCTGACGTGCCTGCGCAAGGACCCCAGGGTGATCCAGATGAAGCAGAGGGAGGACATCTGGATCAGCATGATGTTGGACCCGCGCCTCAAGGGGAAGTTGAGCCAGTTCCTGCCGCCTGCAGGAGGAGAGCCAGCGCAACAAATAAGGAGCTTGCAGCAGGCCCTTGTTGAGCGCTTGGAGGAAGCCTTCCCCCAGCCTTCCACCCCCACTGTCCAGCCAGCACAGAGGCAGCAGCAGGTGCCTGCATCCAGCAGCAAGCGCCCCACAGACCTGCTGTCTCTCAGCAACGAGCTCTACAGGACTGTAGAGGCTCCGGCAGCAGTGACTAGAGAGGAGGTGCATGCAGCAGCATCCTCCTCCGGTCACAGCCAGCGCCTGACCCGCATGGTGGCTGACTACATGGGGTCCTACAGCGGGCTTGACAGCGATGCCCCTGTTGATCCCATGGAGTATTGGGTCAAGCGCCTGGAGATCTGGAGCGAGCTGGCGCAGTACGCCCTGGAAGTGCTGTCCTGCCCCCCTTCCAGCGTGCTGTCCGAGCGCTGCTTCAGTGCAGCTGGTGGCGTGGTCACCGAGAAACGCTCACGTCTGTCTCACAAGTCTGTGGACAGACTGACGTTTCTCAAGATGAACCAGGCGTGGGTGGAAGGCGAGTTCCTGGCCCCTGTTGTCGGCGAGAGGGGGACATGAACTGGCTGCCGGAAGAACCATCGTTAATGTGCCTTACCACCCTTTACCACCTCCTGGCTCCTGCTCACTAAGCCAGCCTGGTTCACTTTGACTATTACGTCACCTGCAGCCACACATTTTACATCTACAGTGGGCTGCTGTGTACTGCCCTTCTGCTGCTGTCTGTCTGTGTTTCCCACTGCCAGGGTACACAGATTTTACCTTCTGCTGCCACTCTGCCACCAGCTATTACGTCAAACAATAGCTATATCTGTGTAATTTGCTGTAAAAAATAAATAAAAGTAAACTATTAAAAAAAAAAAAAAAAAAGGTTTAATTTTTCTGAGGTGCCCGGGTTGAAAACTGTGTTGTCCCAGTTGTGTATTGGACACGATGTGGGCTGCACGACCGCTGTCTGGGACCTCCTGTTGTGTTTATTTACAGCCCTGGTATCACCGCTAGGTACCAGGGCTATTATGTCACGCTGCCTACCTTCCTGCTGCCACACTCACACTACTCCTCCACTCCTCCTGCTGCTGCTGCTGTCTGTCTGTGTTTCCCACTGCCAAGGGTACACAGATTTACCTTCTGCTGCCACTCTGCCACCAGCTATTACGTCAAACAATAGCTACTCACATTACTCCTCCATTCCTCCTGCTGCTGCTGCTGTCTGTCTGTGTTTCCCACTGCCAGGGTACACAGATTTTACCTTCTGCTGCCACTCTGCCACCAGCTATTACGTCAAACAATAGCTATATCTGTGTAATTTGCTATAAAAACAAAACAAAATAACCATTAAAAAAAAAAAGGTTTAATTTTTCTGAGGTGCCCGGGTTGAAAACTGTGTTGTCCCAGTTGTGTATTGGACACGATGTGGGCTGCACGACCGCTGTCTGGGACCTCCTGTTGTGTTTATTTACGCCCTGGTATCACCGCTAGGTACCAGGGCTATTATGTCACGCTGCCTGCCTCATTGACTGCCTGCTGCCACACACTCATCCTCCTCCTCCTGCTGCTGAATTTACCTCCTGCTGTCTGTGTGTTTCCACTGCCAGGGAGCACATACAATGGCGCTTCCACCATGCGCCACCAGCTATTTGTTACGCTCAAAAATAGCTGCATTTCTTTAAAAGAAAGATAAAAATATATATACTTTTTATTAATACTTTGTTATATTATTTTTAGAGGTGTCCGGGTTGAAAACTGTGTTGTCCCAGTTGTGTATTGGACATGATGTGGGCTTCACGACTGCTGTCTGGAACCTCATGCTGTGTATTTACGGCCTGGTACCACCGCTAGGTACCACTGCCTATTATGTCTCGCTGCCTGCCTCATTGACTGCCTGCTGCCACACAATCATCCTCCTCCTCCTGCTGCTGCTGCTGAATTTACCTCCTGCTGTCTGTGTGTTTCCACTGCCAGGGAGCACATACAATGGCGCTTCCAACATGCGTGCGCCACCAGCTATTTATTACGCTCAAAAATAGCTGCATTTCTTAAAAAAAAAAAATTAAAGAGAAATAAGTGAAGAAGAAGAAGACGATATAGAAGAAGAAGATATAGAAAAAGAAGAAGAAGGAGAAGAAGATATAGAAAAAGAAGAAGATGAAATAGAAAAATAATAATAATAAGAAGATATAGAAAAAGAAGATATAGAAAAAGAAGATATAGAAAAAGATATAGAAGAAGAAGAAGAAGATGATGAAGATGAAGAAGATGAAGAAGATGAAGAAGAAGATGTAGAAGAAGAAGATGAAGAAGAAGAAGAAGAGGAAGAAGAAGACGATATAGAAGAAGAAGAAGATTGAGAAGAAGATGATATAGAAGAAGAAGAAGAAGATATAGAAGAAGAAGAAGAAGGAGGAGGAGGAGGAGGAGGAGGAGGAGGAGGAGGAGGAGGAGGAGGAAGAGGAAGAGGAAGAAGAAGATATAGAAGTATATACACTGTACTGAACAGAATTTTGGACACAACTTCTCTTTCCACCTTTTTTTTTTTTAAAGGAACATCCCCACATAATCACTTGCTGTTGTTACTTGGAAAAAAAGGTGTTTCTTGCATCATTCACCCTCAAAACAAGTGTTGGAAGCTATTTAAGGCCAATTCGAATAGTCAGCTCGAATAATGAGCTCGAATACCGACTCGAATAGTGAGCTTGAAGTCCGAGGTCGAATCGAATAGTAAAAAATATTCGACTCGAATATTCGACCGAACTCGAATAATTTACTATTCGAATTCGACCAAACTCGAATAATAAAAAGGGGTATCCGAGCACCACTAGAGGGAAGTACAGGAGAGAGAAACACAAAAGACAACACAGTGGAGGGTGCCTGCAACTTATACAATCCGGACCTTGTGATGTCTGCTCTGCTCTCAAGGGAGAGGCGTTGCTGCTTCTCTTCAGGGTACCGGACTTCCTGCTGCTGTACACATGCAGCAGAAGCAGGTGATTGAGCACCCGAGGCCTGGCTTTGTTTGGGGCGGGCTTAATCCAGGTGTATGGTGCCCCTAGGCACTGACCTGGAATGCCTTTGGTTAAAAATGACCCTGTATACATGGATAAAAAGGTTTTCAAGCTACAATCTTAGAATGAAAATATTTCTTATAATTACAGTATGTTGTATTAAAGCCTGGCCTCTCAGAGAGTTATATTGTCCCATTTCTGTAACTGGCGATGGACACAACCTTTTCCTTACAGTAAACTTGCGGATGTCACCTTAGTACTTTCTGTTCCAGGGCCAATTGTGCCCAGTGCCAAGTGCTGGCCGCCTCCCAGGAACCACATTTAATTCAGGACTGTTGATTATACCTCCTACAAGAAAACTTTGTTAAAACCGTTTCCTGGATTTTTGCCTTCAAGTCCCAAGTTCACCTTTAGATTGAATTAATGCATTTATTAAAAAAAACAAAAACTTAGAAACCAATATCCATTTAAAGTAAAAGTACAAAAATGTTTTTGTAGAGTTTAAATTAGTATTATCTGCTGCAACAGGACAAAGGTCGCCAGCCCCTCAGATGACAGACGGATGTCTCCTCACACCCCTGGCTTAATTTAATTAACTTCAGCCCCTGAGCAATTTTCACATAGCGCTGCTCCCAATTCTTCACCAATAACTTTATTATTACTTGTCACACCCAAATGATCTACCGTATATATTGTTTTTTTTCAGGACAAATTAGGATTTTAGTTTGTGATATTTTTGTTTAGTAATTACCTTGTTTTCTATACATTTTAAAGAAAAAATAAGGGAAAAGTGTAAAGTGTAAAAAACAACTATTTCTCCATTTTCATCCATTATAGCTTTACAATAAACGGTGCTAACTGTAAGTTCAACCCACAAATGTTATTTGCTTATCCACCCTGATTATTGTTACATTTAGATTATGTTCCTAGTACAATATATGGTGACAATATTGTATTTGGAATTAAAGGTGTCTTTTGTGTTTTGCTCATTGTACACTATCAATGATTACAACACCTTATTTGCAAAAATAACAGTAATATACCCTCCTGGCATACATATTTAAAAAGCAACGTTACCAAGGTAACAATATATGTATTCTCTTTTATATTCTGTCACTTTGTTTTCATTTTACAGATATGCTACTGCTATGGATCAGTCATTATGTGAACAGAACCTGAATTTGAGGTGCCCTGCTGCTGTGACCACAATAGAGGTACAAGAGATGACTGGTCACTAACATCATCATCATCAGTGACATCATGGGACACCCTCACTCCAATCAGATTTCTTAATTTATCTTTTCTCAGATCTTCCAAGCCAATAAGTGACTGAGAAGAATCTAGTGTGATTCAAGCACGTTATTGTCATTGTGTAACACAACAAAATTACTTTACTGTACCCATTATCTGTAACCCATTGCCCTATGCATGGGAAGTATTTGTGTTTGTTAGTCATGGGTGGCACAGGCTTATATTTTGTTTCATTTGCACCCAACATTGTAACAATAACAGAAGGATGGAAAGGTTAGACAGGGGTTAGCAATGAGGCGGAGTTTAAGCTTTAGAAAAAAGCTAACTAATTAAAAACCGCTCCACGCCAATTGGCATGGATGCGGCGGCAGCCCCAGGACCGCTTAACGCCGATCGGCGTGCAGTCCCGGGGGCGTGTTTTGCAGGAGATCGCGTGCGCCGATGCGCACATCTAGGCTTGGATGACAGAGCTCCGCTCCGCCATCAGTCTCCCAGCAGCTGTCCCCCTGGGAGGCACTAAAGCAATCCGCTGTGATAGGCTGAGAGGGGCTGGGAGAGGTGGAGATAGGTGAAGATTGACTGGAGAGGAGGCAGAGCGCAGAGACTGGAGAGGAGGCAGAGCGCAGAGACTGGAGAGGAGGCAGAGCGCAGAGACTTTCAGGAAGAAAAAATATGCAAGCCAGGAAAGTCGTGGAACTTTCCTAGGATATTTCTTGGGCATAAATAACTTGTTCTGCCGCGGGAATGTGGCGAATCCTCTTGGAATTTAATGCTGTAGCTGGCTGCATATGAAAATAAGGTAACAAAAAAGACACTTCAGTGTCTCTTTAAGATTAAATCAGTGGCGTACCTATCATAGGGCTGCAGCCAGATGCTCACAGCACCGGGTGTAGCCATGGCTAGGGGTGCTGCTGTGGTGCTCAGTCCCTGTGTTCTTTCACCTGGAACCTTTTCTCATAGTTTCGGCAACTTTCGGGAAAATAGCAGCAGGCAGTACATGGGACTGTACTAATTCCTGCACTAGATGTAGCACCCCTCCCCCTTCCTGTCCTGTGGGCAATGTGTCTCCTCGCTCTCTGCACAGAGTCTGCAATGAGTGAATGTGCAGAGCAGCAGGGTGAGTAGAGAGAATGATTACTGTGCTGCAGCTGAGACATTAGCAGGGAGAGGTGGCAGGATGTGTTTAGTGCTTCAGAAGTTGCCTGTCATTAGTAGCTATATGCACTGGCTGCTGCAATGCCAGAGTACCCTATTGATTATTTATCCTGATCAGAGTAATTAATCAATAATGCACGGCAATCTGCTGTTGCAGAAGCCAGTGATAGAGGTGCTGACAGCCGACTTCTGTAGTGAGAAGAGAAGCAAGCTCCAGGCAATTTAGATTAGTTTGATTGAAGGTAATTTATCCCTTTTCCAAGTTCTCCTCCAACCTGTTGTCTTCCCCCATGACCCTTTCCTCTTCAGATTTTAGTGGCTTCTTTTAACAGCATGGCCCATATGCAATTCACTTTTTCACCTGAGTTATCTCCCAGTAGATCATTTTCATCTTCTCTTTAAAATAACTTTTACACATTTTACAATTGATAAAGTACCCAAAAGCTAGTGAAAGGGTACTATCAAAATTATTTTGAGTATTTTCTTACTTGTTAGTGGTTTAAACTGCCTTTTATTGACAATTTTGAAAATATCACCTAGGAGAAAACTAGGGAGAAAACGTTAATTGCATATGGGCCCATGTCCCTGCCAAACAGCTGACGTCTGCAGTCCCGATGAGAGGTCTTCCTGCCATTTCTCCTCTCCCACCAGGCTCTCTGTATTGTGCCTCTACCTCTTTACCCCCCTCCTCCTATGCATCCCCGTCTTTCGTATGTCCCCTGTTTCTGACTGTCCTGAGGAGGAACTCGCAATCTAATCCTACCATAGTCATAGTGTAATGTCCTACCATATTATTATTATGTATTTATATAGCACTGACATCTCCTGCAGCACTTTACAGAGTACATAGTCATGTCACTGACTGTCCTCAGAGGAGCTCACAATCTAATCCTACCATAGTCATAGTCTAATGTCCTACCATATTATTATTGCGTATTTTTATAGCACTGACATCTTCTGCACCACTGTCTAGAGTACAGTGTTTCATAACCTTTAGCTCCGTCTACATCCTGACGGCTCCTTTTCCCCAAAAATCCCACAATTTGCAGCTACACGCTCGGCACCCCAACCCGTCAACCCCCCCATCAAAAATGGTTGTTGTTTTATTTTACTTTTGGGGGGGGGGGAAGTGGTGTCTGTAAATAATCAGCACCAGGTGTAAAATTCACTAGGTACGCCACTGGTTGAAATAAAGAAACAAATACATTTTCATGCACTTTAATGCTTTATTGGTAGTCCTGATCTAACATTTCTTGATCGCATTTGACGTGTTTGTGTGCTCAAGCAAGACATGTTCTAATACAAATCACTATCCCGGGGTATTGGATGATGCTGCTGACCCGCTGGAGCGTGGCACATAGCAGTGATAACAGGACCAGCCCTGCGACGTACAGACGACACAATATTGCAGAAGTTGTGATCTCAGCTTTTAACTCAGCTGTCCTGAATACTGAGGGCCAAATTCTGTATGAGACAGCCCCCGCTTCTCTGTGCTTCAGCAGAGGATTCTGGGAAGTGTACCCAACTTTCAAGACACATTCAACAGCCATTTGTGTATTCACCATACTGTACATAACATTACCGTCCAGACTTTGTCACCCAATTCCCAATGGCGTTCATTATCCGTTGGAACACCGACAATATCTCAGTGTTACTCAAAGGATTAAAGGTAACCTATATTGAGAGAAATATACAGGCTGTCACCATCTTTATTTCCTTATAAAAGGGTGAGTTCACTGCCTGTGCTGCTGATCTTTTGGTGCACCTGGAACAAGCATATAGCCTGTGAAGTCACACCTAGAAGAAGCATGCAGCCAATGGAGTCGCAGCAGGGAGAAGCCTACAGCCAATAGAGTCACACCTGGAAGAAGCATGCAGCCAATGGAGTCACACCTGGAACAAACATGCAGGCAATAAAGTAACAGAGGGAACCAGCATGCAGCCAATGGAGTCACAGCTGGAACAGGCACTGTATGCAGCCAATGGAGTCACAGCTGGAACAGGTACTGTATGCAGCCAATGGCGTCACAGCTGGAAAAAAATATGCAGCCAATTGAGCCAAATCTGGAACCAGCGTGCAGCCAACTGAGTCACACTGGAGAGAAGCATATAGCCAATGGAGTCACATCTGCAACAAGTGAAGTATGCAGCCAATGGAGTTACAGCTGGAAGAAGTATGCAGCCAATTGAGTTACAGCTGGAAGAAGTATGTAGCCAATGGAGTTACAGCTGGAAGAGGTATGCAGCCAATGGAGTTACAGCTGGAAGAGGTATGCAGCCAAAGGATTCACACCTGAAACAAGCATGCAGGCAATGTATTCACAGTGGGAACCAGCATTCAGCCAATGGAGTCACACTGGAAACAACCATATAGCCAGTGGAATCACACCTGGAACAGCATGCAGGCAATGGATTTACAGCTGGTAAAAATATGCAGCCAATGGAGTCACGGCTGGAACCAGCATGCAGCCAATGGAATCACACTGGAAAGAAGCATATTGCCAATGGAGTCCCACATGGAACAAGTATGCAGCCAATGGAGTTACAGCTGAAAGAAGTATGCAGCCAATGGCGTTACAGCTGGAACAAGTATGCAGCCAATGGAGTTACAGCTGAAAGAAGTATGCAGCCAATGGCGTTACAGCTGGAACAAGTATGCAGCCAATGGAGTCAAAACTGTTGACCTGCAGACTGATTCTGGTTCAGTGATTTAACAACGTTATAGACAAAGGACCAGAATGACAGCCAGCAACTATCGTTTTTAAAAGGAAATAAAGTTAACAGCTTTCATATCCCTCTCAGTATGGTTTCACTTTGCCCAACATACTTTAGCATTTTTAAGTAATTTACACTTGAAATTGAACACTTCCAAAAACACTGCATGCTGATGTGTTTAAAATACAATAAGGAGGAGTATAGACACACGGGAGCATTGTTCAGGAATCCTATAAGGAAGCATGTTACAAATGTCAAACTATTAACTTTGTATCCACTATTCCACTTGACGTTAAAAAGTGAACTATAGTTCCGCAAAAATGATAAAAGTGTAATGTGAGGCCTTACAATGGAACAGTGGTGAAATCTATTAATTTTAATGGTGGGCTGCCAGTTAATGCTGTACACCAAGACCCCCTTACCCAGGTGGACTGAACTCTGCTCTTTTCCATAGCTACCGACTGCAGCTATTGGTCAGCCAGCATCACATGTCTACAAGCATCATGTGACACAAACTGACAAATAACAGCCATGTGCTTTTTGCAACGGAAACGTTAAACTTTTATAAACAGGAGTTTTGCCCTGCCAGGCATAGCATATTACCAACACTTGTAAAAATAGGTCTTTAACCACTTCCAGGCTGGAAATGATTGGAGAAAATAAATCAGGATGGCAATGCTTAGGAAAACTCATGGAGGAGCATGTGATCAGTTCAGTCAGCTGATAGATTTGTAAGGTTCTGATTTGCTGTGATGACTTCCTGGTTTAGCACATGATCATGACCAGCAAATCAGAGTCTTACAAATGTAACAGCTGATCAAACTGATCACATGCTTCTCCATGAGTTCTCCTACGCATTGTCATGCCTAAAAAAAAATTATTATGTAAATCTATTTTGGTCCAGCTGCACATTCATCGTCTGCAGGCCCTTGTAGATCATTTTCCAGGCAATCTGTAATACATTTGGGCCAGGTTTAGGGGATTATGTCTAATCTGAACATTGTAGTGTCCTAACTAAAATCCGGTATACCCAATTTTCATTGGCCAATGACTGGCCAATGAATGTTACCACTTCCATGTGGTATAAGAGCTTACCTACGCCATCTGTCCACTGTATTCAACGTCTCTTGACCTTCATACTTCATGAAGGTGGTAAGATTGGTCAGTGTTTGGCCAATCATAATTGAAAGTGTGTACTAAGCTTTAGACTTCAGAAAGGGCAGACAGCGGTTCAGCCTCAATAATGGGGCCCTGATTATCATCACCATGTCCGATGTAAAAGAGATCTCCTTGGAAGGATCACAAACCACAATAAAAGAGCAAACTTTGCTTTTAAAAACAGACAACATCCCACTCTAAGTTGACATAAAAGCATCCATATTTCAGTGCAATGTATCCTATGGAAATATTCCAGCAGTCAAAATTATGTTGGATAAAACAGGAAGTGGAAGTGACATGGGCCAGGATTCCTACAACCCAATCAGAGACTCACAATTCAGTATAGAACTCCCACTTCCTGTTTCATCACACATGATTTTGCCTATAGAGAATTCCTAATAGAATGAAGTCGCTGCTAATATCGTTATCGCTCTTATGGAATCAGAGGATACACAGTGAAGATCTGCACTATTGTGTGTTCTGCAACATATATAGGACAGGCCAATACTATAGAAGTCTGTCTGCATGGCTGGCGTGTTCCCTGTGAAATGAAGGGGAAATGCAATGGTTTGTGAAAAGTGTTTGTTACTTTATTTCTGTTTACATTGCAATCTCTCTTGTATTTATTGGAAGCCTCCAAGAGGGTACTTGATATTTGTATTTCTCCATAAGGGGGCGCTCTATAATGAGTCAGCTCCTGGCAGTCCTTATTTTAGGGGGAAGCGGTGATGGGTGCAGGAGTGGTCTAGTGAGGGTACAGCATGAGATGGCAGTTTGTCCAGCAGAGTTGCGCTCAGGCTGTGAACTGTGGGTATTCTACACTCCTGTGGGGACTTCACGCTCACAGGACCTCTTGATGCTGTTGGGAAGCCTCACTGACAACCTGTGAACACAAAGATGGTCAATCAGAGAGTTATAAGGTGTTAAATCAAAATAACCTTTTATGCTGAATATTTGTGGTGTTCCTGCCTCCAGCCTGCAGGTGTCACTGTTACATTATCTACACTGTACTGTATTTTTAGGATTTCTTCTCCCCGCCCCTTTCTGTGAAGGAAGATTGAGAGGGGCAGGGAGAGGCGGTGATCAGTGGGGATTGACGCGTTGAGAGGCAGAGCTACAGCCATAAGCTCTGCCTCATCAGGAATCGCTCCACGGAGTTAGGAGAGGGGATTTGGGAGGTATAAACCCCTCGTTTTGCCGCGGGATAGGGGCGGTTTAGCAGGGGTTATAGTTCTTAGGGCCCTTTTCCACCAGCGCGTTTGCGCTGGCTGAATCGCAAAAACGCAAACCGCTAGCGATTTTACAATCGCTACGGTTTGCTTTTTAACATAGGAATCGCGGTAGGTCATTTCCACTACCGCGATTCATTTTTGCCGGGAACGCGAACGCGCGGCGGAGCGATATTTGCCGCGATTTTGCTATGCAGTGCATAGCATAGCAAAATCGCGGCCGCGAACGTCGGGGAATCGCCGGTAATTGCGATTCAGCAATCGCTAGCGTTCAGCATGAACGCTAGCGACTGCTAGTGGAAAAGGGCCCTTAACATGACTGCATGTTAAATAAGTTAATTTAGACTCGCTTCAGAGTCTCTTTAAAGTCTATGTACAGTCTCCATTGCAGTTCGCACACATCTTATTACATGCGTTATGCAACTGACCACTGTGAACCTAGCCCAGTGATCTGAAAACTTGGTTCTGCAGCTGTTAAGGAACTACAAGTCCCACAATGCATTGCAGGAGTCTGACAGCCACAGTCATGATTCATAAAGGCAAATGCATTGTGGGACTTGTAGTTCCTTAACATCTGGAGAGCCAATTTTGCAGATCACTGCACTAGCCTAACAAGAAATCTCCACTGACTCAAGTAGGGGACTAAATCAAGCCAATCGAAGCCTGTAGCTGCTGGTTAATTAACCGGCTGCCAGCTTCATAATCAGATGCTAGCTATGATTGGCTGAATTACTTTTACTTCATAAGTTGGTGGAAGTTGCATGATAGAGGCATTCTTGCTTCTCACTGCTGCTCAGATCATTTCCCATGCTGGATTTCAATTTACATTTTTTGTTCTAGTTATCAGGGGACTGCAAATTGGTTGCTCAACTCTCTTACAGGTCATTAAGGATCACATGACTTTAATAAAACCACGTGTTCTTTTGTGATCTGTGACAAGATTGGGTTATCCCTTCACTATCATCAGAAAACAGCACAGGCAGGATAAACGCCTGATCAGAGCGGTTTTCCAGGCGTTTTTGTTACAGAAGCTGTTCAGTAACATCGCTACTGTAACAAAATATGAAATCTGCTACACAAAGAAGCTCCAAAAAACGCTAGCAGTGATTAGAAAACCTCTCTAAACATGCCTAGAATCGCTCTGAAAATGTCTTCAAAAACCGCTAGCTTTTGCGGATCAGCTAGCGGTTTTTGGTGTGCACCGGCCCTTATTGACGGTGACCTGGAAGTGAAAGGGATTTATGTCCCCTCCAAGAACAGCCTATTAATTTTGAGGGCAGTATAGTGCACTCGAAGGCTGTACTGGAAATTACAATATGGACAAATTAATGACTGTAATATTGTTCTAGGAGCTGTGTGTCTCAGTGAGCAGACGTTGCCCCTCCCATACATTCCTTCCTTGCACTACTAGCAGTTTTTATCTCCCAAAGTTCCTCTCTCTCTCAGTGCTTTTTAGCGCTCCCTAACGAAGACAGAACTCAAGCTTTAGAAGACCGAGTCCAGCTTTAGACCTCATTTGCACTTGCACAGCTTTTAAGGGATTAAACATACACCTGGATGGTGGTTCCACTTTTTGTTTCAACCTGTGATGATAAATCAGTTGCAGCCTGGGCACATGAAATATACATTTAGAGTGACTGAAAGGTGTTCCATCATAGTGAAGGTGACAGCAGTGAGAGAGCCGTAGTCTGACCTCATGTTACAGCACAAGCAGAGATGTGAGCAGGAGAGTGTGCAGACAAGACGCCACAGTGACTCGCTGTGAGGCTTAGTTGTAAAAACCAGCAAAGTGTGGCGGCCAATCAGACGGCCCCCGTGTTCCCCAATCACAGTATTATTCTGGCATTTGCGGAATTTATGTTAAAAGGACACTCCATCCAAAACCTCATATATCCTTTATTTGTGTACTAGATAGAAGGTTCTGCACCCAAAACTTATTTTTATTCATTTACTGTTTACATTTACACAGAATGTGGAAAAGTTAGAACTAGAGATGGAATTCACTGTGGCATGGATTCTATCCTATAATGCCTAGAGGTCAGCTGCCCAATAGGGTTGGCATTCTCAAACATGCGCTCGCTCCAGGATGTGCTGGTTCGCAAGCGCCTTCCGCCAGCAGACCGCAGGTCCCATTATAGAATGAAAGTTTGCCCCTGGAGAATTCCATCCCTGCTTTGATCCGCTGTCAGTTTGGGCTGTTCTGAGGAGTTTTCCTTTCACTTCCTGTCATCTGTGACACCGATGAGACCAAACAGGAAGTGGCTTAAACCTTCCCAACAAGGACACAGGCCAAACTTGACATAGGCTCCAACCCTTCCCCAAACAGGGTAAAAAGTTGTTATCCTCTTATTTACATTATGAAATTAGCCCAGAAGCAGGAAATATACGTAGACATGAACCCGTGAAGCAGAATTGACGTGTTGGGAAGTGCTGGGAACATACAAGTGTGACAACCACATGAAAGCGTATGAAGGACACAACTCACCAGTGTTCCAGAGAAGTGGGAGGGTGCTCAGTTCTGCTGGGACAATGACAAGTATGTGCGTGTTATGAGGTGACAGATCATTTACATGGAGATGAATGTAGAGATTAGGGATGATCAATGAGATGTAAATATTTCAGAGTTTATGCAAATTTGTGTACATATTTATGCACATATATGCAGCTTGAAAAAGGACCAATCAGTTTAAACCTGGGTGGGACTTGATTGATCCATTTTCAATCCGCATATATTTGCATTAAAAATTACATAAAGTTGCATGAACTCGGAAATATTGCACATCCCTAATAGAGATGTGTGGCCAAGGTCAGATAGACAGTTCAGACAGTTCAGATACACACATAGATGGACTCTTTCATGCCTCTTGCAGACACCATAACAACAATACAAACAGTCCCCTACTTACATACTACACGAGAATGTTTCAGAGATACAAACAGAGTTGTCTTCATGTATAAAATATACAATATTTTTTTTATTCCATATTTTTGTTTTTAAAGAGAATCTGAAGCCATTTTTTTTAAGATACTTACCTAAGGAGAGGGAAGGCTCTGGGTTCTATAGAGCCTTCCTGTTCCTCTCATGGTCCCCAGTGTTCCCGAAGACAGGCAGCTCCATACTGCACGCGTGCATGAGAGAGCAAGCTTGCGCATGCACACTACAGAGCCACCCGTCTTTGGGAGCACTTGGGCTCCTGAGGACTTCTGAAGCCTCCCACAGAGGCTGAAAGCAGTCTCTGACCCATCGGGGGGGAGACAGCGCTGGTACGAGGGGACCGTGAGTAGAACGGGTAGGCTCTATAGGACCCAGAGCATTTCCTCTCCTTAGGTGAGTATCCTTTTTTTAAATTGGCTTCAGACTCACTTCAAATGTTACAGTATAGTATAAACTGTTATAAGTAGTTGGTTGGGCTGGTTCTGAGTCTTCTGACGGGCGTGTGGACCAGCCGCTCGGCAACTCGTTTAAATGTGTTGTTTTTTTTTTTTTTTGCAAGCAAGTGGAAAAGCATTTGGCAACTTCGGGGGATGCTTCCCTTAATTTTTGCATCACCTTTTGACCCCCCCGTGGGAGGACAAGGAATTGCCGGGGTTTGCTGATCCTGAACGCTACATGTGGGGTCCAGAAAAAAATAAAGTCTACGTAAAACGATGCAATGGAGCACGGCATTTGCATCGAGGGTCGGTGATCCTTAGAAGCTGCCAGCAGGATCCCGGGTAGGACCGGAGCTGTGGCAAGGGACACAAATGACTTCTAGGGGCTGGGAGAAGCCCCAGGTAAGTGAAGATACATTTACTTGATAGCCTCTGATACCCTTTAAAGCCAATGGGAACCGCTTAATAAAAAAAACAGATACTTACCTAGGGAGAGGGAAGGCTCGGTCCTAATGAGCCTTCCCTCTCCTCTCCCGGTGCCCTCGGTGCAGCGCTGGCTCCCCCGTTCAAATCCCCCACCGCAGGCCCTTTGGAAGTCTTCAGGAGCCGAGTCCTCCCAAAGACAGGCGGCTCCATACTGTGCATGCGTGATAGAGAGCGCTCACTCGTGCGCAGTATGGAGTGGCTTGTCTTCGGGAGTACTCGGGTTACCGAAGACTTTCCGAAGTCACCTTCTCATGGAGAGAGGTGCAGTATTTGACCAATTTAGCCAAATACTGCTCCCTGGGACAGCGCAGCACCGCAAGCCCCGGGAGAGGAGAGGGAAGGCTCATTAGGACCCAAAGTCTTCCCTCTCCTTAGGTAAGTATTGGGTTTCTTTTTTATGTAGCAGTTCCCAGTAGCTTTAAGGAAAATGCAAATGTCGGACATAGTCCAATATGGTTCTGAAAAGGGTTAAGAGGCCCCTCAGTGTTGCAAATAGAAAACTGTGTGACATTTACTCAGAGGACCTTTACTGGTGGCTATCCGGGGAAACCGGCATCCGGCATCTGTCATGGTCATTATCTTGGTCATGTGACCATTAAGCACATCACTGTACTCAACCTTCCCTCACTAGAGTGCAGCTGTTGCATATTTGCTCTCGGAATCCTTCCTGTAGCAGCTGGCGGGTTGTGTTGGAGTGTGTGTGTGTGATATATGTGTGTGTGTGTGTGTGTGTGTCACTGTGTGTTCAGCAAGCGCTATAAAAAGACTGATGAAGGCATGTAATTGAGCCGCTGTGAATAAGTCAACAGAAGACTCAGATACATTTCATATCTGTTCAGATCTGACTTTGGAGGAGTAATTTGGGGGAAAATTGTAGCGTGCATCTTGCATGTTCTCAGTTTATAGAGAAGTCAACTCAGATTTGTGAAACAAGATATTTTTCCATGAATTTAGCTATTGTCTACATACAGGGGAGGGCTTCTAAGCAGGGACAAAGCAGGAGAACACAAAACTACTGTCAGGCATATTATACGTTTGTAAACCTGTCTCCCAATTCTTCTTTGGTTATTTAGTTTCCCTACCTGACTTGGGCCCAAAGCAATGTCATCCCGGTCATAGCAGCTAGTACTGGAAGCAACCATCTTTCATAATAATGTAGTATTCAGTTCTAATAGAAAGCTTGTGGTTAGGTTCCCACTTGAGCCAGACCTCCAACAGTCAGCGGGAGCGGACAGAGAAGTGTCTGCTGCAACGGTCCCTTGTAGTAAGTCTGGTGCCCAGAGCAAAAGCGTTTCCCCCATAGGCTATATGGGAAATTCATCTGTTCTCCAGGAAAAAATGCTCACAGCACATGGGGGCTTTCTACATACAGCAACAGATCTGTTGCAGACTGACAATTATGAATGGATCCTATTTATAAAATAGCATCCTTCAACCGTCAGTTTTCCCATGCAGTAAAACAGAAAAAAAAAAAGTTTTCCACTATGGTGGTAACCAAGCCTGATGCTGGGAATACACGTTTCGTTTTTGCCTTCGTTTTAGCCTTCGATTCGTTCGGTAAACGAATCGAGTGTTGAAAACGTATGTGAAAATAGTCATAATCTCATTATAGTTTCGATTAATAGACCCCAAAAACGAACGACTAGTGATCGAACATGTTTGATATTATCTCTCTTTATCCATCTAATCGAGCCATTGGTAGGCTTGATGGCTGTTCAGATCGATTATATATTCGTTTATGCCGTCCGTCCCTGTACTACGTTTCGTTTCTTTGCAGCCTTCGATCATTGGAAAAACGAAACCATCAGAATCGAAAAAAAAAACCGAAACCGTGGGTGATGATATTAACCGTACGGTCGATTATTTCGGGATCGAAAAGGACAAAAGGCACAATCGAAACGAAGGTTTAAACGAAGGCAAAAACGAAACGTGTATTCCCAGCATTACATGCTACACAGAAGTTCCCTGATGTAAATGAGTCTTTTATCTCCACCAGTCAGAGATAAAATGTTCTCCCAGGAGACCAGAGAGCTTTTGCAGCTCATTGAGGTGCACTGATAAAGTAAGCCTACTGACCCTTTCAGGCACATTTGCTTTAAAGTTTGATCTTAGAATGTATAATACTGTAGCCAATCTATCGGAGCGGACAGAACATTTTGACTGTTATTCTAAGCAGAGCAAAGTGTTTGCTCAGTTGAATATAGCTGTGCTGGGCTTTATTCAGCTCCATCTCTACTTATAAGCCTTATGATTGTATCTAAGCAATGTCTCAATGCTTGGAGATGTGAAATGCAGCTAAGATGCACAAAAAAATATATCTTTATTTTGTTAAAGTGACTCTGTAACAAAAATTACAACGTTTTTTTCTACCATCCTACAAGTTCCTAAACCTATTCTAATGTGTTGTGGCTTACTGCAGCACTTTATACTATGACAGTCTCTGTAATAAATCAATGTATCTTTCCCCTGTCAGACTTGTCGGCCTGTGTCTGGAAGGCTGCCAACTCTTCCGTGCAGATCTGTTCCTCTATGCACACTCCAGTGTGTGTGTTATTTACATAAGCCAGCAGCTTCTCTGCTATCTTATCAGTGATAGAAGAGAGCTGGATAAAAATCCTAGGCTGTGAAAGGAGCTGGAAGGTCACATACTGAGGAATTAACCACATAGGCAGAGCTGTCTGCAGGAAGCCTGTCACTTCAGTGGGTGAGAGCTGAAGGGGTCAGAAGGTAAACACACACAAGTGATCTCTAGAGATTCAGAAGTAAGGCTGTAAACAGCCTGCTTGTGTATGGATGTATTTTCTATGTGTGGACATACTGTATATCAACCTACTTCCTGTTTTGGTGGCCATTTTGTTTGTTTATAAACAAACTTTTTAAAACTGTTTTTAACTACTTTTAATGTGGCGGGGAGCGGCGAAATTGTGACAGAGGGTAATAGGAGATGTCCCCTAACGCACTGGTATGTTTACTTTTGTGCGATTTTAACAATACAGATTCTCTTTAATCTAGAAGTTTTGAATCAGGATGATACCATTTATTGGCTAACTTAAAATAAAAAGAGTAAGCTTTCGGCTAATCAGCCTTCTTCAGAGTCTAATCTTGAAGGTAGGCTTTGCTAATCAGGCTATATATTTCTTAAGGTGGCCATACACTTATAGATTTGCAGCAAATTCGACCATCAGATAGATTTCTAGCAGATGCCTGTCAAGTCCCATCTGACAGGAATCTATCTGATGTGTGCCACACACTAGGAACAGATTTCCAACAGATTTCAGAATGAAATCTATTGGAAATTGATCTAAATGCATTATTGGACCATTAGATCCAATGCAACTCTATGGTCTATCGATCTGCTGCCAGCAGCAGATCGACCTAGATTTTCCATCCTGTCAGATACATCAAATCCCTCGATATCGATCGAAATCGGCCGCAAATCTATCGATGGATAGATTTGATAGAATTGATTTCTGATCGATCGATTCTATAGAATCGATCGATTGATCGATGGCTAAAATCGACCAGTGTATGGGCCCCTTTAGGGTAGAAGAACTGTAGTCTCAGGCTGAAATGGCAAAAGCAATTGTCGGGGAAGCTCACAGACCCCGGCCACAGTTTGTGCACTGAGTTTGGGGCAGTTTGATACAGAGAGAGAGCTGTCCTTTAATTCTATAAATAACTTTTTGCTGTAAGCTTTCTGCACTGATGTAAGCTTCAGGTGGGTCAGAGCAAAATGGATTAAGATAAAATAAGGCCCTAGGCAAGATAGCTGTTTTTGCCCCCTGCTGCTGGTTACCTGGCTTTTTCAGTTAGATTAGGAGGGGGCTAGTATCCACCAGGCCCCTAGACTCTCCCCAGGCCCTAAGCAACTGGCCAGGTTTGCCTTGTGGATGATCCAGCTCTGATCAGAACCTGAAATCACTTTTATGGTAACATGGAAAACATGTGGCGTGTAGAATGAATAAATGGTCTGCGCTATCTGGACTCATTCATTCCATTCTAGGTAAACAGCGAGACATGAATGCGGAGCATGTGGTTTGTGACGTCACCCATTTACAGCTGCTGGGCCAAGTTTCCATTAGATGTTTAGAAAAGATGCAGCCTTGTATTAAAAGGAAATCCTGGCCTCCTTCCCACAGTTTGCGGACATCCGGCCCAGCCTGTGATAGAGAGTGGGGCTCAGGAAGCAGCAGCACCAGGGGCCAGAGTAGCAGCACAGCAGACAGTGGTGGCACAGGGGCAGGCATGGCGTCAATGGTGCAGTGGAGCCCATGGCACGAGCCATGCATGCACCCCTAAATACGCCACTGCCCAGCTAGGAAGCAAAAGACAGGTCTGACAGGTTTTGGATTAGTCCATCTCCTCAAAGGGGATTCTCAGGTATTTCTTCATATACAAAAGCATTTACTGAACTGCTGTTGCTCAGTTCAACTGCCAAATAGGGAAACGAATACAGAAGCTGGCTGGCATCTTTGTATAGAGCCTTATCAGGAAGTGCTTTTGTAACTAATACAATACCCCATGAGGAAATGGACTCCAAACTCTGTCAGATCTGTCAGCTTTTTACTGCCTACTGTAAGTGACAGGAACGTAAGACAAAAAGTAATTTATAGTGTTTTTTACTTTGAGAGAAATGTACATTTTATATAAATGTATTTCAAATTTTACATTTTAATAGTGGTCCTTTATGTATGCTAAGACAAACTGTATATGTTTAATTTTTGGGACAAAAGACACACCCCTTGCCAAACTTCCAGCCACAAGAAACGTGATCAACTCACACGCAAAAGACGTATCATAACTGCCCACATCACACCTGTCCATTCTATCATCATTCATATCAGATGGGAACATGAGCCCAGCAATAGTGTCCATCCAGGTTGGACAGGAAGCTGACAGAGAACAGATATAGTATAGAGACAGCTGCGTATTGGAGGAATTATACTGTATGAAGTTTTACCTCTCCATCCCGGGTCTCAATAGTTTTGATCATGACTGTTTTCTTGGTGTGGACTTCAGAGGATCTCTGACTCTGAGTCTGTTCTGGGCTGGTCTCTGCAGGAAAGATACATACATTGGATGAAATGACTCAGTGTTCAATAGCAAGGTGAGTACACTCTACTTGTTCTGTGTCATTTTTACAGATATAGCTGTGAGCCGCTATATTGCACTTATTTGTTTACTTGTTGACCTGTTTATTTCAACAAGTGAGAAATGGTCTTTTTCCAGCAGCTGCTTTATATGTTCCTACCTTGGAAATGTTAGTTAGGGGCCAGTTAGGGAGGAGCCTAAGAAATAGGGTGGTGTTTCTAGTGCACCCTCCCAAAGAGTGTCCTATAGGCCCATACACACGTCGGATTTTTGCGAATGACCCGTCGTTTGAACGTTCCGTCGTTCACACGTCAAATCCGACGTGTGTACAGACTATCGTTCGGGTGATAAGACTGGCGGATCGCTGGAAACCAGTCTTATCACGCGAACGATAGTCTGATTCCGCGTGCGTCTGATTCCGCGTGCGAACGACTGAACGACGGGACGTTCAAACGACCCGTCGTTCAGAAAAATCCGACGTGTGTATGGGCCTTAACTCTCTACAAGGTGTATTCCAGTTTCCCGGTGCCCACCTTAGACAAGATATTTATATTGCGCTTTTCTCCTGGCGGATTCAAAGCGCCAGAGCTGCAGCCACTAGGGCACGCTCTATAGGCAGTAGCAGTGTTAGGGAGTCTAACCCAAGGATTCCTTACTGAATAGCAGCTGGCTTACTGAACAGGAACAGCTGAGATTTGAACCCAGATCTCCTATTTCCCTTAACCAGTACACTCTCCAGCCACATCTTTGTAGGGCCTCCTGTAGTGTGTGCCCATGTGTTGGTGGGGCGTGATTAGAGGTTTGGCAGGGGCGGGGCCTAAAGCATCCCTCTTTCCAATCTAAAAAAGTTGGGTGGTATGGCCATTCCTTATACTACCAGTTATCTTTGGACCCTGTACAGAGGTATCACCTCTGATCAGCTTTAGTGCTGTCTGCAGGGTCGGTTGTAGACTTTTTTCTGCCTGAGGCAAACTTGTAAGGATGCCCCCCCCCCCCCCCTCCCGATTTGGAATGATCGCACAGCACCCAACAATTTACTCTGCTTCAATTGATGTTCTCACATGACATGCTGCAGCTCTACACAATAACACACTGGCTGGCTGTGAGTCTTTTTCTCCTCCTACTCTGACTGCAAGCTGTTAGTGTAAACACACAGTACAAGAATGCTGCCCCTGTAATCTCTGCCGCCTGATGCAAATGTTTCACCTTGCTTCATGAGAGAACCGGCTCTGGCTGTCTGTGTCCCTACTGGGGACTGTTCCTCTGCTGGCCGAGACCAACATGTGCTCCTGCCAGTGAGGCACTCATGACAAGACAGATACTTATGTTTGGTAAACTTACCTCTGAAGCTAAGGGCGGAATATGTCTGGATAGGAAGGCTGATCCTGAAACACAAAACACATTTGTTTACTGCACACATACATATAGTGAGGACAATCAGTGGCGTAACTGCAAATCACGGGGTTCCCCAGCAAAACTTTAAAGGGGCCGCCAACATTCACACCCTATCCCTTGCCTACCCCTGGGGGCCCATCTCACAAGGGTCATACAACAAGTGTAGCCATCATGATCTTCACACCCATAACAAGTGTAGCCACAAATACACCTGATCTGATGTATAGTCCCCGGTATCAGAGGAAGGGAAGGCTAGTAGTTGGGGCCCCCCACAGCTCTGGGCCCCCCTGCAGTTGCAGTGACTGCTCCCATGTAGTTACGCTCCTGAGGACACTAAATTTGCATCAACTCCTCCAGAAATATTAGCATATCATTGACCATGTCTAGACCCATTGAGGGCATTTATCATTCACACATACACTGTATATGTGGAACGACATGGTATCAGCACCTCTGGTTGCTCAACAGCTAATCGAGGCTATGGGTACCAATTGGAGCCGGGACAAGGTCCTCCAGCACCCAAGGCTGAGACACAAAAGTGCGCCCCTCCATCCCTGCCACCCCAGCCATCACACACTGATTGCTATTAGACTAAGAGGCACCCCAGGGCCCCCAACACCTTCATCTCTAGTTATCTGGCTTACAGTCACTTCCATATATCCCCTTTTCTTATTTCTCTCTGCTACAAACCCAATAGGGGAATGATAGCTGAGTGAGCTGTGCCCCCACCTACACTGCGCCCTGAGGCTGGAGCCTCTCTCGACCTCTGCCTCGTTCCGGCCCTGGTGCCCATACATTACTGACAGCATTGATATCCATTTGATATGATCATAATGATTGAATTTAGCAAAGATCGATCACTTAAATCGGTTTCTGATCAAAACAATCAATCAGCTGCTGGAAAATCTTGGTCAAGGGCTCGATTGGGTGCATGGTGATTAAGGGGTTTGATTTCTTGACGGACCCACGGCCGGTCTCCCCAAGTGTATCAGTACCCCAAGCAGATGGAGGCAATGGCACTAGGCTGCTTTCATGCTGAAATCTTTTGGAAAACTGTCTGCAGCGTGTGGGAAGGCAATAGATCCCGCTCTGATTAGATTCTACCACAAAGGGATTTATCTCTTGATCGGTCAGGTGGCCATCGGCATTGTTTAATGTATGGCCACTTGGCCAGCTTAAGTCACCATTCAATTCCTGTCAGTCTGCAGCAAATCCAATTCTTGGACAAACCAATCATTGGATCAGATCATTGACTTGATTGGAGGTGAATTTTGACCTGTGGATGCTTGCCCTTACAAATCAGTGGCCTCATCACATGGATCCTGAAGAGTTTCTGTAGAGTAACTCTATCATCCTTGACAACAAGGAACCTGCCGGTTCCTTTTGGGACAATGAGGTCCCATTGTGAATGTTCTGCCTCTCACCTCCATCCCTCACCTGCTCTCCTCTCCCTCCAGCAGTTTGCGGTACGTGGCGATCTCTACATCCCGTCCCTCACCTGCTCTCCTCTCCCTCCAGCAGTTTGCAGTACGTGGCGATCTCTACATCCCCGTCCCTCACCTGCTCTCCTCTCCCTCCAGCAGTTTGCAGTACATGGCGATCTCTACATCCCCGTCCCTCACCTGCTCTCCTCTCCCTCCAGCAGTTTGCAGTACATGGCGATCTCTACATCCCCGTCCCTCACCTGCTCTCCTCTCCCTCCAGCAGTCTGCGGTACGTGGCGATCTCTACATTCCCGTCCCTCACCTGCTCTCCTCTCCCTCCAGCAGTTTGCAGTACGTGGCGATCTCTACATTCCCGTCCTCACCTGCTCTCCTCTCCCTCCAGCAGTTTGTGGTACGTGGCGATCTCTACATCCCCATCCCTCACCTGCTCTCCTCTCCCTCCAGCAGTTTGTGGTACGTGGCGATCTCTACATCCCCGTCCCTCACCTGCTCTCCTCTCCCTCCAGCAGTTTGCGGTAAGTGGCGATCTCTACATTCCCGTCCCTCACCTGCTCTCCTCTCCCTCCAGCAGTCTGCGGTACGTGGCGATCTCTACATCCCCGTCCCTCACCTTCTCTCCTCTCCCTCCAGCAGTTTGCGGTACGTGGCGATCTCTACATCCCCGTCCCTCACCTGCTCTCCTCTCCCTCCAGCAGTTTGCAGTACATGGCGATCTCTACATCCCCGTCCCTCACCTGCTCTCCTCTCCCTCCAGCAGTTTGCGGTACGTGGCGATCTCTACATTCCCGTCCCTCACCTGCTCTCTTCTCCCTCCAGCAGTTTGTGGTACGTGGCGATCTCTACATTCCGTCCCTCACCTGCTCTCCTCTCCCTCCAGCAGTTTGCGGTACGTGGCGATCTCTACATCCCCGTCCCTCACCTGCTCTCCTCTCCCTCCAGCAGTTTGCGGTACGTGGCCATCTCTACATCCCCGTCCCTCACCTGCTCTCCTCTCCCTCCAGCAGTTTGCGGTACGTGGCCATCTCTACATCCCCGTCCCTCACCTGCTCTCCTCTCCCTCCAGCAGTTTGCGGTACGTGGTGATCTCTACATCCCTGTCCCTCACCTGCTCTCCTCTCTCTCCAGCAGTTTGTGGTACGTGGCTATCTCTACATCCCCGTCCCTCACCTGCTCTCCTCTCCCTCCAGCAGTTTGCAGTACATGGCGATCTCTACATCCCCGTCCCTCACCTGCTCTCCTCTCTCTCCAGCAGTTTGCAGTACATGGCGATCTCTACATTCCCGTCCCTCACCTGCTCTCCTCTCCCTCCAGCAGTTTGCGGTACGTGGCGATCTCTACATTCCATGTCCCTCACCTGCTCTCCTCTCCCTCCAGCAGTTTGCGGTACGATGCGATCTCTACATTCCCCGTCCCTCACCTGCTCTCCTCTCCCTCCAGCAGTTTGCGGTACGTGGCGATCTCTACATCCCCGTCCCTCACCTGCTCTCCTCTCCCTCCAGCAGTTTGTGGTACGTGGCGATCTCTACATTCCCGTCCTCACCTGCTCTCCTCTCCCTCCAGCAGTTTGCGGTACGTGGCGATTTCTACATTCCCGTTCCTCACCTGCTCTCCTCTCCCTCCAGCAGTTTGCGGTACGTGGCCATCTCTACATCCCCGTCCCTCACCTGCTCTCCTCTCCCTCCAGCAGTTTGCGGTACGTTGCGATCTCTACATCCCCATCCCTCACCTGCTCTCCTCTCCCTCCAGCAGTTTGCGGTACGTGGCGATCTCTACATCCCCGTCCCTCACATGCTCTCCTCTCCCTCCAGCAGTTTGCAGTCCGTGGCGATCTCTACATCCCCGTCCCTCACATGCTCTCCTCTCCCTCCAGCAGTTTGCAGTACGTGGCGATCTCTACATTCCCGTCCCTCACCTGCTCTCCTCTCCCTCCAGCAGTTTGCAGTACGTGGTGATCTCTACATCCCCGTCCCTCACCTGCTCTCCTCTCCCTCCAGCAGTTTGCAGTACGTGGCGATGTCTACATCCCCATCCCTCACCTGCTCTCCTCTCCCTTCAGCAGTTTGCGGTACGTGGCGATCTCTACATCCCCGTCCCTCACCTGCTCTCCTCTCCCTCCAGCAGTTTGCGGTAAGTGGCGATCTCTACATTCCCGTCCCTCACCTGCTCTCCTCTCCCTCCAGCAGTTTGCGGTACGTGGCGATCTCTACATTCTCGTCCCTCACCTGCTCTCCTCTCCCTCCAGCAGTTTGCGGTCCATGGCGAACTCTACATCCCCGTCCCTCACCTGCTCTCCTCTCCCTCCAGCAGTTTGCGGTACATGGCGATCTCTACATCCCCATCCCTCACCTGCTCTCCTCTCCCTCCAGCAGTTTGCGGTCCATGGCGAACTCTACATCCCGGTCCCTCACCTGCTCTCCTCTCCCTCCAGCAGTTTGCGGTACGTGGCGATCTCTACATCCCCATCCCTCACCTGCTCTCCTCTCCCTCCAGCAGTTTGCAGTACATGGCGATCTCTACTTCCCCGTCCCTCACCTGCTCTCCTCTCCCTCCAGTAGTTTGCGGTACGTGGCGATCTCTACATCCCGTCCCTCACCTGCTCTCCTCTCCCTCCAGCAGTTTGCGGTCCATGGCGATCTCTACATTCCCGTCCCTCACCTGCTCTCCTCTCCCTCCAGCAGTTTCCGGTAAGTGGCGATCTCTACATCCCTGTCCCTCACCTGCTCTCCTCTCCCTCCAGCAGTTTGCAGTACGTGGCGATCTCTACATCCACGTCCCTCACCTGCTCTCCTCTCCCTCCATCAGTTTGCAGTACATGGCGATCTCTACATTCCCATCCCTCTCCTGCTCTCCTCTCCCTCCAGCAGTTTCCGGTAAGTGGCGATCTCTACATTCCCGTCCCTCACCTGCTCTCCTCTCCCTCCAGCAGTTTGTGGTACGTGGCGATCTCTACATTCCTGTCCCTCACCTGCTATCCTCTCCCTCCAGCAGTTTGCGGTACGTGGCGATCTCTACATCCCCATCCCTCACTTGCTCTCCTCTCCCTCCAGCAGTTTGCGGTACGTGGCGATCTCTACATTCCCGTCCCTCACCTGCTCTCCTCTCCCTCCAGCAGTTTGCGGTACCTGGCGATCTCTACATTCCCGTCCCTCACCTGCTCTCCTCTCCCTCCAGCAGTTTGCGGTACGTGGCCATCTCTACATACCCGTCCCTCACCTGCTCTCCTCTCCCTCCAGCAGTTTGCGGTACGTGGCGATCTCTACATTCCCGTCCCTCACCTGCTCTCCTCTCCCTCCAGCAGTTTGCGGTACGTGGCGATCTCTACATCCCGTCCCTCACCTGCTCTCCTCTCCCTCCAGCAGTTTGCGGTACGTGGCGATCTCTACATCCCCGTCCCTCACCTGCTCTCCTCTCCCTCCAGCAGTTTGCAGTACATGGCGATCTCTACATCCCCGTCCCTCACCTGCTCTCCTCTCCCTCCAGCAGTCTGCGGTACGTGGCGATCTCTACATCCCCGTCCCTCACCTGCTCTCCTCTCCCTCCAGCAGTTTGCAGTACGTGGCGATCTCTACATTCCCGTCCTCACCTGCTCTCCTCTCCCTCCAGCAGTTTGTGGTACGTGGCGATCTCTACATCCCCATCCCTCACCTGCTCTCCTCTCCCTCCAGCAGTTTGTGGTACGTGGCGATCTCTACATCCCCGTCCCTCACCTGCTCTCCTCTCCCTCCAGCAGTTTGCGGTAAGTGGCGATCTCTACATTCCCGTCCCTCACCTGCTCTCCTCTCCCTCCAGCAGTCTGCGGTACGTGGCGATCTCTACATCCCCGTCCCTCACCTTCTCTCCTCTCCCTCCAGCAGTTTGCGGTACGTGGCGATCTCTACATCCCCGTCCCTCACCTGCTCTCCTCTCCCTCCAGCAGTTTGCAGTACATGGCGATCTCTACATCCCCGTCCCTCACCTGCTCTCCTCTCCCTCCAGCAGTTTGCGGTACGTGGCGATCTCTACATTCCCGTCCCTCACCTGCTCTCTTCTCCCTCCAGCAGTTTGTGGTACGTGGCGATCTCTACATTCCGTCCCTCACCTGCTCTCCTCTGCCTCCAGCAGTTTGCGGTACGTGGCGATCTCTACATCCCCGTCCCTCACCTGCTCTCCTCTCCCTCCAGCAGTTTGCGGTACGTGGCCATCTCTACATCCCCGTCCCTCACCTGCTCTCCTCTCCCTCCAGCAGTTTGCGGTACGTGGCCATCTCTACATCCCCGTCCCTCACCTGCTCTCCTCTCCCTCCAGCAGTTTGCGGTACGTGGTGATCTCTACATCCCTGTCCCTCACCTGCTCTCCTCTCCCTCCAGCAGTTTGTGGTACGTGGCTATCTCTACATCCCCGTCCCTCACCTGCTCTCCTCTCCCTCCAGCAGTTTGCAGTACATGGCGATCTCTACATCCCCGTCCCTCACCTGCTCTCCTCTCTCTCCAGCAGTTTGCAGTACATGGCGATCTCTACATTCCCGTCCCTCACCTGCTCTCCTCTCCCTCCAGCAGTTTGCGGTACGTGGCGATCTCTACATCCCCGTCCCTCACCTGCTCTCCTCTCCCTCCAGCAGTTTGCGGTACGATGCGATCTCTACATTCCCCGTCCCTCACCTGCTCTCCTCTCCCTCCAGCAGTTTGCGGTACGTGGCGATCTCTACATCCCCGTCCCTCACCTGCTCTCCTCTCCCTCCAGCAGTTTGTGGTACGTGGCGATCTCTACATTCCCGTCCTCACCTGCTCTCCTCTCCCTCCAGCAGTTTGCGGTACGTGGCGATTTCTACATTCCCGTTCCTCACCTGCTCTCCTCTCCCTCCAGCAGTTTGCGGTACGTGGCCATCTCTACATCCCCGTCCCTCACCTGCTCTCCTCTCCCTCCAGCAGTTTGCGGTACGTTGCGATCTCTACATCCCCATCCCTCACCTGCTCTCCTCTCCCTCCAGCAGTTTGCGGTACGTGGCGATCTCTACATCCCCGTCCCTCACATGCTCTCCTCTCCCTCCAGCAGTTTGCAGTCCGTGGCGATCTCTACATCCCCGTCCCTCACATGCTCTCCTCTCCCTCCAGCAGTTTGCAGTACGTGGCGATCTCTACATTCCCGTCCCTCACCTGCTCTCCTCTCCCTCCAGCAGTTTGCAGTACGTGGTGATCTCTACATCCCCGTCCCTCACCTGCTCTCCTCTCCCTCCAGCAGTTTGCAGTACGTGGCGATGTCTACATCCCCATCCCTCACCTGCTCTCCTCTCCCTCCAGCAGTTTGCGGTACGTGGCGATCTCTACATCCCCGTCCCTCACCTGCTCTCCTCTCCCTCCAGCAGTTTGCGGTAAGTGGCGATCTCTACATTCCCGTCCCTCACCTGCTCTCCTCTCCCTCCAGCAGTTTGCGGTACGTGGCGATCTCTACATTCTCGTCCCTCACCTGCTCTCCTCTCCCTCCAGCAGTTTGCGGTCCATGGCGAACTCTACATCCCCGTCCCTCACCTGCTCTCCTCTCCCTCCAGCAGTTTGCGGTACATGGCGATCTCTACATCCCCATCCCTCACCTGCTCTCCTCTCCCTCCAGCAGTTTGCGGTCCATGGCGAACTCTACATCCCGGTCCCTCACCTGCTCTCCTCTCCCTCCAGCAGTTTGCGGTACGTGGCGATCTCTACATCCCCATCCCTCACCTGCTCTCCTCTCCCTCCAGCAGTTTGCAGTACATGGCGATCTCTACTTCCCCGTCCCTCACCTGCTCTCCTCTCCCTCCAGTAGTTTGCGGTACGTGGCGATCTCTACATCCCGTCCCTCACCTGCTCTCCTCTCCCTCCAGCAGTTTGCGGTCCATGGCGATCTCTACATTCCCGTCCCTCACCTGCTCTCCTCTCCCTCCAGCAGTTTGCGGTCCATGGCGATCTCTACTTCCCCGTCCCTCACCTGCTCTCCTCTCCCTACAGCAGTTTGCGGTCCATGGCGATCTCTACATTCCCGTCCCTCACCTGCTCTCCTTTCCCTCCAGCAGTTTGCAGTACGTGGCGATCTCTACATTCCCGTCCCTCACCTGCTCTCCTCTCCCTCCAGCAGTTTGCAGTACATGGCGATCTCTACATTCCCGTCCTCACCTGCTCTCCTCTCCCTCCAGCAGTTTCCGGTAAGTGGCGATCTCTACATCCCTGTCCCTCACCTGCTCTCCTCTCCCTCCAGCAGTTTGCAGTACGTGGCGATCTCTACATCCCCGTCCCTCACCTGCTCTCCTCTCCCTCCATCAGTTTGCAGTACATGGCGATCTCTACATTCCCATCCCTCTCCTGCTCTCCTCTCCCTCCAGCAGTTTCCGGTAAGTGGCGATCTCTACATTCCCGTCCCTCACCTGCTCTCCTCTCCCTCCAGCAGTTTGTGGTACGTGGCGATCTCTACATTCCTGTCCCTCACCTGCTATCCTCTCCCTCCAGCAGTTTGCGGTACGTGGCGATCTCTACATCCCCATCCCTCACTTGCTCTCCTCTCCCTCCAGCAGTTTGCGGTACGTGGCGATCTCTACATTCCCGTCCCTCACCTGCTCTCCTCTCCCTCCAGCAGTTTGCGGTACCTGGCGATCTCTACATTCCCGTCCCTCACCTGCTCTCCTCTCCCTCCAGCAGTTTGCGGTACGTGGCCATCTCTACATACCCGTCCCTCACCTGCTCTCCTCTCCCTCCAGCAGTTTGCGGTACGTGGCGATCTCTACATTCCCGTCCCTCACCTGCTCTCCTCTCCCTCCAGCAGTTTGCGGTACGTGGCCATCTCTACATACCCGTCCCTCACCTGCTCTCCTCTCCCTCCAGCAGTTTGCGGTACGTGGCGATCTCTACATTCCCATCCCTCTCCTGCTCTCCTCTCCCTCCAGCAGTTTGCGGTACGTGGCGATCTCTACATTCTCGTCCCTCACCTGCTCTCCTCTCCCTCCAGCAGTTTGCAGTACGTGGCGATCTCTACATTCCGTCCCTCACCTGCTCTCCTCTCCCTCCAGCAGTTTGCGGTACGTGGCGATCTCTACATCCCCATCCCTCACCTGCTCTCCTCTCCCTCCAGCAGTTTGCGGTACGTTGCGATCTCTACATTTCGTCCCTCACCTGCTCTCCTCTCCCTCCAGCAGTCTGCGGTACGTGGCGATCTCTACATCCCCGTCCCTCACCTGCTCTCCTCTCCCTCCAGCAGTTTGCGGTACATGGCGATCTCTACATCCCCATCCCTCACCTGCTCTCCTCTCCCTCCAGCAGTTTGCGGTCCATGGCGAACTCTACATCCCCGTCCCTCACCTGCTCTCCTCTCCCTCCAGCAGTTTGCGGTACGTGGCGATCTCTACATCCCCATCCCTCACCTGCTCTCCTCTCCCTCCAGCAGTTTGCGATCCATGGCGATCTCTACATTCCCGTCCCTCACCTGCTCTCCTCTCCCTCCATCAGTTTGCGGTCCATGGCGATCTCTACTTCCCCGTCCCTCACCTGCTCTCCTCTCCCTCCAGCAGTTTGCGATCCATGGCGATCTCTACATTCCCGTCCCTCACCTGCTCTCCTTTCCCTCCAGCAGTTTGTGGTAGGTGGCGAACTCTACATCCCCGTCCCTCACCTGCTCTCCTCTCCCTCCAGCAGTTTGCGGTAAGTGGCGATCTCTACATCCCTGTCCCTCACCTGCTCTCCTCTCCCTCCAGCAGTTTCCGGTAAGTGGCGATCTCTACATCCCCGTCCCTCACCTGCTCTCCTCTCCCTCCAGCAGTTTCCGGTAAGTGGCGATCTCTACATCCCTGTCCCTCACCTGCTCTCCTCTCCCTCCAGCAGTTTGCAGTACGTGGCGATCTCTACATCCCCGTCCCTCACCTGCTCTCCTCTCCCTCCAGCAGTTTGCAGTACATGGCGATCTCTACATCCCCGTCCCTCACCTGCTCTCCTCTCCCTCCAGCAGTTTGCAGTACGTCGCGATCTCTACATCCCCGTCCCTCACCTGCTCTCCTCTCCCTCCAGCAGTTTGCGGTACGTGGCGATCTCTACATCCCCGTCCCTCACCTGCTCTCCTCTCCCTCCAGCAGTTTGCGGTACGTGGCGATCTCTACATCCCCGTCCCTCACCTGCTCTCCTCTCCCTCCAGCAGTTTGCGGTACGTGGCGATCTCTACATCCAGAGCCATCTTGACGTTCAGCAGATCCTGGTACTCCCGGAGGTGTCTGGCCATGTCATCCTTCAGATTGCGGATCTCCTCCTCTAGCCTGGAAATGGAATCCTGGTAGCCGGCTGCCTCTCCTCCAAACCTCTCCTCCAGGTCTCGCATCTGGCGCAACAGGGAATCGTTCTGGTAACATAGAGTTACAGCGTGAGGCCACACCCTGACAGCGGGAACCATGTGGAGAGAGGAGCCTAGGCTGTGATACTCACTGTTCCCTTGAGGGCGTCGATCTCGCAGGTGTAGGACTGAATCTGGTGACGGTACTCCATGAGCTCTGTCTTGGACTGGCGCAGGGCCTCATTGTTCTTCTGTGCAGCTTGGTTAAGATCTGATACCTGCAGATAGAAATTGCTGCTCTTGTGAGATCAAGTAAGAAGCAAGACATATAGGAAACACTACATGACCTATAACAGAACTAAGCCAAGTAGGAGGTACAGAGAGCTGGATGAAAATGAAATGGGGCCCTAAGCAAGGTAGTAGCTTTGACTGCTCCTTATGGTCTTTTTGGTAACCTGAGATGGAAGAGAAAGTGGCAGTTGGGACCTCTGAAATCCACTAGGACCCAGGCACCTGCCTAGACTGCCTTTTTGGATAATCCTAGAGCACACTACAGTGTGTGAAGAAGAACTAAAGTCATATAATAGGCAACACATTCTATTGTGTCTACAGCAGAACAAGAGACAATCTAGAAATAAGGCATAGAGATCACTATTGTGTCTACAGCAAAAATAGAGTCATTGTAGAGATAAGACATAGAGATCAGCATTGTGTCTACAGCAGAAATAGTCATTGTAGAGATAAGACATAGAGATCACTATTGTGTCTACAGCAGAACAAGAGTCAATCTAGAGATATGGCATAGAGATCACTATTGTGTCTACAGCAGTACTAAAGTCATTGTAGAGATAAGACATAAAGATCACTATTGTGTCTACAGCAGTACTAGAGTCATTGTAGAGATAAGACATAGAGATCACGATTGTGTCTACAGCAGTACTAGAGTCATTGTAGAGATAAGACATAGAGATCACTATTGTGTCTACAGCAGAACTAGAGTCATTGTAGAGATAAGACATAGAGATCACTATTGTGACTACAGCAGTACTAGAGTCATTGTAGAGATAAGGCATAGAGATCACTATTGTGACTACAGCAGTACTAGAGTCATTGTAGAGATAAGGCATAGAGATCACTATTGTGTCTACAGCAGTACTAGAGTCATTGTAGAGATAAGACATAGAGATCACTATTGTGACTACAGCAGTACTAGAGTCATTGTAGAGATAAGACATAGAGATCACTATTGTGTCTACAGCAGTACTAGAGTCATTGTAGAGATAAGACATAGAGATCACTATTGTGTCTACAGCAGTACTAGAGTCATTGTAGAGATAAGACATAGAGATCACGATTGTGTCTACAGCAGTACTAGAGTCATTGTAGAGATAAGACATAGAGATCACTATTGTGACTACAGCAGAACTAGAGTCATTGTAGAGATAAGACATAGAGATCACTATTGTGACTACAGCAGTACTAGAGTCATTGTAGAGATAAGGCATAGAGATCACTATTGTGTCTACAGCAGTACTAGAGTCATTGTAGAGATAAGACATAGAGATCACTATTGTGACTACAGCAGTACTAGAGTCATTGTAGAGATAAGACATAGAGATCACTATTGTGTCTACAGCAGTACTAGAGTCATTGTAGAGATAAGACATAGAGATCACTATTGTGTCTACAGCAGTACTAGAGTCATTGTAGAGATAAGACATAGAGATCACTATTGTGACTACAGCAGTACTAGAGCCAGTCTAGAGATAAGGCATAGAGATCACAATTGTGTCTACAGCAGTACTAGAGTCATTGTAGAGATAAGACATAGAGATCACTATTGTGACTACAGCAGTACTAGAGTCATTGTAGAGATAAGACATAGAGATCACTATTGTGACTACAGCAGTACTAGAGTCATTCTAGAGATAAGACATAGAGATCAGTATTGTGTCTACAGCAGTACTAGAGTCATTCTAGAGATAAGACATAGAGATCAGTATTGTGTCTACAGCAGTACTAGAGTCATTCTAGAGATAAGACATAGAGATCAGTATTGTGTCTACAGCAGTACTAGAGTCATTCTAGAGATAAGACATAGAGATCACTATTGTGTCTACAGCAGTACTAGAGCCAGTCTAGAGATAAGGCATAGAGATCACAATTGTGTCTACAGCAGTACTAGAGTCATTCTAGAGATAAGACATAGAGATCACTATTGTGTCTACAGCAGAACTAGAGTCATTCTAGAGATAAGGCATAGAGATCACTATTGTGTCTACAGCAGAACTAGAGTCATTCTAGAGATAAGGCATAGAGATCACTATTGTGTCTACAGCAGACTAGAGCCAATCTAGAGATAAGGCATAGAGATCACTATTGTGTCTACAGCAGAACAAGAGATACAGTAAAGCATAGATATCGCATAGAGATCCCTATTGTGTTTACAGCAGAGCTAGAGTCAATCTACATTCTAGAGATAAGGCATTGAGATCACTATTGTGTCTACAGCAGGACCATCATGTAAGAAGTCGATTTACTACTGCTCCCTTGCTGCATCTAATCGTACGATCACAAATAGATCAAAATGACAATCGATCATGGTATGGCCACCTTAGAGGCCATTGGTAAAGACAAGGTTGTGTATACAGTATATCTTGCGCTATATACCACAATATTTATACAGACATATAGCTGAACAAGACAGATGACAGCAGGGAATGTTCCATCATCAGGAGAGCTCCTCCTCCTCACCTTAGACTTGTACCAATCCTCAGCCTCCGAGATATTCTTGGCCGCAATGCTCTCGTACTGGGAGCGGATGTCTCTGAGGGCTGCGGTTAAGTCTGGTTTGGAAACATCCATCTCTATCTGTACATGATGTTCTTGTAGCTGAGCCTGAAGGTCCCGGATTTCCTGTGAAGACACAGTAGAGATTACTTCACAATCTGAACAAATCCTTTGAACTTGATTCAACAAGAATGGACCGTCTGAAGGAGGACCACACATCTTTCATACATCCTTAAACCATGTTTCTACATATTTTCCAACACTATTTACCTGTCACTTCCAAGCACATGATAAATAAAACCATATGATTGCTGCATTAGATTTTTGGCTGCAACAAGTCCCTTGTCAAAACACTGAAGTGTTGCCTAGATACGGGCACTTCATGATAATAAAGGATGTCACCTGACCAAATGGTATTCAACTGAACAAATGTTCTGCCTCACTGTATAATAGCCGATAAGAGCAAAGAAAGCTTTTACTGACTGGGATATAGGTGTAGAGACTTTCATCTATCTCACTTCCTGTGGTCAGATTGTTGCACCTAGGCAACGGTTCAGTGTTTGGCCATAATACCGTAATATTAATAATAATACTGGTGTGACAATAATCTTGGTATTGCTCTTTATGTGTTGATAAGCACAGCTGCATACACACATCAGTAGCCTATAGGCACAAAATATTTAGTTCACCCATCAATACGTGCCACGCCTCCTTTCATATCGCAGGCAAACAAGACATACTTATCCAGTTTTGCTGCATTAAAAGGCATTATGATATGGCAAAATGCCTGAAGTTTATTGAAATTCATAAGTGTGAAAATCTCTGGATCACAGCTATAAATTATAAGGATTGTTTCACACTGTGGGCGATTTCGTAGCATTTTGACTGCAACTGGTGATTGTCGGCGATCAGCAAATCGCTATAGTTAAGTGGTTCCCTCTGGGAGCATTCACACTGTTTGCAAATGCAAAAGCGCTGCATACACTATGGGAGCAATCACACAAACTTTTGGCAAAATCGCCTTAAAAATATCATGGTTGCGATTTTTCTGCGATTTTGGTGTAAAACATCCTAAGGTCTCTACCCAGCTGGCACCCCTCCAGTCGTGTCGCCTGAACCAGCTGCAATCCCACTATAATAGCTATAGGCACTAATAGTAATAACACGTACAAAACTGATACAAAACTTACAGTACATGACTAGGCTGGAAATGTACAGATTTATGTGTGAACACATCCATAGAAACTCATACAAAACTGATGCCAACTGTCAAAAACTGACAGGACAGGACTGGACACCTTTTATGTGTGAACCTAACCTAAGGCACCATTTACACCTAATCAGTTGCTTTTAGTTTCCAAGTGGCTCAGTTCACACTATACATGTTCTAACTGAAAAAAAATTCATAATGCACTGCTATGGAGAAGAAAAAAGAACTCATACAAACTAATTACGTGTAAATTGGGCCTAATTGTCACTAACTCTAGTCATTTGATATTGATGACAAGATCAGTCTTTAAGGGAATCTGAAGAGAAAATAAACGTATAAAATAATGAATTGTATATGTAGTACAGATAACAAATAGAAAATTAATAGCAAAGAAACAAGTCATATATTGTTTCCAGTACAGGAAGAGTTAAGAAACTTCAGTTGTTATCTGTGCAAAAAAGCTTCTCTGAGCTCCACAACCAAATTGGTTGCTGATTTCTGGAGCACTATACATCAAAGAAACAGCGACAGACAGCTTCAGATATGGTTCAGTGAGAAGAGAAGTTCAAAGGGTTATATAAGCTCTGCAAACCACACTCTCGATTTTAAAGGAATACTTAAGTGTCCTAAAAAAAATGACTTGTACTCACCCGGGGCTCCCCTCAGCCCCCTGCAGCTGAACGGTGCCCTCGCTGTGTCTCTCCGATGCAGCTGGACTCGCCGGCGGCCACTTCCGGTTTCGCTGTCACCGGCCGACAGGCTGGGAACGCGGCTGATTAGCCGCGTTCCCGGCCGCAATAGCGCCTTATTTAATGCTATTGCGGCCGGGAACGCGGCTCATCAGCCGCGTTCCCAGCCTGTCGGCCGGTGACTGCCAAACCGGAAGTGGCCGCCGGCGAGTCCAGCTGCATCGGAGAGACACGGCAAGGGCACCATTCAGCTGCAGGGGGCTGAGGGGAGCCCCGGGTGAGTACAAGTCATTTTTTTTAGGACACTTAAGTTTTCCTTTAAACTACAAGACAGAGCAAACTGCAAATATGACCATATGATGCAATGCTATAAAAAAAACGCTATATAACTGAAAATAAAAATATGAGACTAATTTCTTTGCTACTAATGTTCTATTTATAATCTGTACTACACATACAATTCCTTATATTATAAGTTGTTTTTTCACTTCAATGTGTGGAAGTATTTGCTCCTGTTGCTAATAACAACCAATTTGCCAATAAGCATCATCAAAAGTACATTTGGAGGCAAAATAACAAAACAAATGTTTGAGGGGAAACAACAATCTTAACTAGGAATGGTTGGAATTGCTAAATGTTGAATTGGATAGAAAGTCTGCTTTGCTAAAACTGCAAAATTGTCATTTATTTTTGCGCTAACCACAAGATCTGTTAAATAAAATATTTTCACGGTAGGATCCAATTTCTCATAATATTTTTGCGTTTTACTTACAATTTTCTCCCACGTCACAAAAACATACAGATAAGTTGATTGGCTTCCTCTTAAATTGGCCCAAGACTACGATACATACACTACACCAGGGGTCTCAAACTCAATTTACCTGGGGGCCGCAGGAGGCAAAGTCAGGATGAGGCTGGGCCGCATAAGGAATTTCACAATCGCGGCGCATCGCCGCTTCTGCCCGCCCCTCTCACTCTTCCTTCACAGAGAGGGGGCGGGGAGAGGCGGCGATCCGTGCGGCATTGACGTCAGGAGGGGCAGAGCTGAAGCTGAAAGCTCTGCCCCTTCCAGGAAATGCCTGCGGATTGCCCCCGGGCGATTTGGATCGTTTAGCGGCGGGGATGCGGCGGATTACTTGGGAGCACTGAAGCGAATTATAAGGAAGCTTTTGCCGGCGAGGGCCACAAAATATTGTATCGCGGGCCGCGAGTTTGAGACCCCTGCACTACACAATACATACCTAGACATATGACTATGGTAGGGATTAGATTGTGAGCTCCTCGGACTGTTAGTGACAGAACAATATACTCTGTACAGCGCTGCGGAAGATGTTAGCGCTATATAAATACTAAGTAATTATAAAAAATTATAATCCTACTAAGCACATTTTTGACAGATTTTCTTTCCATGTTTTGCTGGCCAGTCTTACCTCTTCGTGAATCTTCTTCAGGAATGCGATTTCCTCCTGCAGAGACTCGATGCGCCTCTCCAGATCGATACGGGCGAGCGTGGCAGCGTCCACGTCCTGAAAAGTCAGGAAATAGATATAACTTGTGATCTCAACACAAAACTTAGAACTTGCATTATAACAGACGGAGCAGAACGAGAGTGTAACACGCAGGAACATTGTCACTGACCTAAATACCTGTCTGATTATAGATGCCTCTGCCTGACTCACAAGCTGCTGCAATAAAACGCGTAGTCAGCATAAGGGTGCCCATACATTACATAGAGATCCCACAGATTCAATCATAACGATGGAAACTAAAACCCAATTGTCACCTAGATCGATTTCTGGGCAAAATTGATTGAAACTATCAATCTATCTTGCTCAAAAGCTCCCAGTCGAGGTCATTCGAATTTCCGATGACCAACGGACCTCCGGCCAGGAGCAGTTGAAAAAGTCACCGCCAAAAATGGGTGCAATTGTTATTTATCGATATATGTGGGTGCAGTTGTTACCGTATTTATTGTAATATAGAAAGCCGTTACGCTATTTCGCAGCAGCTGCAATTAAATTGAAATTTATCATATTATTGCTAGTGGGGATCAGGGGATATTAAGGTTAAACACTACTACGGGGGTCTTAGGGTTAGGCACCACAGAGGGGGTCTTAGGGTTAGGCACCATGGGAGGGGGGGATCTTAGGGTTAGGCACCACCAGGGTGGTTTTAGGGTTAGGCACCACCAGTGGGGGTCTTAGGGTTAGGCACCACCAGTGGGGGTCTTAGGGTTAGGCACCACCAGTGGGGGTCTTAGGGTTCGGCACCACCAGGGGAGGGTTCTGTGTGAGAGTAGGGAAAGGTTAGGTTAGGTTATAGTTAGGTTCAACATTATCAGTAAATGTACCGATAATGTAATACCGCAATTAAATTGTTATTTACTGTTTTTGTTATCATTTTTTGATATTTAACGTTGTGCTTAAATTGTTATTTACCGATATTGCTAGTAATATCGTTATTTAACACTGCACCTAAATTAGCTTGCAACTTTTTAAAATGTATACCTCTGGCCTGTCTCCCCTCGACCTGAGGGGATCAGCAGGTCGAGGCAGCTGCATAGTTTACAATACATTACAGTGTGAAATATATTGGACATATGTGTGCAGATAAGTGGCAAAAGAAGTTTAGCAACTTATGGCATGACTGCTTCCAGCAGACTGATTGGCTGTAACTTGAACAACATAAAAGGGGAAACAATCGAGTTCTCTTGATAGTGTACAGTAGTAAGTTAGCACAGAATCAATCCAATGCACTGGTAGCAATCTAACTAGTTTTTGTCTACTATTCAGAATTATATTTTGTGTCAAATATTCCTATGCATGAATTATCTTATAGCTTATTGTATCAATTCGTAGCCTGTTTGCTCTGGATCCTCCCAGTTACTCCTGTTAGAGCCTGATGAAGCGAGTGTATGCCCGAGAAACGCATTGCAATTGTGGAGTTACGATTAAATACATTTTCTACAAAAAGAGTCTACATGAGGGAGGTACTGTAAGTCCACCACTACCTCCCTTTTTAAACTGGTCTTAATTATTTTATTCTAATCTGGCGCGTATCTCTAATTACATTAGAAATGTTTGTACATGATCTTGTCGTCACCTAATAAAAAAGATTTTGAAACTAAAAACTAATTACATGATTGGCTGTAATGTTAATGAATGTTACAGCCCACTTAGGCCGTGATTCACTAAAGGGTGCTAAGTGTTAGCACGGCTGTGAAAAGGCACTTAGGACGTGAAAACAGCCGCTTCTCGCGCTAATACGCACGCAAATGTTTGCACACGCAAGGTTTAGCGATGCATGGTGTGCGCGAAACGTCGCACTGTTCGCGTGCTAAGCGTACTTGTACCGTGCAGCGCTAAATTTTGCGCGCAATCTTTAACAGCTTTAGACGTGCAAACTACTTAGCACCCTAGTTTGCACGCCTTTGTGAATCGAGCCCTTAGTATGGACAGGTGTTGGACGGATGTGCAGAGCCTCCATCTGAATGATTATAATCGTTCACAATTATCTCACAGTGTTTATTTCTATGTATATGGGAGTGAGCAGAGGTGGGGAAAACAATAGCAACTGATTGAGAAAATCCAAAACCCTGTACTGCTATACCCAGGGGCATACCTGCAAATCATACACAGAAATAGACTGATTACTGAAAATGTAGTAATCACGGTGTCAATACTATTTTTTCTGTGTTACCTGAGGCTTCCACAGTTAAAACTATTCTAAAAAATATGGTCACTTGACAGGAATCAGAGGTGTTAAATGATTTGATAGTAGTATTTGTGGGTGTGGCTTCTGCAGCTTGGCTTGCATCATCCTGCTGTTCGGACTGTAAGGAGGAGGGGCACAGAGACTGACAACTCTGAGAAGACTGCAGGAAGCCTCAGTGGAGGCCTGTGCTGCAGGATGTGGCTGGTGAAGTTTGTCTTAATCAGGTAATAACTGAGATGCTTCTGCTGCAAACAAGCTCTGGCACGGAGTTGGAAGGAAGGACTACTTACTGCTCTGAAGGCTGCCAGGTTATTCTCCGCCTCTTCTTTCAGCTGGATCTCCTCCTGTAACCTGCGAGTTGGACAGAGATCTGATGAGTGATCTGTGCGGATCCTTTACATACACACAATACGTCACATGACACTAGAGCTGGCGAATCGGGACTCAAATCTGCCCAGTCTGACTGTCTGCCTGGTATCTTTTTCTTTTAAATGTATTTAACGCATCCTACACAGACATGGATGTGTATACCTCCTCACACAGTGGTGGACAAAGCCAACGATGGGCCCCTGTGCAGAATAAATGCAGCGGGCCCCATGTGAGTGGGCGTGGTCATAACAGATCATGGTTGGATCCAAACAATGCCGATAAGATAAAAGTACATGAACCCAGGTCACATTCTGTAGGCACTGTATGAATGTAGCACACATTTTAAACTTGCATATGACTGGGGTACAAGTTATTAACACTGTTTCTCTTGAGTTGCAGAGAGAAATACATGGAGACAAGCCTAGAAGATAATCAGGTCCTAACTGGTGCAATTGCATGAGCCCTAGAGGACATGGGGCCCCTGTGCAGCTGCACGGGCCTATGTCCACCTCTGCCCTCGCACCCCCCACACACACACACACACACACTCCCATGCTACAGTATCCAACCCCAATCACTGGTTCCACTCAAGATCAAATGTTTACTTTCTCTACCCAGCCAAATCCTTCCTGTTCCCATTCATGTGCAGCAGCCCCCCTCCTATTCACATGCATCCCTCTCTCCAGACTGCGCTCCAGAGCAATGAGGATCGCCAACTGTCCCTCCAGGCCACCGCTACTTCAGCAGACTCCCATCAGGCTGTAGGTTTTAGGCCATCTCCCCCAAGATCTCAAGGCACAGAAACAAACATGAGCTTGGACAAGGTTCAAGAGGCAGTAGAGGATAGAGTGGCCTGGCAGGGGTGTAACTAGAGGGAAGCAGGCCCTGCGACTGCACGGGGGCTCAGAGCTGTTAGGGGAGCCAAACTGCTACTTCTCTCCATCTGATAAAAGAGTCCATCCTTCAAATCAAGTTTTATGGCTACACTTGTTATGGGTGTGATGACCACACTTGCTTTATGACCCTTGTGAGATGGACCCCCAGGCTGTGAGAGTCACCAGGGGGAGGCAAGGGAAGGGGAGTGAACTTTAGGGGGCCCCAGCAAACTTTTGCCCCATGATTTGTAGTTAAGCCCCTGCCTGGTGTGCTGTGGCCCATGAGGGGGTCACAAAGAGTAGGACATGACTGAATAACGACTGAACTACAACATAAAACTGAATAAGTATAAATAGTTAAACAAAAGCATCATGAAATGTTTAAAAAATAAGTTATTGCCGGTTCTCAAGAGCACCTAATAAATATATATTCAGGAACTTGACGTTGATGGACTCAATGACGTTTCCATCAATAGGAGGTACTTGACCAACACAGTCATCAATAAAGTTGTACCCACTACAACAATGTTAAAGTGACACTGAAGCGAAAAAAACCTCATGATAGAATTAATTGGTTGTGTAGTACGTTTAATTAATAGAACATTAGTGGCAAAAAAAATAGTGTCATATTTTTATTTTCAGGTATATATAGTTTTTTTTTTATAACATTGCATCATTCTCTAATAATAGCAGTTTTCACATTACACTCAGTATTTTAAATGATTTCACAGAGCAGGCTATTGACCTTTTGAACTTTTTTGCAGAAAAACCATAAACAAAGAAGAAACAATGAGAGAAAGTTGAGATAAGTGCTTCAAAAGACAGTACAGTCCACGACTTTATAAAGTCGCAGAGCTCAAAGAAGCTCTTTTGCATAGATAACAACTGAAGTTTTTTGAAGAGGAACTTTAGCCTAAACATACTGTCATTAAGTTACATTAGTTATGTTAATTAAAATAGATAATGTAATATAATCTCTTACCCACCCTGTTTTAAAAGAACAGGCAAATGTTTGGGATTTCATGAGGGCAGCCATATTTTTGGTTGAAAGGAGGTGACAGGGAGCATGAGCCACAGATCCAACTGTCCTGTGTCCTGAGCACCCCTCCCAGTTGCTTGGCAATGAGAACAAAAACATCAGAAATCCAATCATGCTTTGCACAGCATCAGGGAAAAAATGCCCAGGCAGTTTTCTTTGATGGGGCGGAGCTTAGCTTCTGTGCAGCTAAAAATGAGGCTTTGGTAAGAAAAACTAAGTTCTGATGCTGTGAAACTGTTAAAGAAACACCAAGCCTTTTCAGTGCTGCTGAGTAGATTATTAGTCTGGAGGTTCACTTTTCCTGTACTGGAAACAACATGAGACTGGTTTCTGAGCTAATAATGTTTAATTTCTTAGCCGTACTACACATACAAATCATTATATCATACGTTTATTTTCACTTCAGATTCCCTTTATAAACACTGAACCAGGGGATACGGGCTGTTCTCTCTAAAAATTAGAGTTCTGGAGCTATTATTGATAGATGAGGAGGCGGACTCTCTGATGTCTAAAGACAGGAACTATCCTCATAGAGAAATCCGCTACTGTTCTCCTATTAAGGTGATTGCGGCTTCCCTCCCATTATTTTAGGAATGGGCATGAGCTCATCCTGCGGATTGTTTTATTCTCCCAGTGAGAAAGTCTCACCCGGCTCGCCATGTAGGGAGCGGAGTCAGACGGAGATTTACATTGTGTGAGGACTCTGCTATTCCTCAATGTCGTTATATGGAGCGGCCGGCAGAGTGTGGACTGCAAGGTGCGGGGAGCGGGGCTGGTCTGCTAGAGTCATCTCTCCCAGCTGCCACTCCACACAAGTGCTCTGACTCATGCTATCGCTCTCTTTAGATCTAGTTCAGGCTAGATGAAGTGGTGGTGGTGGAGGGGGGAGATAATTTTATCCATGACAGTATCAGAGCTGGATACTGTCCCATAAGTGTTCAGAGCATACATCCTGCAAATTGGGGCAGTGGGTTTGAATTTCAGCCAGGGCACTATCTGCATGGAGTTTGTATGTTCTCCCTGTGTCTGTGTGGGTTTCCTCCGGGCACTCTGATTTCCTCCCACATACCGAAAACATAGAGATAAGTTAATTGGCTTACCCCTAAATTTGTCCTAGACTACGATAAATACATTACAAGATGCATTAGATTGAAAGCCCCTCTGAGGGACGGTTAAAGGGCAACCTGAAGTGAGAAGTATATGGGGGCTGCCATATTTATTTTCTTTTAAACAACACCAGTTGCCTGGCAGCCCTGCTGGTCTATTTGGCTGCAGTCGTGTCTGAATAACAGCAGAAACAAGCATGCAGCTAATCTTGTCAGATCTGACAACAATGTCAGAAACACCTGATCTGCTGCATGCTTGTTCAGGGTCTATGGCTTAACGTATCAGAGGCAGAGGATCAGCAGAGCTGCCAGGCAACTGGTGTTGATTAAAAGGAAATAAATATGGCAGCCTCCGTATACCTCTCTCTTCAGTTGATAAGACAAGTCTGTACAGCGCTGCGGAAGATGTAGATGCTATACAAATAATATCGCAGAAAAGACCCATGGAAACTTAAGTGCCCAGTAATCCTGATAGTAAAATATCAGTATTCAATACCAATGTTTTACTACTTATGTGTAAAATATCGTTATTAAATACCCATATTTTTGTTTTGTTTTGTAAAGCTCTGCGGAATATGTTGGCGCTATATAAATAAATAATAATAATATTTTACTATGGTTACTCTCGCAAAGAACCCTCCCAAAAACTCCTAACCCCCCCCCCCCCCCCCCCAAGCTTCTTACATGACACTTAATCCTAAATACCCCTCCCCCACGCCTAACCTTAACCTCCCCCCCCCACCACCAATCGCCACCGTCCCCCCAAAAAAACGTAATTTCTCAGACGCCACCATAGGTGCCTACTGAAATAATTTGTGAGGCACCCAGATTATGACCCCTCAATGCTGATATTTCAATAGGCGTCTATGGTGGTGCCCAAACTTCCAGCGCGAGCGAGTGCCCAAAATTGACTGCTTCGGAGTTGCAATGTGGAATACAGGGAAGCGGTGTTTCTAGGCAGGGTGCTCTGGGCAAAGTCTTTGAGTGGCGCCTAACCAGGGCAGAACTGGTCCACTCTGACAGCCAATCAGATGCAGACATACGGCAGAGCAGATGCCATAGGCTGAGCATTAGTAACCTCCTTGCCGGTTATCCCGAGCTCAGCTCGGGGTAACCTGCGCAGGAGGATTTCTCAGGCCCCGATGGGCCGATTTGCATAATTTGCTGCGTGTGGTACGCGATCGCCGCCGCTACCCGCCGATTCGCCGCGCCGAGCCACCCCCCCCCCTCCCAGACCCCTGTGCAGCCTGGCCAATCAGTGCCAGGCAGCGCTGAGGGGTGGATCGGGATTCCCTCTGACATCCCGACGTCCATGACGTCGGTGACGTCATCCCGCCCCGTCGCCATGGCGACTGGGGAAGCCCTGCAGGAAATCCCGTTCTGAATGGGATTTCCTGCTTACTCTGATCGCCGGAGGCGATCGGAGTGGGTGGGGGGATGCCGCCGCTCAGCGGCTATTATGCAGCGAGCCCTGGGCTCGCTACATGATTTGAAAAAATAAAGTGCTGCGCTGCCTCCTTGCCGGCGGGAATTGGACCGGCAAGGAGGTTAAAGAATGCTCTAGCAGCAAATCAGAAATGGAGGGAATAGCACCTGCTCAGAAATGGGATCCTATCAGGATTCTTAGGAATGCAATGGCATATTTAAGAAAGTTTGAACAACTGTAATAACCTTCCATTCATTCGCCAATAACTTTATCTCTACTTATGACACCAAAATGATGAATATGTTGTTTTTTTCGCCACAAAGAGGCTTTCTTTGGCTGGTATGTTTTTCTAAGTATTATTTTATACTAAATGCATTTTAATAGGAATAATTAAAAAAATCATTATTTCTCAGTTTTGGGCCAATATAGTTTTAAAATAAAACATGCTACTGTGGATAAAACCCACACTTTTTTTTGCCTATTTTTTCCAGTTATTACAACATTTAAAATATGCCCCTAGTACAATGTACAACATTTTATTTGGAAATAAAGGTGTATTTTTTTTTCAGTTTTCCGCCCGTCACTAATGACAAGCCCTTATTTGCAAAACTAACAGTAATATACCCTCATGACATACATATTTAAAAAAAAAAAGTCCCTAAGGTAACTATTTATGTTTTTTTTCATGTCTTTTATTATATATACAAATGTTTTATTTTGGTAAGTATGGGGAGGTAAGGGGTTATTTTTAATGGTGGATTTAAGGGTATGTATTAGGGCATATTTTAGGGAGTATTTTTACTATTTGAATCACTAGATGTCCCCTCCAGTTTATTCCTGTGTACTGTGATCAGTACACAGGAAGTATTGTGTGTATGCTTTCACTTTCATTTTGTCAATGACATCCAGCATCTCATTGATGCCAGTGGTCATTGGTCACAGGCACTGTCATCGGTGAATGGGAACTGTGTTGACATCTGGTGGTGTTGGTGACATCTTTAGTTCTGGCAGGTGCATCTCTGTGGAATGTTTGTTTACTGAGAGTTCTGAAGCTAGTGAAAATGATACCTGGTCTCCCAGAGTTCTCTAGGAGGAGAATTCCGCACATCTAAACAGCCTAGGCTAAGTATCACTGGTAGGGCATGGTTACATCCAATATACAACATATATAGTTACATATAGTTACATAGTTATTTTGGTTGAAAAAAGACATACGTCCATCGAGTTCAACCAGTATAAAGTACAACACCAGCCCGCTCCCTCACATATCCCTGTTGATCCATATATATCTATAGATATAGGAAGTGTTTCTGATGCTGAAACCAGGAAAAAGTGGGTACTCTGAATAATTTACTGCATATAACTATATGTCACTACAGGGCCTCTTTAAGCGCTCATTCACCTAAATGCATTGACAGCTGTTCATATCACCACCATTGCATACCGTTTTACAACCAATTCTCCATGTTTGGTCCCAGCATTCAGAAGCACTGTGGCAGGAGGAGGGGCTATAGCAAACACTCAAAAAGCAGTGAATGAATTTCGGGTAAATGCCAGGTGCTTTTTTTTTACAGCTTGGTATACACAATGCTGATGACATGCTTGTGTGAACTGCCCCAAAGTCACCATTGAGTGGTACTCTTCTTGTTGTTTTCATATAATTTAGTTTATTGGAAAAGAGTTGCAAACACAAAAAGAAAAAAAAACAAAAACATAAATACCATCATCAATAATACGTTAACTCTGATAAGGCACGTTAACTCTGATAAGGCACGCTAAGTGTGCAGTGAGGGGAGCTATAGTGATAGCAAATCAACCCCATTGTTATAGACTATATTTTAAACTTTTGGCTACTCCCCTTTTCTCCTGGCGCCCTTATCGGAGGCATGCGGGACAAGAAGCACCAAAACGTTAACATTATTTACTGTAATGGGGTCACGCCAAGAGCAATGATGTGGCGAGTTCTACTTCTGTAACCGCTAATCGCATTGGACCTTTAACCAGCGTAGCGATGTCGGAACAGTGAGAAATCACTGCGAACTGATCGATGTGGGCCGCAGCTCGGCATCTGAGGGCCGCTGCGTGTCCGCACGCCCTTCTTGTGAGCACAGCGTATATTTGTCCTTCAGGATTTCCCGGTGGCGGATGACATACAGCGCTGGGCTTACTTACTGGTATAAATAGTTGCCAGCTGTTGTTTCTGACACAAGATCACATTTGTTAGTCGGTAATTGTAATGTCTTTGCTGGGCAACGTGCGCTCCACAGAGCTCCATGTGATGCTAGAGTTTCCAATGATCACTTCATATACTAATGATCAGGGCCGCTGCTAGCTACAAGCAAAACAAGTGGCGGCCTGGGGCCTCACCCTCTGCAGGGGCCTCAGGCTGGGCTGCCCTGTGTTCTGTGCCCCCCCTGCCCCTTCTGTGATGTTACATGTCCGATCCAGCGGCAAAGCTCACATCTATTCTCGCGCAGCGCTGGGAGTAACCATGGTGACCGGATGCTAAGCAGCAGCGCCACTTAGCTTCTTGTCACCATGGTTACTCCGAGCGCAGGCACCTCCATGATGACGCATGTTCTTCTTTCTCCTTTGATGCTTCCCCCTAGTGCCAGCTTTTACTGATTGAGTCATTAAACGACACCGCCACTAAGAGGAAGTATCGAGGAAGACAGGGGATTGCCCATCATGGAGGCACCCAGGCCAGGAGCAGGTGAGAGAGCCTATACTGGGCTACCTATACTGGGGGCACATCTGGCCAGTGGCCACCAATCCTAGGGAAGGGGCTTATACTTATGGGATATCTTGCTACCTATACTTGGGTCAGGGGTGCCTACATCTGACTATATAGTGCTGCTGATGTCCCCTCTCTGTGAATTGCATGACATGATAGCATCATGAAGTTGGCTCCACCCACATGCATTGGTGCAGGGAGAACAAGCTGGTCCTTAACACAGGAAAAACCGTGGAGATGATTATCGATTTCAGGAAGCAAGCTCTCCCACCACTACCAATCCAGATTGAAGGCACTGACGTGGCGATAGTTCCCTGTGTCCGTCTCTTGGGCCCCACCATCTCAAATGACCTGAGATGGAAGGCTAACACTAACTCCACCCTGGCGAAGGCCCAAAAAAGACTCTTCTTCCCCCGCCAGCTGAAAAAGTTTGGCATGCCCGATCAGGTTCTCACAAGATTCTACACTGTCACCACAGAATCTATCCTCTGCGACTTCCATCCTGGTCTGGTACGCTGGTTCCTCCGCCAGTGACAGGCTAAAGCTCCAGAGGGTCATTAGATCAGCAGAGAGAACCATCGGGAAACCCCTCCCTTCACTTGACCTACTTTACAACTCGAGACTGCGCACTAGAGCGCTTAAGATAGCAAACGACCCCTCCCACCCTGGCCAGTGCTACTTCAGTCGCCTACGTTCAGGGCGGAGATTCCAGGTCATCCACATCAGGACTACGAGGCACAGGAACTCGTTCTTCCCCTCTGCCGTCAACCTCCTGAACTCCTCCCATGTTCTGCCTCCACCCGCACCATCTTAGGTTCACAGACTGGCCCTGTCACAGACATTCTATCTGCTTGGAACTGTAAGGGCCCTGGCTGCCCTTTTCCACACAGACCTCATAGACTGGCATCGTTACCCTTTTTTTTTTTTTTTTTGTTAAAGAGACACTGAAGCGAAAAAAAAATTATGATATTATGATTTGTATGTGTAGCACAGCTAAGAAATAAAACATTAAGATCAGATACATCAGTGTAATTGTTTCCAGTACAGGAAGAGTTAAGAAACTCCAGTTGTTATCTCTATGCAAAAAAGCCATTCATCTCTATGACTTATAAATCGTGGAGAGGGCTGTCTTCTGACTTTTATTATCTCAACTGTAAGTGAACAGTTTTCTTTTTATCTGCCAGTGGAGAGGTCATTAGTTCACAGACTGCTCTGAAAGAATCATTTTGAATGCAGAGTTTTGTGTAATCTGCACATATTAGAGAATGATGCAATGTTAGAAAACGCACTATATACCTGAAAATACAAATATGAGAATATTTTCTTTGCTGCTAATCTTCTAGTAATTATTCATAGTACACAACCAATTCATTATATCATTTTTTTTTTCGCTTCAGTGTCTCTTTAAATGCAACTGTATTATCTGGTTAATTGTGTTATCATATATGTCTCCTGTATACTGCACCACTGTCATGTTTGTTGCTGAGCTCTTTATGTGCCAAATCCAATTCCAGGCATGACCCTGTCATGCTTGGCGAAATAAAATGATTCTGATTATGTCATTGCCCTGCCCATTTTTGATGGGCCACACCCATTTTTTTGCCACAGCTCCCTTCGGGGAGCCATAAATTATGGACTGCTTGGGGCCACAAAAGCCTTAGCTGGGTCCCTGCTAACGATAACATTTCTCTTCTCTGATGCAAGGCCAAGCCTGGCCGCTTTGGTGACACAGGCAACAAATGCACCAACATTACTTTATAACTGACTAGCTGATTGCCCGGCGTTGCCCGGGTATGTATTTGGCTGGTGTTGGCTCCGCCTACTTTTTCTAACCCTAACACACAATTACTCACTGACCAAGTTTGTGAGCTTTGCGGTCTTTGGTATCAATAATCTGCATTGAAATGAAACAAATCTGATTGGGTGTGTGTGGCTCCACCCCCTTTTCTGAATTTGAACCCCAGTCACCCAATAACCAACTGTACCAGGTTTGAGGCCTGTGCCATTAACAGTTCAAGAATGGTAGCAATTAAATATTCCCCTTGAAAAACAACAGGTGAAGTTTGATTCACTTTTGTAGGCTCCACCTACTTTTCTGAATATTAATTTCAGTCACCCAGTGACCAACTGTGCAAAGTTTAAAAACCCTGCCATTAACAGAATGGCTGCAGTTTACATTTTCTCAGTGAAATTTGTATTTGTCTTCACCCACTGATGACCCGGCGTTGCCCGGGTATGTATTTGACTGGTGTTGGCTCCGCCCACTTTCTAACCCTAACGCACAAACAATCAATGACCAAGTTTGTGAGCTTTGGGGTCCTTGGCATCAATAATTTGTATATTCCCATAGAAATTAAACAAATCAGATAGGCTGTTTGTGGCTCCACCCCTCTCCAGCATTTGAACCCCAGTCAACCAATGACCAACTGTAGCAGGTTTGAGGCATCTGCTATTAACAGTGTAAAAATGGCAGCAATTTAAATATTCCACTTGAAAATCAACAGGTGAATTTTGATTGGCTACTATAGGCTCCACCCACTTCCCTGAATATTAATCTCAGTCACTCAGTGACCATCTGGGCAAAGATTGGGAACCCTGAAATAAACAGAAGGGCTGCAGTTTACACTTTTCCAGTGAAATTTGTTTTTGGCTCCACCCACTTTTTGTAACCTGGACACAAAGTCACTACTCAATGCCCAAGTTTGTGAGTTTTGGGGTCCTTGGCATCAATAATTTGTATTTTCCCATTAAATGAAACAAATTTGATTCACTGTTTGTGGCTCTGTCCCCTTTTCTGAATTTGAACCCCAGTGACCCAATGACCAACTGTACCAGGTTTGAGGCTTGTGCCATTAACAGTGCAAAAATGGCAGCAATTTTAATATTCTCCTTGAAAAGTGACATGTGATTTTTGATTGGCATTTTTAGGCTCCACCCACTTTTCTGAATATTAATCCCAGTCACCCGGTAACCAGCTATGCTAAGTTTGAGAACCCTGCCATTAACAGTGAAGACGGGCTGCAGTTTACAATTTCCCAGAAAAATCTGTTTTTAACTCCACCCACTTTTTGTAACCTTGACACACAGTCACTACTCAATGACCAAGTTTGTGAGCTTTTGGGTTCCTGGCATCAAAATTGTGCTAATATAAGCAGTTTATCCAGCAAAGAAATCTGGCTGTTTTTGGCTCCGCCCCTTTACTGAATTTGAACCCCAAACACTTAAAGGGAACCTGAAGTGAGTAAAATTATTTAAAATAAACACATGACGTCGCTGCAAATGAATATTACATACTTACCTCACTGTCAGTTCCTCTCAGAAGCTCACCATTTTCTCCTTACAGTGATCACTTCCAGTTCTGACAATATTTTGTCAGAACTGAAATATACCAGTTGCTGTCAGTTATATATCAGCAGCTGTCAGTTACAACTGAATGTACAAGGTAATGTCCATGTTTCCCTATGGCTCAAGTGAGCGATATTACAGTTTAACAGTGTGATGAGCAGGAAGCTGTTATGGGGTAATGGCCATTTTTAAAATGGAGGACGGAGAATTCCATTGATCACAGTGGACAAATGGGACACGGGAGAGGAGAAAGAGATTGGGGAGTAGACTGCACGGGAGGTAAGTATGACCTGTGCATGTTTATTTTGACTTTTTATTTTCAGTTCAGGTTCTCTTTAACGACCGACTGTAGCAGGTTTGAGGCCTCTGCTATTAACAGTGTGAGAATGGCTGCAGTTTCAACATTCCCCTTGAAAATCAATAGGTGAATTTTGATTGGCTCTTGTAGGCTCCACCTACTTTTCCGAATATTAATTCTAGTCACCCAGTGACCAACTGTGTGAAGTTTGAGAACCCTGCCATTAACAGTGTAAGAAAAGCTGCAGTTTACATTTCCCCATGTAAAAAGTTAGTTGTTTTTGGCTCTGCCCACTATTTCTAATCTTGACATACAGTCACTTAATGACCAAGTTTATGAGCTTTGGCATCAATAAGTTGCATTTCACCATTGAAATTAAACAAATCTGATTGGCTGTTTTTGGCCCGCTCCTTTCAGAATTTAATCCCCAGTCTCCCAGTGACTGACTGTAGCAGATGTTAGGCCTCTGCCATTAAGAGTGCATGAATGTCAGCAATGTAAATATTCCCCTTGAAAATCAAAGGGTGAATTTTGATTGGCTGCTGTAGGCTCCACCCACTTTTCTGAATATTAGTCCCAGTCACCCAGTGGCCAACTGTGTCACGTTTGAGAACCCTGCCAATAACAGAATGGCTGAAATCAATCTAACAAATCTGATTGGCTGTTTGTGGCTCCACCCCTATAGTGAATTTGGACCCCAGTCACCCAATGACTGACTGTATCAGGTTTGAGGCCTCTGCCACTAACAGTGTAAGAATGGTAGCAATGTGAATATTCCCCTTGAAAATCAATAGGTTCATTTTGATTGGCTGTTGTAGGCTCCACCCACATTTCTGAATATTCATCCCAGTCACCCAGTGGCCAATTGTGTAAAGTTTGGGAACCCTGCAATGTAAAAAATGAAGTTGTTGGCACTGCCCACTTTTTCTAACCTTGACATACAGTCACTCAATTATCAAGTTTATCAGCTTTGGGGTCCTTGGTATCAATACTTTGTATATTCCCATTGAAAAATAAACAAATCTGGCTGTTTGTGGCTCCGCCCCCTTCCTGAATTTGGACCCTAGTCACCCAGTGTCCAACTGTACCAGGTTTGAGGCATCTGCTTTTACCAGTATAAGAGAATGGTAGCAGATGAAATATTCCCTTTGAAAATCAAAAGGTGAATTTTTATTGGCTGTTGTAGGCTCCACCCACCTTCCAAAATCTTAATCTGTCACCCAATGACCAACTGTGCAAAGTTTGAGAACCCTGCCATTAACGGTGTAAGAATGGTTGCAGTTTATATTTTCCCAGTAAAAGTTGTTTTGGCTCCACCCACTTTTTGTAACCTTGACACACAGTCACTCAATGACCAAGTTTGTGAGCTTTCAGGTTCCTGGCATCAAAAATGTGTGAATGGAAGCAGTTTATCCACTAAGGAAATCTGATTGGCTGTATGTGGCCCCGCCCCTTTAGTGAATTTGGACCCCAGTCAGGGCCGGTTTAAGCAACAATGGGGCCCCAGGGCAAAATAAACCTGGGGGGCCCCCCAACATATACCCCGGAACAAAAATCGGCATTAGGGGACCTTTTTTGCAGCTGGTATAGTCAGGGTGTGAAGTCCCAATTGGTCAGAGCTCCACATTCTGGCTATCCCAGCCTGCATGGGGGACAAGGGGTTAAAAAGTTTCAGGAGGGGGGACCCCACATAATTAAAAAAAAAAAAATCCCACACTCTAAACATAAAAAAAAATTGGGAAAATAGGAAAAAATGTCAGGGATCTTCATACAGCCATTTGCGGCTGTATAGCGATCCCTGGCCAAAGCATTGCGGCTGCGTATGGACCCCCTGGAAACCCCGTCAGGAAATGTATTGCTCTTTCTTTTTATACATGTAAAATTACACTACCGTTAGGTTTGCTACTAAAAGTGACATTTACCGCATTTAAAACTATACTTTTTTCCTTCTAAACTTTAAAATCGATTTTGTCAAAAACTATAAGGTCTTTTTGAAAAATTGTTTTTTCCTCTTATTCCTAATGATCTCCTTAACATATCCTGCAAATTTAGGGTTTCTAGCATTTAAGGTGGATTTGTTATTAACCATTAAAGTCGGCAGGTTTTTAAATGTGTTTTTTTTTCCTTTGAAACTTTAAAATCGATTTTCTCAGGAACTATAAGGCCGATTTGAAATTTTTTTTTTTCCTCTTGTAGCCACTGGGGGCTCCTACAAGCTCTGGGGCCCTGGGGCAGCTGCCTACTCTGCCTTAATGGTAGCGCCGGCCCTGACCCCAGTTACCCAATGACCGACTGTAGGAAGTTTGAAGCCTCTGCCATTAACAGTGTAAGAATAGTAGCAGTTTAAATATTCCCCTTGAAAATCAATAGGTAAATTTTGATTGGCTGTTGTAGGCTCCACCCATTTTCTTGAATCTTAATCGCATTCACCCAGTGACCAAGTGTGGCAAGTTTGAGAACCCTGCGATTAACAGTCTAAGAATGGCTGCAGTTTACATTTTCCCATTTAAAATGAACGGCTGAAATTTGATTGGCTGTTTTATGCTCCGCCCACTTTTCCTGGATTTGTAACCTCGGTCACCAAGTGACCAACTGTGCCAAGTGTGGGGACTTTGGCTTGATTACTGTGAGAATGGCAGCCTTTTACATTTTTTCCATTGACTTGAATGGGTGGAATCTGATTGGCTGTTTGTAGCTCCGCCCACATGTGCAGGGGGGCCGCAAGACCCCCAGAACATATCATCCCAGGTAGTAAGGGATCTGTGTACCAAGTTTCGTTCAAATCGGTCAAGCGGTTTTCGCGTGATCGCGGCACATACACACACACATACACACACACATACATACATCCGATTTTATATATATAGATTTACTCAGTGTTTGCCCATTGTAAAATCTTTCCTCTCCCTGATTTACATTCTGAAATTTATCACTGGTGGTGACATCTTTAGTGAGTGTCGGGTGCAGCACTGCTGAATGTTTGTTTACTAAGAGTTCCAAAGCCAGTGAAAATAATGCCTGATCAACCCAACCATGCAGACAGCCTGTTTCAGACTTCTTGGATCTTGGCTAGATTGTGATACTGTATTCTTAGTTAGGTTGTTGAAATAACCTTTCTCGTGCAGGAATAGTTAGGTTCCAGAGTCTTTTTTCTCTCTGAAGTGGTGGTAGTATACCAAATATCTTGTGCCGACATTGCAGGTTGCATTGGTCAATCATATAATCAAAATTGTGTTGTGTAGGGACACTCCATCCAATCCAAATCGTTACTCTATCTGTGCGCAGCGAGGAAGGCATTCTTAGTCACTATAAACTGTCTGAGTATTCCTTGAAGGGAACCTGAGGTGAGAGGGACATGGAGGCTGCCATATTTATTTCCTTTCAAATAATACCAGTTGCCTGGCACTCCTCCTGATCCTGGAGAAGCATGCACCAGATCAGATACAGTCTCCGACTCAGGTTTAAGTGAATTAGCCATATGCTTGTTCCAGGGTTTGACTCAGACACTACCTATGCCAGAAGATCAACAGGGCTGCCAGGCAACTAGCATTGTTAAAGGACAACCGAGGTGACAGGTGACATGAGATAGGCATGTGTATGTAAAGTGCCAAGCACGCAAATGACTATGCTGGGTTGCTTTTTTTTCTTTCGCTGCCTGAAAGAGTTAAAAATCAGGTATGCAAGTGACAATTTCTGTCCGGGTCGGAACTGGGTTGGACTATAACGTAACCCTCACTGATAAGGAATTGCAGCCATATAACACTTTCCTGGCAGTAAATGACTTCTGAGGGTAGGAAAGAGATAAAAAGGGACAATAGTTCACAGATTTTATCTCTGGCATACTACAAGGAAGGTGTCATTGAGAAGATTTATATTTAAATCTACTTAAAAAGCAGATTTAAAATTAAAATAAAACTTTGGGATAACTAAAAAAGTCATTTTTAGAAGGAGGATAGTTTAATTATTTATCTCATTAGTTCATTTTCACCTCGGATGTAAATAAATATGGCAGGTTCCATATCCCTCTCACTTTGGGTTCCCTTCAAAAATCAGAACGTATCAGCAAAAATAACATGAGGTAGCGGCAATAGTATAGTATTTACTAAAGTTTCAGCAAAGTCTCTGTAAATACGTTTACTAGTCTAACGAGCTGTATTTATTTAAAGAGAATCCGAGGTGTGTTTAAAGAATGTTATCTGCATACAGAGGCTGGATCTGCCTATACAGTCCAGCCTCTGTTGCTATCCCAAACCCCACTAAGGTCCCCCTGCACTCTGCAATCCCTCATAAATCACAGCCGTGCTGTGAGGCTGTGTTTACATCTGTAGTGTCAGTCTCAGCTGCTTCCTCGCCTCCTGCATAGCTCCGGTCCCTTCCCCCATCCCTTCCCTCCAATCAGCAGGGAGGGAAGGGATGCAGGCGGGGGCTGGAGTTCTGCAGGAGGCGGGGAGAGCAGCAGACTGACACTATAGAGATAAACACAGCCAGCTCTGACAAGCTGTTTGTCAGCAGCGTGGAGGTGATTTATAAGGGATTGCAGGGGGACCTTAGGGGGGTTTGGGATAGCAACAGAGGCTGGGCTGTATAGGCAGATCCAGCCTCTGTATGCAGATAATATTCTTCAAACCCACCTCGGGTTCTCTTTAAGGCCAAATAAATACTATAGTTGAAACAAGAGACTTGGCTGAGTTGGATGCTGAATACCGGAAATAACACTTAGCAGCCAATCAGCATCCGTGACCTGCAGTGTCCTTTCCTCTGTCATGGAGAGGTTATGGGAAGGGGACAATGACATTCAGCAATGCCCAGATAAACATGGAAGTGATATTAATAACCATCTTCCACTGACAGGCAGGAATTCTCCCAAATATTTTCCTTGATTTTGCTCAAATAAAAAGTAAAGTGTAATAATAGGTTTGTTTTGAGTGCGCCCAAGAAAAATAACCAGAGAGGAGGCCACCGACCCCCCCTCATTGGCTGTCTGTGAACAAAAAAAATTACAGGCTCTAAATAACAGCTACCACCAAAACCCATCCTAATGAGTCTCCAAAAATGGCAGCTTGAGCTTAACGGGAAACTGAAGTATGTAACCTGGGGTTTCTGCCAGCCCCCTGCAGCCGTCCTGTGCCCAGGCCATTCTCAAACGATCCTCCGGTCCCCCCTTGCGTCTCACTTTCATTTTCGACGACTTACAAGTTGACGTCCACTGCGCCTGCGCGGCCCTGGCCGCGTGCATCCTCGCTCGCGCTTCCGACGCAGGGTGCATCCTGCACAGGCGCAGTACGAGAAAATCTCTACTGCGCAGGACGCTCCCGGCGATAGGAGCGTGAGCAACGATGCACACGGTCAGGGCCGCGCAGGCGCAGTTCACATCAACTGAAGAAAGTGATCTGCAACGCGGGACCGGTGGATCGTTTGGAAACGGCGCGGTCAAAGGATGGCTGCAGGGGGCTGACAGGAACCCCAGGTAAGTGAAACTTTTTTTTTTTCCTTACATGCTTCAGGTTCCCTTTATGAACTTACAGAGACACCGCATGACATACAGTAGAAAGTAAAACAATATTCAGGATACCCAATTTTACGTTAAATGTCCTAGTTTTAGCATCCAAAACACTTCCTATAGCTATATATTGCTGTATATTGGCACAGTATGTAACTCCACCCTCCCAGTGACGCTTAGCCTAGGCTGTTTAGTTATGCAGCCTTCTCCCAGTGCACTCTGGGAGACCGTGGTCCCAGAGGCATAGCTATGGGAGGGCAAGGGGGGACACATGTCCTCGGGCGCAGCACTGAGAGGACGCTCAGCACGGCCGTTGCACCCCCACATGCATAAAAGGCGGCTCGCTGGCTGCCTGAAGTGTCCCTGCTACTCTCCCTCCCTCTGCAGAGGAGCGCAGAAGCGTTAGCAGCGGAAAAAGGTTATTTAAAGGGGAGCACATCTGCACCTCACACATTCACACATTCCTGTTAAAATGTATTTATAAAAACATTTTTTTTTAGCAAAATGTACCACTCAAAGAAAGTCTAATTAGTGGCGGAAAAAACAAGATATAGATCAATAACTTGTGATAAGTAGTAATAAAGTTATTATTAGCAAATGAATGGGAGGTGAAAATTGCTCTGATGCATAAGGTAAAAAATCCCAGCGGGCTGAAATGGTTAAGGGAACACGAAATTACGAAAATTTCGGCTCAACACTACGCGCAACTGCACATGTGCATCTAGTTCAACGGGCACCGTCGCATGAAGTGATGGGGAAAGTGGATATTAAACTGGACCTGAACTCTTACACAAGACAAAAGGAAAACATAGAGAAATGCACCCTGTATGTATTTAGAGAGTTTAGCCTATCTAATTCCTCCTCATCTGTGACTAATCACCACTGTAATTTGTTCCCCCAGCTGTATCAGCTCAGGAGTCTCCTCTGCCAAAGGGCTGCTAATTTGTAAACACAGGATGTTAAGAGCCCGTTTCCACTTCAATCGCACGCGTCTGAGAGACTTCCGGGTCTGCGGTTACGCTGACGAATCCCATGAGCCCTGCCATGCACGGCTATGGGATTCGCACAGATTCGGATGAAAATGCCGGCCGACTCGCTAACGCAAGCGATTCGGCCGGCGGTGCCATTTTTCTCTATGGCAGAGTTTCCCCGCGCGATTTGTCTGCGGGGAATCTCTGCTGATTCGGAGCAAAAACCGCTCAAGTGGAAACGGGCGCTTACCCTATGTCTGCTTCAATGAAAGCAGGAAGGAGACACACTGCAGATTTATTGCAGGATTTGTATCAGCTGTAACAAAGAAGTGTTTTCATTTGAAGGTTATTATGCTGTTGCGTATCTTAGCAGAGAGGAAGTTCTGAGTTCAGGTCCACTTTAAGACCAACAAACCTCAGTCTACCTATACCAGCAGGGGGAGCTAGATGGGCCTGATTCACAAAGCGGTGCTAACAGTTAGCACCGTGGTGAAAAGCCCCTTATCACGCCTAAACTCAGTTTAGGCATGATAAGTTTAGAGGCCTGATTCACAAAGCGGTGCTAACAGTTAGCACCCTGGTGAAAAGCCCTTTATCATGCCTAAACTCAGTTTAGGCATGATAAGTTTGGGTGTGATAAGTTTAGGTGTGATAAGTTTAGGCATGATAAGTTTAGGTGTGATAAGTTTAGGTGTGATAAGTTTAAGCGCCAACTGTGTTAGCACCGCAGTGCACAGCTGATCAAAAGTTTTACGCTAGCAAAGTCTGGTGCACTTTGTATAAAGTTTAATGTCGCTGCTTTGCATGCGGGACTTTGCAAGCGATCTAAACTTATCTAAACTTAGCATGCCTAAACTTATCACACCTAAACTTATCATGCCTAAACTTATCACACCTAAACTGGCTTTTCACCAGAGAGGTGCAATGGTTATCATGCCTAAAGTCTCTTACTGGGTTAGCACCGCTTTGTGAATCGAGCCCTAGGGGCTCGATTCACCAAGCGGTGCAAAGTGTTAGCACCGTGGTGAAAAGGCCCTTATCACGCCTAAAGTCACTTTAGGCATGATAAGAAGAAACTCGCGCGAAGTTGCCGCGCGCAAAGTTTTGCGCGCGCAAACGCGCGCGTGCGCGCGCAGCGTCCCCGCTTCGCGCGAAGCTCCCATTAAGCCCTATGGGACTTTGCGCGCAACTTCGCGCGAAGAGCAGGAAAAAGCGGTGATAACTCAGTGGTGAAAAGGTCATCACGCCTAAAGTCTTTTAGGCGTGATAACTGGGTTATCACCGCTTTGTGAATCGAGGCCCAGGTGTGATAAGTTTAGGTGTGATAAGTTTAGGCGTGATAAGTTTAGGTGTGATAAGTTTAGGTGTGATAAGTTTAGGTGTGATAGGTTTAGGCATGATAAGTTTAGGCATGATAAGTTTAGGTGTGATAAGTTTAGGCATGATAGGTTTAGGCATGATAAGTTTAGGCATGATAAGTTTAGGGGCTCGATTCACCAAGCGGTGCAAAGTGTTTGCACGCTGGTGAAAAGGCCCTTATCACGCCTAAACTCACTTTAGGCATGATAAGAAGAAACTCGCGCGAAGTTACCGCGCGTACGCGCGTAAGTGCGCGCGCAGCACCCGACGCTTCGCGCGAAGCTCCCATTAAGCCCTATGGGACTTTGCGCGCTCTCACGCGCGAACGCGCGGTAACTTCGCGCGAAGAGCAGGAAAAAGCGGTGATAACTCAGTGGTGAAAAGGTCATCACGCCTAAAGTCTTTTAGGCGTGATAACTGGGTTATCACCGCTTTGTGAATCGAGCCCCTGGTGTGATAAGTTTAGGCATGATAGGTTTAGGCATGATAAGTTTAGGCATGATAAGTTTAGGCGTGATAAGTTTAGGTGTGATAAGTTTAGGCATGATGGGCCTGATTCACAAAGCGGTGATAACTCAGTTATCACGCCTAAAAGACTTTAGGCGTGATAACCTTTGCACCACTCTGGTGAAAAGCCAGTTTAGGCGTGATAAGTTTAGGTGTGATAAGTTTAGGTGTGATAAGTTTAGGCATGCTAAGTTTAGATAAGTGTAGATAGCGTGCAAAGTCCCCCACGCAAAGCAGCGCCATTAAACTCTATGCGAAGTGCACCAGACTTTGCTAGCGCAAAACTTTTGATCAGCTGTGCACTGCGGTTCTAACGCAGTTGGCGCTTAAACTTATCATGCCTAAACTTATCACACCTAAACTTATCATGCCTAAACTTATCACACCTAAACTTATCACACCTAAACTTATCATGCCTAAACTGAGTTTAGGCATGATAAAGGGCTTTTCACCAGGGTGCTAACTGTTAGCACCGCTTTGTGAATCAGGCCCCTAGTCTCTAACTGGGTTAGCACCGCTTTGTGAATCGAGCCCAGAAGGATATTAGTTGCAAGTTAATTTATCTTTTAAGGATGTGGGGTTCAGATTCTTCTAAATGTCCCATTCATGATGAAAGGTTATCTTAAAAGTATCATTGATTTTAGCTTCTGGAGAACTTAACATCCACTGCATTACTTAAAGAGACACTGAAGCGGAAAAAAAAATGATGATATAATGAATTGGTTGTGTAGTACCGATAATTACTAAAACATTAGTAGCAAAGAAAATATTCTCATATTTTTATTTTCAGTTATATAGTTTTTTTTTAAAACATTGCTTCATTCTCTAATATTTGCAGTTTACACACTACTCAGCATTCTAAATGACTTTACAGAGCAGGTCAGTGAACTTTTGACCTGTCCCCCTGGAGAGAAAAATAAAATACAGTGACTGACAATTGAGATAACAAGCTTCAGAAGACAGAGCTCCCTGCGACTTAGAAAGTTGTGGAGCTCAATGGCTCTTTTGCATAGATAGCAACTGGAGTTTCTTAAAGAGAATTTGTAACATCAAAATTTCCCCTGGGGGGTACTCACCTCGGGTGGGGGAAGCCTCAGGATTCTAATGAGGCTTCCCACGCCGTCCTCCGTCCCTCGGGGGTCTCGCTGCAGCCCTCCGTACAGCGGCGACGTAAATATTTACCTTCCCGGCTCCTGTGCAGGCGCTCTGGTGGCTGTCGGCTCCGAAGTAGGCGGAAATACCCGATCGCCGTCGGGTCTGCTCTACTGGGCAGTCGCAAGTCTCCGGCGCCTGCGCAGTAGAGCGGACCCGACGGAGATCGGGTATTTCCGTCTAGTTCCGAGCCGAAAGCAGCCACAGCGCCCCCGCTGGAGCCTGCAAAGGTAAATACTGAATTGACAGTCGGGTCTGTCGCCGGCTGTTCGGAGGGCTGCAGCGAGACCCCCGTGGGACCGAGGACGGCGTGGGAAGCCTCATTAGGATCCCGAGGCTTCCCCCACCCGAGGTGAGTACCCCCCAGGGGATCTTTTTGATGTTACAGTGTCTCTTTAACTCTTCCTGTACTGGAAACAATATTAGACTTATGGCTCTGCTCCTAATGTTTTATTTCTTAGCTGTACTATACAAATCATTATATCATACGTTTTTTTTCTCTGCAGTGTCTCTTTAAAGTACAGACATGGGAAGAAAAACGAATCTGCATTTTGTCAGATGTCATTGGAAGAGGAGGTGGATTTATCAACAATGAAGAAAAAGCTTTATGTATAAAGAGAAATTTCTAGCAGCGGACGTGCAGCCATTCAACATTTACTAATGTATAAATAGACGACATAATCTCGTTTTACAAAGGAGGATGGGGCCCATCAGAGGGACCTTTGCCCTCTTCCCACTTATGCTGTAAAGAGGCCCTGTCTATGGGGCCTTTGATCCAGCTGCACATGTGACAGATTCAAGCTCTCTGCAATCACGCTGGCTATATATCCCTCTCTTGGGCACAGCGAGCAGATGACATTTCCACTGATCAGTCACAATGACAGGATGTCACATATACATCTGAGCTCCAGAGAGGCAGCCAGGGTACAAGCAGAGGTGACATTTGTGGGGAGGCAGGCAGGGTCTAGTCTGGTCTGCATGGTGTATGCAGGCCTGGATTTACATCACTGGAGCCTATAGGCACAGATGTCCTGGCACCCCAGACTTCACCCTCCATAAACCTACAAACCCCCACCGAAGCTGTCACTTCTCCCTTACCTCCCTTGCCCGTCATAGGTAGTTACAGGTGTCCCTTAGTATAGCCAGAGCTATCCTCAGTATTAAGTAGCTAGAGGTGCCCCCGACTGAAGGGAGATATCATCAGTGGAATGCTTAGAGCAGGTGGAGTAACCTCGTATTTACACTCTTCTCAAATCTCTGCATAGAGAAGAGGAAGGGAGGCACTTGGGGAGGGGAGTAAGCCGCCTTTCCATCATCGGGCGCCTGTAGGCACAAGCCTACAGTGCCTTATGGCAAATCCAGCCCTGGGTGTATGAGCTCAAAATTTCATTGTAACTTAAATTTTTATAGCAAAATTTAAGTTGTATCAGAACTTAGAGCAAAATTACAATCTGAAACAGATTATAATAAAAACGTGTTTCCTTACTCTTTATGGCCAATGTAGACATACCTCTTAAGTTTTTGAGATAAAAAAGAGGGGCACTTAAAGAGGAACTCCAGTGGAAATAATGTAATAAAAAAAGTTCTTCATTTTTACAACAATTATTTATAAATGATTTAGTCAGCGTTTGCCCAATGTAAAATCTTTCCTCTCCCTGGTTTACATTCTGACATTTATCACATGGTGACATTTTTACTGCTGGCAGGTGATGTCAGTAGAAGGAGATGCCGCTTGCTTTTTTGGTAGTTGAAAACAGCTGTAAACAGCTATTTCCCACAATGCAATGAGGTTCACAGACAGGAAACTGTCAGGACCATGGTCCTGACGTCACACTTTGAGGGGTTTCACCACAATATTAGCCAAACAGACCCCCCTGATGATCCATTTGAGAAAAGGAAAAGGTTTCTCATGGGAAAGGGGGTATCAGTTACTGATTGGGATTAATTCTTGGTTACGATTTCTCTTTAAGCCTGCCCCTGTCACACCTCTAATCACACCCCATGACACCCACAGGCACACCTACCATAAAGCTTTCATAAGAAAAATATGTCAATTTGTAATTTGAACCACACTGGTCCTTTCTATCCTAGGAATCTATTAGGAATCAGCCTAGTGACACCGCCTCAGATGCCCCACAAGTGTAAAATGTCCGAACTCCCCTTCCCCCGCAGCCCTTGCTTTCTAAATTCTCACTTATCCCACTGCCGGCATCATCACGAGCACATGTACCACGAGGCACAGGCACATGTGTGACGTCACACACACCTTGTGCCACATGGTCCAGCGGATGTGGACAGGGGGGTGACAGCGGAGAGGGCGGGAATTACGCAGGCGGGTGAGAATTTAAAACACCGCTCCTGGGCACGGCGGACATTTTACTTTTGGGTGCACAGCAGGCGGGGTCCGAGATTTTCCAACATGTCCAATCTATGCTTTCGACCAATTTCGACCCTAAATTTATCCAAACATCAATCAGGCGGACATGTTGCGGCATCAATTTTTACTCCGATTTTATAAAATGATTGAATTGGATGGTCAATCAGTCTACAAAATGGGTAGAATTATGTGGTCTAGTAAAAAAGGGCGCACAGGGATAGTGGACAAAAAGGGCGCCGCCATAGACTGCAATGCAAAATATCGGCTATTCGGCGCCCGACAGGAAAAAAGGGCGCCCGATAAATAGCGTTTTACAGGGATCGTGTTAACAAAAGGCTCAGTTTACAGGATAAAGTTTATAACAAATATCGTTTACAAGTTCGTTTTGACTTTGTATTATACTTATTTTTCGTTTGTAAATTTCGCTTATATTAGTTTTAACTAGTATTTTCGTTTTAAAATTACGCTTACAAACCTATTACAACTAAAATTTCGTTTACACTTCTTTTATCATTTAAAATTTGTTTTCATATGTATAATGCTTAAATACCGTTTCTCAACCTGATTGTATTAGAAATACATCGCTTTTGGTATTAACTTTGTTTTTACACTTATAATGCGTTGATTATAGTTACTAAAATATCACTTTAAATATTACTGTTATTTTAAGATTTCTAATGCATAAGTGATTGTAAGGTTATCTATTGTATTGTATGTGTATATATATTATATATACCTTTTTCTACTTCTAATATTATTAATGTATACGTGATTTTAAGGCTACTTATTCTATGACAAATATATAAATTATTTTATTCATGTTATTTGTAGAGAAGTATTTTAAGGATTAAATATATTATTGTTTATATGTGTTTAGCGTGTTTGTGCGGTGGGGATGGTTAGGTTTAGGCACCACGAGGGGGGTCTAGGGATTAGGGATAGGCACAGGGAGGGTTAGGTATAGTTACAGTGCAATATACACCACCAGGGGGGTGGTTAGGTTTAGGCACCACCAGGGGGGTGGTTAGTTTTAGGCACCAACAGGGGGGGGGGGTCTTAGGTTTAGCCACCACCAGAGGAGTCTTAGATTTAGGCACCACCAGGGGGGTCTAGGGGTTAGGGATAGGTACAGGGAGGGCTCTGTATGAGAGTAAGGTTAGGTATAGTTATAGTACAATATATGTCATATATACAATTTATTACATTATGTGTATTTACACAAAGGGGGGGTCTAGGTGAGAGGGATAGGGATAAGGAGATATATCTGTGACCCTAAAGTTAGGTATAATTGTAGTAAAATACCTGTAAAACCTACCATTCTAATACTATGCTTAATACAAGTTTTTACTATAGACGCTATTTGACGTTTTATTTCAGAATTCGTTTACTGTTTTATATTTTGCCATTTCATTTCCGTTTATTTTACCTTTTTAGCACTAAATTATCGTTTATAACATATTAAATGAAAATATGGTTTTGCATTCAAACGTACAATTTCGGCTACACCCTGCGCCCTTTTTTCCAGGCGCCCTTTTTTGATAGACGCGTGTTGTGCCTCCACTCTGTCTTTTGGGTGCATATCTGTTCCAAGTGACTCAGGCACTACAGAATGATAGGTGTGTGGAATTATAAGAGTGGACAGAGGCGGTACCCTGGGGCGGCAGTATCCTCCATCACTGGGACGTGTCACTGCGAGGAAGTTACAGCCGGTGATGTTAGCATTCCTGGAGGTGGAGCCCCTTATATGGCAAGTGCAGAGATATGGATTATAGGGGAGGGGGGAGGTGTCATTCTATTCTGCCAACTGGATAAGAGCTGCAGAGACTGGAAGTGTGTTTCACCCATTATTCCCTGGCATTCAATCATAGCAGAATAAGCTGATCTATAAAGTAACATAGAATTCTTCCCTCGCGTGTTTGCCTCCTGGCAGCCCCACATCAGTCTTGTTTACATTTAAAGCCCAATACACACTTCAATTATGATTGGCCAATTACTTACCAATTTTACCATCCCCATGTAGTACGAGGGTTTCCCTACACTATCTGCTCATAGTACTCAATAACTGTTGCCCCTCATACTGCATGGAGGTGGTGAAACTGGCCAGTGATTGACCAATCCGAATTGAAAGTGTGTATCAAGCTTTAAGCCCAGTGCACACATCCAATTTTAATTGGCCAATCACTGACCAATTTTACCACCTTTGTGTAGTAGGAGAGCTTACCTACAGAATCGGTTTCTAGTATTCACTGCAGTATGAGCGCACATAGGTTTTGAAGTGGTAAATCGAAATTGCATGTGTGTACTGGGCTATAGAGTTCATACACACATCCAACACACATTTTCTTGGACAATTAGTGGCCAATTTTACCACCTACATGTAGTATGAGAGCGAACCTACACAATTTGTTCATCCTGTTCAAAATCTGCTGGCTCTCATATCACTTGGAAATGGTAAAATTTGCCAGGCCAATCATTGGCCAATCAAAATGGATATGTGTATGAACCCTTAGCGAGTCACATATGAGCTATAATGGTTCAGTATTGCAAGTGGTCAATCAGGGGAGTAGCAATAGCCATAGCAACTGCTATGGGGCCCTGGAGAGAAGAGGGCCCTGATGGTACTTGATGTATTCACTTTGTCTCAGTGCCCATGGACTATACACAGTGTACATAGCATGGAAATATAAATTGCCCAATTAACTCATATCCATAGGGTAGGGGCAGGTATCATTGCTCAAGAGTTCCTAGATCTGATAGTCCCATAAAAATGTTGCTATGAGGCCCCAGAGTCCCTAGCTGCGCCACTGTGCTCAATCTCTTACCATTGGAGTCGATCAGGTAGTAATCAATTGTCTACTATACTCTACACTCTATGTGGATTAAGTCTTAGAAATTGACTTAACAGTGATCATTGTTTCACTGAATTATGGACAAAGTTGTTGATTCCCCACCAATCCAGCCCCGCCCAACAGAGACCGTCCCAAATAACCAATCACTACTATGACAGATAAACTTCCCAAAATCAATGGAGAGGTGATCAATCAAATATGATGGGAGCACCTGGGGGAGAGGGGTGTTTGCAGTCCCATCGCAGAGTAATTGAAAAATTGGAAAAATTCATTAGTGTACTTAAAGGACACATGAGGTGAGAGGGATATGGAGGCTGCCATATTTTTTTATTTTTCAACAATGCATATTTCCTGGCTGTCCTGCTGATCATCAGCCTCTAATACTTTTAGCCATAAACCCTGAACAAGCATGTGGATCAGCTGCGCAGACTGAAGTCTGATTGGATAATAAGCTGCATGCTTGTTTCAGGTGTGTGATTCAGCCACTACTGCAGCCAAATAGATCAGCAGGACAGTTAGGTAACTGGTATTGAATAAAAGGAAATAAATGTGGCGGCCTTCATTTTCTTCTCACTCCAGGTGTACTATAACTTTAGTAACTTTCCTTTACCATAGGAAAAAATGGGCAATTGCCCCAGGGACCCAGAGCCTGTAGGGGCCCCCAAGTTGTCCCTCCCCATCTTAACTGTTGCTCCCCTGGGACTCTGCAGAGTCTGTTAAGTTGGGAGGTGATTGGGGGAGGGTCAGCAGCGGGCCCCAGGAGGGAAATTTGGCTGCAACAAAGGGCCTCTAATGATGCTTTTTGGTCAGGGGGTGTCTGTTGGGGGGGTCCCCAGGCTAATTTTGCCCTAGGGCCTGGTAACTTTGTTTAGTAACTCAGTAACAAAGAGGTTTAAAAGCCTCTGAAAAAGTTTCATCACTGTCTGGGTCCTCACTGGTGAAAATGTAATTCACTTCCTGTTTACCTCAGGGGTGTCAAAAAGCACAGGAAGTAAGGTAAAATGTGCACAACGAGGAGCCAAACAATGATACAGAAACTTCTTTTAACTACAGAGGGGAAGGTTTAGAACCTATGTTGAGTTTTTATCGTTGTCTGGCCCTCTTGGGGAAATGTCAGTAACTTCCTGTCCCTCAGGGTTGAGTAAGATGACAGGAAATTAGGGGAGTCACAAGCAGTGGCGTAACTACAAATAATGGGGGGTGCCTAGCAAAACTTTGATGGGGTCCCTTAATGGTCACATCCCTCCCCTTGGTGACCCTCACAGCCTTGGGGCCACCGTGATCTTCACACCCATAACATGAGTGGCCACAGAAACACCTGATCTGGAGTATCGGAGGAAGGGAAGGTTAGTAGATGGGCCTCCCACACCTCTGGGCCCCCCACACCTCTGGGCCTCCCTGCAGTTGCAGGGTCTGCTCCCCCTTAGATACGCCCCAGGAAGTGATGAGAAGTCTCTCCATGGGGGACATAAACAGAAATAACAAGCTGAGATTTTGCTGTGGAAGATTCCCCCTTTCTGGCCTAGAATCAGCAAAACTGTCCCCCTAAGTTTTCTTACAGGAGGTATTTTTATGATTTGTCAATGAAATACCTCTTCAGCCTCCGGCAAGCAAATAGTACTCAGGATAAGTTGTGTCAAGTTTGGTATTGATTCTCTTTCTTAGTCTTTAGAGATCTTTCACTTAAAAGGTGCTAAAAATGTATTTTATAGTTACAATGAGTCAACATCTCCTGAAAGAAATCTTAAGGTGCCCATACATCTAGCAATTTTGCAGTACGATCGACCATTCGATTCGATCATTTTATCGAATCGAGAAGGAATTGAGAGGGAATCGAGTGTGTTCCAGAATTCCAATGGATGAGATGTAGCTAATTTCATGTCGAAGCGACCAGCTTAGTCGATCAAGCAGGATGGAAGATATCGGTTGCTCGTTTAGGAATCGGCTGCTCGTCACATGTCATTCAATCGATTTTTGCATTCAGAGCATGGAGACACACCATTGGTCAGATCGATAAGTGAAGGTGAATCGCACAGGAATGGCTTGTAATGTATGGGTTACTAGTCGATCGACTTTCGATCAACTATACTGAAGTTGATTTACCAATAAAGTTGATCGCTTTGTTGATTGAATCAGAATCGCTAGAATGTATGGCTACCTTTTGGAGAAAAGATGATAAATTTAGGCCTGCGTCTAAAAACTAAGAAACAAGTTTTGGCTGGAATGTTAATTTACAAGCTGAGTAGTTGTTTTAGATAATTTGGGGTTTTTCGCACCTGTTTTGAAAAGTTAGCCCCACAAATCTCTGCCTATGGTCTACCCCACCAATCAACCATCATTATACAGCTCGCCCCTCTTCTTTGTGTCAGAACTTTCTTACCTCTGTTTAAGCTTCTGCAGGTCATCTACCAAGTTGTCCCTTTCCACTTCCACCCTTGACCTTTGGCTGGTGACGATGTCCACCTGGTGCCGCAACTCTCTCATCTCTTCTTCATACAGGTCGCTGATCCTCGTGGGCTCCTTGCCTTTGAGTCGGTTCACTTCGGTTACCAGGATGGCGTTCTGCTGCTCCAGGTATCGAACCTTCTCGATGTAGTTGGCAAACCTGTCGTTCAGCTCCTGCAACTCCACCTTCTCATTGGTGCGAGTCTGCAAGAACTCTTGGTTCATGGCATCTGCGAGGCTGAAGTCGAGGACGTCGGCGCCATAGCTGGTTCGTACCGGGGTGATCCGTGATGCTCTAAAGCTGGACAGAGTGGGGACGGCGGCAGAACGGGATACCTGGTAGACTCTAGAGCTGTGTGAGCTTGCAGCACCTCCTTTACTCCCGTAGGAAGATCTTGAGTAGGTTGGTGATCCTCCACCAAAGGTACGGCGGTAGGAGGACACCCGTTGACTGGATGAGTAGGACTGGCTCATGGTTGCTGGTTAGCTGTGGTGTGGAGAGCCTGGAGGCTTGGCTCTGAATGGATGAGGATCCTTGGAAGTGGTGTGAATTAACAAGACCGAGAGCCCTGGTGCTTGTCTATTTGTATGTCCTGGAGAGTGACATCAGATACCTCCCCTCGGTGACGAGGCCACCTCTTGCAATGACAGACTCACTTGCCCCCTCCATCCCACACATTTCACTCGCAGGCCAGGAAGGATCATGTGCAATTGTCTCCTGAACAGCTGTGAAGGTTCTCGGAGACAAGTAACAGATTTCAGAGGGGAGGGAAGACTCTGCGGAAAGGTCAGACTGATGGAAAGAACTCAGAGTGAAGGGATGAAAGTTTGCCAAAGTCCAGAAAACACTTTCAGTTTTACTTAGACTTCTGCGAAATGATATGTGTTACTTATACCCCATGTAAACAACCACCAACATGTTTTCCATATTCACAATAAATGGCCTCGATTCAAAAAGCATTACCGCATGCGTTATCGCCCAAGCAGTAAATTACTGCATGGTATGTTGTTGATAGTGGATTCATAAAATTTAACTCATGTTTTACCGCATGCGGTAATAGTGCGGTAATGAAAACGTTTGTGTCGGTAAACTGAATGAAGTGTATTCATGAAAAAAGGGGGAGGAAGGAAGTGATAAATAACGTTGTTATCGTCAACAAAGACCTGGGGAGTTTGCTCTACACAGTAGCATTTTAAGTGACAAATGGAGCCCTTTCAACTTAATGTTATGGAATTTTTAAGGATACAGAGGAGAAAGGGTGGTTGTTATATCACCCAGGCTTTTAGAAATCGTACAGAGTTAAATAATTTATACATTTATATATATATATATATATATATATATATATATATATATATATACTATAAAAATAAGTCATGTGTCTAAAACTGCCCACTTCTACCCAGCATGCACCTTGTCATTAGGAAGTCAGCAGCAAACTACCGCACTCAGCAAATTATACCGACAGCTTTCCGCACCACACCGCACACTTACCGACTGCTATCGCAATCACCTCGCACTCAGAATTTTTTTCATGAATTCACTGCAAAAACCCTCATTTACCGCTAGCGGTAATTTCCCGCCCGTCTCTGAACTACCGCACTCACTTTTATGAAATCGAGGCCATTGTGCCCGAAGGGAGGATTGCGGTTAGTTTGACAGGCTGCCTGTCGCACAACTAACCCTGTTATTTACTAAGGGCTGGTTGCCATGGACGTTGCTAGGACCCTAAGGTCTTGTTCCCACACGAGGGCGTTTGTGGGTGTTTTCAGAAATCGCCCTAAAAGCGCTTGTGCAATGATTCCCTATGAGAGAGTTCATGTATGAGCGGTTCGATTCAGATCCACTCACCAAAGCGCTGCCTGTACCGTTTTCAGGCCATTTGCCTGTAATGGAAGGTATAGGGAAATCGCAAAGCGCTTGAAAAAGCACTTTGTATTGCGATTTCCCCAGCGCTTTACATTGTGGTTATTATTTTCCGGAGAGAGTTCACTTCCTGACTGACATCATGAAGTGGAAAAAAAAAAACATTTTCTAAGCGCTTAGAAAGCGTAGAGAAAGGCGATTTTAAAAATTGCAAAAAAATTGCTCAGTGCTTGAAAAAGTGTTGGGCGATTCATAATGTGATCAAGGCCTAAGGGATTTGGGGCTCTTTTGGGCACTCCAGCTAAAGAATGGGTGTGGCCATACACTGGAATGTGGGTGTGGTCATGGGTGGAGCCAAAGTTACATGAATTTAAAGAGAAACTCCGACCAAGAATTGAACTTTATCCCAATCAGTAGCCGATACCCCCTTTTACATGAGAAATCTATTCCTTTTCACAAACAGACCATCAGGGGGCGCTGTATGGCTGATATTGTCATGAAACCCCTCCCACAAGAAACTCTGAGGACCGTGGTACTCCTGGCAGTTTCCTCTCTGTGAACCTTGCTGCATTGTGGGAAATAGCTGTTTATATCTGTTTCCAACTTGCAAAAAAGCATTCAGCAGCTACATCACCTGCCAACAGTAAAAATGTCACCATGTGATAAATGTCAGAATGTAAATCAGGGATTTGAAAGATTTTACAATGGGCAAACACTAACTAAATCATTTATGCATAATTATTGTAAAAATGAAGCACTTTTTTTATTACATTATTTTCACTGAAGTTCCTCTTTAACAGCGGTCTTAGTAGGCCTGCCCAGCAAAATGTTGGATGAAGCCCCCCTCTCCATTAATAAAAAAATGCAGCATATCACATAAATAGACAGTGCAGCTTAAACATAACTAGGCAGTTACCTGGCTTCTGTGCTGGCTGGACTGGCTTTCTGCTGGGTGGGCTGGCCTAATGCCAGGTTATCTGCCAGTCCCCCCATAGTATTCCATGACCTTCTAGTGGGCCCCCTCCCATTCCCCACGGGCCTCCCATTAAGGTACCACAGCTCCCTGCATGCCCCCATAGAACAACCACAGCTCCCTGCATGCCCCCATTAAGGCATCACAGCACCAAATATGCCCACATAGAGGCACTATAGCACCCAGCATACTCCCCATTTCTGAGTACTGTGGTGCCATGCTGGGTGGTATGGTGCCTCTATGGGGCATGCTGGGTGCTTGTAATGCCATTCTGGGTGCTGTGGTGCCTCTATGGGGCATGCTGGGTACTGTGTGGTGCCACGCTGGGTGCTGTGGTGCCTCTATGGGGCATACTGGGTACTGTGTGGTGCCATGCTGGGTGCTATGGTGCCTCTATGGGGCATGCTGGGTGCTTGTAATGCCATTCTGGGTGCTGTGGTGCCTCTATGGGGCATGCTGGGTACTGTGTGGTGCCACGCTGGGTGCTGTGGTGCCTCTATGGGGCATACTGGGTACTGTGTGGTGCCATGCTGGGTGCTATGGTGCCTCTATGGGGCATGCTGGGTGCTTGTAATGCCATTCTGGGTGCTGTGGTGCCTCTATGGGGCATGCTGGGTACTGTGTGGTGCCACGCTGGGTGCTGTGGTGCCTCTATGGGGCATACTGGGTGCTGTGTGGTGCCATGCTGGGTGCTATGGTGCCTCTATGGGGCATGCTGGGTGCTTGTAATGCCATTCTGGGTGCTGTGGTGCCTCTATGGGGCATGCTGGGTACTGTGTGGTGCCACGCTGGGTGCTGTGGTGCCTCTATGGGGCATACTGGGTACTGTGTGGTGCCATGCTGGGTGCTATGGTGCCTCTATGGGGCATGCTGGGTGCTTGTAATGCCATTCTGGGTGCTGTGGTGCCTCTATGGGGCATGCTGGGTACTGTGTGGTGCCACGCTGGGTGCTGTGGTGCCTCTATGGGGCATACTGGGTGCTGTGTGGTGCCATGCTGGGTGCTATGGTGCCTCTATGGGGCATGCTGGGTGCTTGTAATGGCATTCTGGGTGCTGTGGTGCCTCTATGGGGCATGCTGGGTACTGTGTGGTGCCACGCTGGGTGCTGTGGTGCCTCTATGGGGCATACTGGGTGCTGTGTGGTGCCATGCTGGGTGCTATGGTGCCTCTATGGGGCATGCTGGGTGCTTGTAATGCCATTCTAGGTGCTGTGTGGTGCCATGCTGGGTGCTGTGGTGCCTCTATGGGGCATGCTGGATACTGTGTGGTGCCACGCTGGGTGCTGTGGTGCCTCTATGGGGCCATGCTGGGTACTGTGTAGAGATGTCGCGAACCTCCGATTTTCGGCTCGCGAACCGGGTTCGCGAACTTCCGCGGAAGGTTCGGTTCGCGGAAAAGTTCGCTAACCGCAATAGACTTCAATGGGGAGGCGAACTTTGAAAAATAGAAAAAATTATGCTGGCCACAAAAGTGATGGAAAAGATGTTTCAAGGGGTCTAACACCTGGAGGGGGGCATGGCGGAGTGGGATACATGCCAAAAGTCCCGGGGAAAAATTTGGATGTGACGCAAAGCAGCGTTTTAAGGGCAGAAATCACATTGAATGCTAAATTGCAGGCCTAGCGTGCTTTCAAACATCTTGCATGTGTATACATCAATCAGGGAGTGTAATTAGAGTACTGCTTCACACTGACACACCAAACTCACTGTGTAACGCACCGCAAACAGCTGTTTGTGTAGTGACGGCCATGCTGGACTACTGCGCAACATGGTGAGATTGCTCTTCCTCACTCAGTGATGTCAGGTAATGTGTGACTTCCTTCTCAACTTTCCATGGCATTGTTAAAAAGCTTACGTTTTGTTTTTAAATTACATTTTCTACTTGCTGTGTACTTGTTCAGTACCGCTACAATGAGAATCCTGTGGAGGCGGGCAAGTCTGCCATTGTGACCCCGGGTAATGGCCGGGGAATGAGGGGTTTGAATCCGGTGTGGAGCCTGAGCAACGGCTACCACTACACATCCAAGGAGGGCAGCGGGCAGGCATGCACGCTCGCCCCGAGGTAGTGACCAAAAATAACAATACAGAAGGAGGACTTTCGAGGCCCTGCTGTGTATTTGAAATGAATGTACTTTAAATCCTTTAACGAGAACCAGTTATGGTGGGCAAATAAGACACCACATTCCTTTCACGAGAATCATATGGAGGCGGGCAAGTCTGCCATTTGTGACCCCGGGTAATGGCCGGGGAATGAGGGATGGAATCCGGTGTGGAGCCTGAGAAACGGCTACCACTACACATCCAAGGAGGGCAGCAGGCAGGCATGCACGCCCGCCTCGAGGTAGTGACCAAAAATAACAATACAGGAGGCGGACTTTCGAGGCCCTGCTGTGTATTTGAAATGAATTAACTTTAAATCCTTTAACGGGAATCCGTTATGGAGGGCAAGTCTGCTATTGTCACCGCGGGGAATGAAGGTTGGATTCCGGCCCGAAGTGGGAGCCTGCTGAGATCCATGCTGTAGCTGCCCTGACCGTGCTTTGCAGACCAGGCATCTGTGGTCAGATGGACCCTTGAGCCAGGGGAAGACAAACCAAGTCGAAAGCATTTGCCAAGAATGTTTTACGGAGGGCAAGTTTTTTTGCCCTTTTTTTAAATTTTTTGAAAATGATAGATGGTTGTATTTTTAAATTGTTTGAAAGTTTAGATGGTTGTATTTTTAAATTGTTTGAAAGTTTAGATGGTTGTATTTTTAAATTGTTTGAAAGTTTAGATGGTTGTATTTTTAAATTGTTTAAAAGTGTATCCATTCTTCCTCCCCCCAGCCACGAACAATACCATGGGAACGTGGAGCAGCAGAAGCCCCCTGTGATGGCTGCCGCGGTTGTTCTCCGCGGCTTGTCTTTTGAGGGGTGCTGCTTTTCCTCAGGTGTTCTTGCCATAGCTGTTTGTGCCTTCTCTCCAGGTGCCTTCGTAAAGCACTTGTCCCTACGTGACAGTTGGCCTTTCCACGGCTCAATTTTTGCTGGCAGAGACAACAGATGGCTTTGCTCCGATCTGAGACACACACGTTAAAAAATTTCCAAACCGCTGAGCCAACCTGGGGGTGATGGCGCTACGGTGGCATCAGCAGCTGACGTTGAAGGGCATGTTGGCTGTCTGGCCATAGCTGGCGATACATGGCGCCGGACACTGCCCCCAGCTGTTTCTGAGGACGAGCTCCCTCTGCTTCTATCATGGAGTCGTCTCCTCCTAGTCCTCTCTGAATCCTCCTCTGAACTGTCCCCCTGGTCATCTCCTCTACCGGGAACATATGTGGTATCCGTATAATCGTCATCATAGTCCTCCTGGCCAGCTGCGCTTTCCTCAGAAACCTCCTCAACTGCACCAACTTCAGGTGGTCCATCATCCACATCCACACACGTTACGTCCATACTATCGCCACCTAACTCAGACGTAGGAGGTGGTGTACCTGCGCCTTCTTCTTGTTGTTGCAGTAGTGGCTGTGAATCGTGATTTCACCACCACCACCACCAAATAACTCCTGCGAAGTGTCAAATGCAGCGGATGTGGTGCTTGATGTAGCGCTGGTGGCTGCGGGAGATGAGGTGTTCTGTGTTAAAGAGACTCCGTAGCAAAAATTGCATCCTGTTTTTTATCATCCTACAAGTTCAAAAAGCTATTCTAATGTGTTCTGGCTTACTGCAGCACTTTATACTATCACTGTCTCTGTAATAAATCAATGTATCTTTCCCCTGTCAGACTTGTCGGCCTGTGTCTGGAAGGCTGCCAAGTTCTTCAGTGTTGTGGTTCTGCTATGAACTCCCCCTTCCAGGCCCCTTTATGCACACTGCCTGTGTGTTATTAAGGATTAGAGCAGCTTCTCTCTTCTCTCTTATCTTTTACAAGCTGGATAAATCGTCCTCTGAGCTGGCTGGGCTTTCACATACTGAAGAATTACAGACAAGGGCAAAGCTGTTTGCAGGAAGAAACAAGCAGCCTGAAACTTCAGTGCATGAGAACAGGGGGAAAGAAACACACAAATGATCTCTTGAGATTCAAAAGGAAGGCTGTATACAGCCTGCTTGTGTATGGATGTATTTTCTATGTGTGGACATACTGTACATCAACCTACTTCCTGTTTTGGTGGCCATTTTGTTTGTTTATAAACAAACTTTTTAAAACCGTTTTTAACCACTTTTAATGTGGCGAGGAGCGGCGAAATTGTGTCAGAGGGTAATAGGAGATGTCCCCTAACGCACTGGTATGTTTACTTTTGTGCGATTTTAACAATACAGATTCTCTTTAAATACTCAATCACCTCCTCACGATTTTGGGAAGTGATGGCACGTGCCTTCTTCTGAGCACTGTATTTTGGGGCAGGTCCGCACGAAATCACAGCAACACCACCTCGCACAGACATGCCAGTGCCTGGTGGCCTTCCTCTGGGTCTGCCTCTACCTCTTCCTCTACCTGGTTTGTCCATTTTGTCCATCTCGGGGGGATGCTAGGTATATGCAGTGAGCTGGGTTTACTCAACACAACAGGTAGTTATGTGCAGTGATGAGGTGGGTTAAGTAAACACAACAGGTAGTAATAGGATGCAGTGAGCTGGGTTCACTCAACACAACAGGTAGTAGGTATATGCAGTGAGCTGGGTTCACTCAACACAACAGGTAGTAGGTGTATGCAGTGAGCTGGGTTTACTCAACACAACAGGTAGTTATGTGCAGTGATGAGGTGGGTTAAGTAAACACAACAGGTAGTAGGTATATGCAGTGAGCTGGGTTCACTCAACACAACAGGTAGTAGGTATATGCAGTGAGCTGGGTTCACTAAACACTACAGGTAGTAGGTATATGCAGTGAGCTGGGTTCACTCAACACAACAGGTAGTAGGTATATGCAGTGAGCTGGGTTCACTCAACACAACAGGTATTAGGTATATGCAGTGAGCTGGGTTCACTCAACACTACAGGTAGTTATGTGCAGTGATGAGGTGGGTTAAGTAAACACATCAGGTAGTAGGTATATGCAGTGAGCTGGGTTCACTCAACACAAAGCTAGGTATATGCAGTGATGAGGTGGGTTAAGTAAACACAACAGGTAGTAGGTATATGCAGTGAGCTGGGTTCACTCAACACAACAGGTGGTTATGTGCAGTGATGAGGTGGGTTAAGTAAACACAACAGGTAGTAGTAGGATGCAGTGAGCTGGGTTCACTCAACACAAAGCTAGGTATATGCAGTGATGAGGTGGGTTAAGTAAACACAACAGGTAGTAGGTATATGCAGTGAGCTGGGTTCACTCAACACAACAGGTAGTAGGTATATGCAGTGAGCTGGGTTCACTCAACACTACAGGTAGTTATGTGCAGTGATGAGGTGGGTTAAGTAAACACAACAGGTAGTAGGTATATGCAGTGAGCTGGGTTCACTCAACACAAAGCTAGGTATATGCAGTGATGAGGTGGGTTAAGTAAACACAACAGGTAGTAGGTATATGCAGTGAGCTGGGTTCACTCAACACAACAGGTGGTTATGTGCAGTGATGAGGTGGGTTAAGTAAATACAACAGGTAGTAGGTATATGCAGTGAGCTGGGTTCACTCAACACAACAGGTAGTAGTAGGATGCAGTGAGCTGGGTTCACTCAACACAACAGGTAGTAGGTATATGCAGTGAGCTGGGTTCACTCAACACAACAGGTAGTTATGTGCAGTGATGAGGTGGGTTAAGTAAACACAACAGGTGGGCTCAAAAAATAAAAAAAAAGTAGGCTACCTCATCCGCAGAGCTGAGCGGATCAGGTAGCCGCAAAAAACGCTGCTCCCGTGGGTCGCAATGGCCCACTTTCACTTGTGTGACCTCTGGGTCACGACGCTGCACTGAGAGACTGTGTGTCTCTCATAGGGCTCGATTCACAAAGCGGTGCTAACCCAGTTAGCATGCCTAAAAGACTTTAGGCATGATAACCATTGCACCATGCTGGTGAAAAGCCAGTTTAGGCGTGATAAGTTTAGGTGTGATAAGTTTAGGTGTGATAAGTTTAGGCATGCTAAGTTTAGATAAGTTTAGATCGCTTGCAAAGTCCCGCACGCAAAGCAGCGCCATTAAACTTTATACAAAGTGCACCAGTCTTTGCTAGCGTAAAACTTTTGATCAGCTGTGCACTGCGGTGCTAACGCAGTTGGCGCTTAAACTTAGCATGCCTAAACTTATCACACCTAAACTTATCATGCCTAAACTTATCACACCTAAACTTATCACACCTAAACTTATCATGCCTAAACTGAGTTTAGGCATGATAAAGGGCTTTTCACCAGGGTGCTAACTGTTAGCACCGCTTTGTGAATCAGGCCCCTAGTGTGCAGGGAGGCGGGGGAGCGGCAGGAGGCGTGGCCAAAGGGAGAGAGCAGCCCAAGTAACCCTGTAGAAATGCCGCCGGCGGGCGTTTTAAACAGGGAATTCCTCTCCCCTCTGTTTACCTTGTCGCTAATCTCGGGGGGCCATAGTGCGGCGGTGGAGGGGGGGGGGCAGAGAGCGGTAGTTGGGGGACACAGAGCCATGTCATTAGGCAGAGAATGTGTCTCTGTGTCCCATCTGCCCCCCAAAGATCCACTTCGGGTTCTCTTTAAGTAATCTAGTGGTGCCCTCAAGTAGGCAGCTGGACATGCCCCTGACTGAAGGGAGATCTGGTCAGTGGAATGCCCAGAGTTGGGTGAGTGAACTCTCATTTACACACTGCTCGGGACTCTGCGTAGGGAAGGAGGGAAGTTGCTTGCAAATTTTTGCCAAAGTAATTTTGGCATCAAAAATCCCATTTTCAATTCGAGTAAATGTTCGCGAAAAGAGGAGTGAGACGCCTTTCCATCATCAGGCGCCTGTAGACACGTGCCTACGGTGCCTTATGGTAAATCCGGTCCTACCCAGAAGCCAATGTGAACTGTCCCTTATGGTCTGGAGATCACTGAAAAATCTCCTGAACAGCTGCAAAGATCCTCTGAGACAAGTAAGAGACTTCAGAGGGGAGGGAAGACTCAGTGGAAAGGTCAGACTGATGGATAGAACTCAGGGAGAAGGGATGAAAGTTTGCCAAAGTCCAGAAAACACTTTCAGTTTTACTTAGACTTCTGCGAAATCACATGTGCTACTTATATAGGTGACACCGCAAACCAGGTCTGAAGTTATTTTAAAACGTTTGCTTTTAAGTTGCAAAACTTTGTACCCGTTTCCTGGCTCATATCAGGACATAGAGAGGATTCCTGAAAGGTTAGGCAATTCATGGCCAAGGTTTTATTAACATATACGTATGCTCATCAAAATATATTTAATTGTAGGGGGGGAGGGGTAGAGGAAAAAGAGTTGAACTTACCCGGGGCTTCTAATGGTCCCCCGCAGACATCCTGTGCCTGCTAAACCACTCACCAATGTTCCGGTCCCCGCCTCTGGTTCACTTCAGAAATTTCCAATTTTAAAGTCACAAACCCCCTGCGCGGCCGCGCCCTTGCTCATGCTGACGTCACTGGGAGCGTACTGCCCAGTTACAGACTGTACTGCGCCTGCACAGTATAAACCCGGTGACGTCATCATGAGCAAGGGCGCGGCCGCGCAGGCGCAGTGGTTTCCCGACTTTAAAGTTGGAAATTCTGGAAATGAACCGGAGGCGGGCCGGAGCATTGGTGAGTGGTTGCGCGGGCACAGGACGTCAGCGGGGGACTGTTAGAAGCCCCAGGTAAGTTCAACACTTTTTTCCCCTACCCCCCTACAGTAGTCCTTTAAATTTGAAATAACACTTTCTGACACATCTACCATCTTGTTTGAGTCACATAAGTTGTTTCAAATAATACAACAATTACAAAAAAGTACAATACATAAGGAATAAATGTGGGTTACTTTGTTTACATGGTATCAATGAGATTTAGTGCTCCACAGCAGGGTCTCAGCCTTGGGTGCTGGAGGACCTTGTCCCGGGTCTGCTCTGCAGAGATCACTGAGATTGGGTGCACTACCAAGGTCACTGAGAGATGGTTTTCTGAAGATAGAAGGGTGCATATACACACACATCCTATTTTGATTGGCCAATGATGATGGGAGGCACAGTGCAAAATGAGAGAAGACCCGGCGACCAGGAGCATATCTACAGGGGAGCAGCCCATGCAGGAGGGCCCAGAGCTGTGAGGCGGCTCCAAATACTATTTCACTCCCTACAATAAAGGGATCCATCCTTCACATCGGTTGTTTTTGTGACTACGCTTGTTATGGTTGTAAAGATCATGGTGGCCATACTTGTTTTATGGGGCCCTTAGCAAGGTATTAGATTTGGGGCCACTTTGTGGTCCTTTTGATAAGCTGAAGTGGAGAGAGGTCGAAAGAAGTGGCAAATGGGACCCTCGATGCCCACTGGGCCCCCAGCACCTGCCTAGGTTGCCTGGTGGATAATCCTGCTCTTCCCCAGGCTGTGAGGGTCACTAGGGGGAGGCAAGGAAAGTTTTGCTGGGGGGAGCCCATGATTTACATCCCTGCAGGCGACAGACCAGGTAATTGTGCTCCGCTGTGGCTGCTCTGCACAGTTTGTCACTGACTCCACCTCCTACATGGGGGGGCTAAAACCGCAGCAATATGGCTGAAGTGCCGAAGTAATGGGGTAAGGCAGGGGTCACACTGATGTGAAAAGGCAAACAATTTCACATTTTCCAAAATCCCAAATGCCGCACTTATTCTATTTCAAGGTAGACGCACTTTTTATGAGTTTGTGTGAGATCTGAATTTTGTGATTTTTATGCGTTTTAAATTCGGGGGGGGGGGGGGGGGAGTTTGCATTTTTCATGCCCAACGTGCAATGCACGTTTCAATGCAAACCAATGGCAATGCTGAACACTTTTTTTATTTTTTTTTGCAAAAAAAAAAACAAAACGTTTGATTTTGAAGTCCATTAGATACACTTTCAGGTAAATGACCTTCATTAGTATGCACAGAGAAATCACAGGGTGCAAATTTGCCTCGGAACCCATACAAACTTCAAGAAGACAAGAAAGTTTCACCAAAAAAGGCCTGAAAAATTTCGCAATTGCAAATTTGTGCAAGCAGGAAAATCGCATGAGAAGAGTGAATATTCCCCAAAGCTGTGTATGAGGATGTGCAGGACTGTAAAACGGTGGTACCACTACAATAATATTGCACTAATAGAGAATAAGTGGTATACTGCACTGAGCCACTGTTTCAGCAGTTATTTTCCTGGTTTTGAAAGGATGCGTACAAAGCACGTGACCGCTACTTAGGATGGGGTTGATTCACTAAACGAATCTAAAATGACAAATAGCACGCCTTATCAGAGTAGTTTAGCGAGCGCTACAAACAGAGCCGGGACAAGGTCCTCCAGCACCCAAGGCTGAGACACCAAAGTGCGCCCCTCCATCCCTCCCACCCGAGCCATCATACACTGATTGCTATTAGACTAAGAGGGCCACAGGGCCCACAACCTCCCCAACACCTTAATATGTAGTTATCTGGCTTGCAGTCACTGCCATGTATGCCCTTTTCTTATTTCTTTCTGCTTCATACACAATTAGGAATGACAGCTGAATGAATTTGGCGCCCCCTCCTACACTGCGCCCTGAGGCTGGAGCCTATCTTGCCTCTGCCTCGCCCCCTCCTACACTGCGCCCTGAGGCTGGAACCTCTCCAGCCTATGCCTCGGCCCAGCCCTGGGTACAAACCCGCAGGGGCTCAGGGCAGGGCGAGTGGAGCTCTCGTCATTGCCAATTAGCAGGCATAAGTTTGTAGCGCTCGCTATGCTACTCTGATAAGGCGTGTTAACTTTGATGAGGCATGTTATTTCTGATAAGGCCTGCAATTTGTCAAAGCACGGTTTAGCGAATCAACCCTGATATATTAAAAAAAAGTATTAGGGCTGGCTCACACTACCAGCACTTTACTAAGCGCCAGTCAGGGGCGGAGCTACCATGAGGCAGCCTGAATATCCTGCTTCAGACGGCAGACTACCTGGGGGTGGTGCTTGGACAGTAACGCCGTAAACAGGGGTATGGGCTTGGAGGGGGTGACACCCGCCCGTTAGAAGTGGAAAGGGGGACCGACATCATTCCCCTCTCTCCATGGTCCCCCCTCCTGTGCCCCCCTGCAGAGCTGGCGCCGCAGTGTATTTTTGTAAATCTCTCACCAGTCCATGTGACGCTTCCATGCTTCTCGGGAACCCGCTCCTCTCTACTTCCTGTTTCTCTACGCGTCATGTAGGGAAAAAGGAAGTAGAAAAGAGCCAGCTGCCAAGAAGCATGGAAGCGCCGCATGGACAGAAGGCAAATTTACAAAAACGCACTGCAGCGCCAGCTCTGAAAGGGGACTGAAGGGGGACAATGGGGTAGGAGGGAGGAATGATGTTGTTTTCACCCCTTTCAAGCCCTGAGGTGGGGGAAGCAGGGGGCAGCAGCAAGAAAAAAATTAGAACCGGCCCTGGCGCCAGCTCTTGCTAATTTAATGCTATGTGTATGTTCTCATTTGAGCCATGTGATTTTTTTAAATATACCCCATAGCATTGCATTAGCAAAAACTTTACAAATCACTGGCACTGATAAAGCGCTGGTAGTGGGAGCCAGCCCTTAGTTTAGCACATAGGACCTATTTTATTAGGGGGGTGTGGTGCAAATCTTCAAATAATTGTGGAAAGTTTTCCAGTTGCCAGACTTTAATGCTGAGGAATGGGGCTGCTGTTCTTCTGAGTTGACAAAAAATAAACAAAGTAGGATTAAATCCGTACATGTTTTAGTGGACAGCTGAGTGTGATGTGATTAGGAGGACTGCTTGTTCTGGACAGCACTGAGATCATCAGCAAGTCCATAGTGCCAACTCTCTGAGAAGAGGAAATGAGAGTTTTTACGGCATGAACAATTTTGGGGAAAAGACAAAACCCACAACACCTCCATTCACCCCACGCTTACCACCACCACACACCTCCAGCCACACCCCTACCACACCACCAGTCACACACCTACTACACCTCCAATCACCCCGCCCCCCACCACACCTCCAGCCACACCCTACCACACCTCCACTCACACCTCTATCACACTTCCAACCACACCCCTACCTCACCTCCACTCACACCTCTACCACACCTCTAGCCACATTCCTACCACACCACCAGTCACACCCCTACTACACCTCCAATCACCCGCCCCCACCACACCTCCAGTCACACCCCTACTGCTCCTCTACTCACACCTCCAGCCACACCCCTACCACCACCACACACCTCCAGCCACACCTGAAGTCACCTAACAACACCTCCAGCTACACCCTTACCGCATTTTCAGTCCCCCCCCCCACCACACCTCCAGTCACAACCCTACCACACCTCTAGCCACACCCCTACCACACCTCCAGTCACACCCCTACCACACCTCCAGCCACACCCCTATCACACCTCCAGCCACGCCCCTACCACACCTCCAGCCACACCACCACTTGTTACCGGCTCCTCCCCTAGCATAGTGCAGGCATGAGCTCCTTGTCTATAACATTGGATAATGGTAATTCGACCTTTCTTTGGCAGTTCGCCCCCCACTTATGGACCATGTAGGTTTGGTATAGCTATGGAGGTGAAGCCCCAGATTGTAAGGCTCTGCAGTTCCAGGGTTACACCACTCTAAATGGGGGACAAGGAATTGAAGTGGGTGGAGGAGGTCATGCAATTTCTTAAATATATTTTGATTGTAAAGCAATCCTGAACAGCAAAAAAGTCAAAATAAACATACAGAGGTCATACTTACCTCCTGCATAGTCTACCCATCAATCTCTTCCTCCTCTCCTGTGTCCTGTTTGTCCTTTGTGATCAATAGAATTTTCTGTCCTCCATTTCGAAAATTTCGAAAAAACAGCTTCTGGGGAAGCACTCCATTTCCCTGTAATATCGCCCACTTGAGCCATAGGGGAAAAATCTATTAACCCTTCGCACACTCACATGCAAATGTTCACACAATTGCATTCACAGATTCACTCATCCAGGCACAACTGTTATCCCTACAGCTAAATTAAAAGCCAGGGTTTTAGTTCACAGAAGAATGCATTCTTATGCTTAATCACCTATACTGCGCAGAAGTACCCAGGTAAACATAGGTGTCCTAACTCTGGCCCTGTAACATGCATAGTGCAGACATGCAAACACATTCATTGCATCAAACCTATCAATGGATTAGGAGCACACATCCTAACTTCCTCTCCTGGGAAAGACAGTGCATCTTACCAATCGCACAAGGGAGCTAATGTTATGTGTCCATGTGCACAATGCGCATACACCAGCATAAGCTGTCTGCATGCTGACAAACATACAGGGGAAGGGGGAGTGCACCGAATTGGACCCTAGCCACAGGGGTCAATGATAAGAATAAACATACATATATCCAGGCACATCGCCTCTAGTTAGGACATTAAATAAATTATTAGGGAAAGGGAGGTGCTGAAGGGGGTGTGGCTAGAAAACAGCAAAAATCTATTAACCCTTCGCACACTCACATGCAAATGTTCACACAATTGCATTCACAGATTCACTCATCCAGGCACAACTGTTATCCCTACAGCTAAATTAAAAGCCAGGGTTTTAGTTCACAGAAGAATGCATTCTTATGCTTAATCACCTATACTGCGCAGAAGTACCCAGGTAAACATAGGTGTCCTAACTCTGGCCCTGTAACATGCATAGTGCAGACATGCAAACACATTCATTGCATCAAACCTATCAATGGATTAGGAGCACACATCCTAACTTCCTCTCCTGGGAAAGACAGTGCATCTTACCAATCGCACAAGGGAGCTAATGTTATGTGTCCATGTGCACAATGCGCATACACCAGCATAAGCTGTCTGCATGCTGACAAACATACAGGGGAAGGGGGAGTGCACCGAATTGGACCCTAGCCACAGGGGTCAATGATAAGAATAAACATACATATATCCAGGCACATCGCCTCTAGTTAGGACATTAAATAAATTATTAGGGAAAGGGAGGTGCTGAAGGGGGTGTGGCTAGAAAACAGCAAAAATCTATTAACCCTTCGCACACTCACATGCAAATGTTCACACAATTGCATTCACAGATTCACTCATCCAGGCACAACTGTTATCCCTACAGCTAAATTAAAAGCCAGGGTTTTAGTTCACAGAAGAATGCATTCTTATGCTTAATCACCTATACTGCGCAGAAGTACCCAGGTAAACAAACCCCTGTGGCTAGGGTCCAATTCGGTGCACTCCCCCTTCCCCTGTATGTTTGTCAGCATGCAGACAGCTTATGCTGGTGTATGCGCATTGTGCACATGGACACATAACATTAGCTCCCTTGTGCGATTGGTAAGATGCACTGTCTTTCCCAGGAGAGGAAGTTAGGATGTGTGCTCCTAATCCATTGATAGGTTTGATGCAATGAATGTGTTTGCATGTCTGCACTATGCATGTTACAGGGCCAGAGTTAGGACACCTATGTTTACCTGGGTACTTCTGCGCAGTATAGGTGATTAAGCATAAGAATGCATTCTTCTGTGAACTAAAACCCTGGCTTTTAATTTAGCTGTAGGGATAACAGTTGTGCCTGGATGAGTGAATCTGTGAATGCAATTGTGTGAACATTTGCATGTGAGTGTGCGAAGGGTTAATAGATTTTTGCTGTTTTCTAGCCACACCCCCTTCAGCACCTCCCTTTCCCTAATAATTTATTTAATGTCCTAACTAGAGGCGATGTGCCTGGATATATGTATGTTTATTCTTATCATTGACCCCTGTGGCTAGGGTCCAATTCGGTGCACTCCCCCTTCCCCTGTATGTTTGTCAGCATGCAGACAGCTTATGCTGGTGTATGCGCATTGTGCACATGGACACATAACATTAGCTCCCTTGTGCGATTGGTAAGATGCACTGTCTTTCCCAGGAGAGGAAGTTAGGATGTGTGCTCCTAATCCATTGATAGGTTTGATGCAATGAATGTGTTTGCATGTCTGCACTATGCATGTTACAGGGCCAGAGTTAGGACACCTATGTTTACCTGGGTACTTCTGCGCAGTATAGGTGATTAAGCATAAGAATGCATTCTTCTGTGAACTAAAACCCTGGCTTTTAATTTAGCTGTAGGGATAACAGTTGTGCCTGGATGAGTGAATCTGTGAATGCAATTGTGTGAACATTTGCATGTGAGTGTGCGAAGGGTTAATAGATTTTTGCTGTTTTCTAGCCACACCCCCTTCAGCACCTCCCTTTCCCTAATAATTTATTTAATGTCCTAACTAGAGGCGATGTGCCTGGATATATGTATGTTTATTCTTATCATTGACCCCTGTGGCTAGGGTCCAATTCGGTGCACTCCCCCTTCCCCTGTATGTTTGTCAGCATGCAGACAGCTTATGCTGGTGTATGCGCATTGTGCACATGGACACATAACATTAGCTCCCTTGTGCGATTGGTAAGATGCACTGTCTTTCCCAGGAGAGGAAGTTAGGATGTGTGCTCCTAATCCATTGATAGGTTTGATGCAATGAATGTGTTTGCATGTCTGCACTATGCATGTTACAGGGCCAGAGTTAGGACACCTATGTTTACCTGGGTACTTCTGCGCAGTATAGGTGATTAAGCATAAGAATGCATTCTTCTGTGAACTAAAACCCTGGCTTTTAATTTAGCTGTAGGGATAACAGTTGTGCCTGGATGAGTGAATCTGTGAATGCAATTGTGTGAACATTTGCATGTGAGTGTGCGAAGGGTTAATAGATTTTTGCTGTTTTCTAGCCACACCCCCTTCAGCACCTCCCTTTCCCTAATAATTTATTTAATGTCCTAACTAGAGGCGATGTGCCTGGATATATGTATGTTTATTCTTATCATTGACCCCTGTGGCTAGGGTCCAATTCGGTGCACTCCCCCTTCCCCTGTATGTTTGTCAGCATGCAGACAGCTTATGCTGGTGTATGCGCATTGTGCACATGGACACATAACATTAGCTCCCTTGTGCGATTGGTAAGATGCACTGTCTTTCCCAGGAGAGGAAGTTAGGATGTGTGCTCCTAATCCATTGATAGGTTTGATGCAATGAATGTGTTTGCATGTCTGCACTATGCATGTTACAGGGCCAGAGTTAGGACACCTATGTTTACCTGGGTACTTCTGCGCAGTATAGGTGATTAAGCATAAGAATGCATTCTTCTGTGAACTAAAACCCTGGCTTTTAATTTAGCTGTAGGGATAACAGTTGTGCCTGGATGAGTGAATCTGTGAATGCAATTGTGTGAACATTTGCATGTGAGTGTGCGAAGGGTTAATAGATTTTTGCTGTTTTCTAGCCACACCCCCTTCAGCACCTCCCTTTCCCTAATAATTTATTTAATGTCCTAACTAGAGGCGATGTGCCTGGATATATGTATGTTTATTCTTATCATTGACCCCTGTGGCTAGGGTCCAATTCGGTGCACTCCCCCTTCCCCTGTATGTTTGTCAGCATGCAGACAGCTTATGCTGGTGTATGCGCATTGTGCACATGGACACATAACATTAGCTCCCTTGTGCGATTGGTAAGATGCACTGTCTTTCCCAGGAGAGGAAGTTAGGATGTGTGCTCCTAATCCATTGATAGGTTTGATGCAATGAATGTGTTTGCATGTCTGCACTATGCATGTTACAGGGCCAGAGTTAGGACACCTATGTTTACCTGGGTACTTCTGCGCAGTATAGGTGATTAAGCATAAGAATGCATTCTTCTGTGAACTAAAACCCTGGCTTTTAATTTAGCTGTAGGGATAACAGTTGTGCCTGGATGAGTGAATCTGTGAATGCAATTGTGTGAACATTTGCATGTGAGTGTGCGAAGGGTTAATAGATTTTTGCTGTTTTCTAGCCACACCCCCTTCAGCACCTCCCTTTCCCTAATAATTTATTTAATGTCCTAACTAGAGGCGATGTGCCTGGATATATGTATGTTTATTCTTATCATTGACCCCTGTGGCTAGGGTCCAATTCGGTGCACTCCCCCTTCCCCTGTATGTTTGTCAGCATGCAGACAGCTTATGCTGGTGTATGCGCATTGTGCACATGGACACATAACATTAGCTCCCTTGTGCGATTGGTAAGATGCACTGTCTTTCCCAGGAGAGGAAGTTAGGATGTGTGCTCCTAATCCATTGATAGGTTTGATGCAATGAATGTGTTTGCATGTCTGCACTATGCATGTTACAGGGCCAGAGTTAGGACACCTATGTTTACCTGGGTACTTCTGCGCAGTATAGGTGATTAAGCATAAGAATGCATTCTTCTGTGAACTAAAACCCTGGCTTTTAATTTAGCTGTAGGGATAACAGTTGTGCCTGGATGAGTGAATCTGTGAATGCAATTGTGTGAACATTTGCATGTGAGTGTGCGAAGGGTTAATAGATTTTTGCTGTTTTCTAGCCACACCCCCTTCAGCACCTCCCTTTCCCTAATAATTTATTTAATGTCCTAACTAGAGGCGATGTGCCTGGATATATGTATGTTTATTCTTATCATTGACCCCTGTGGCTAGGGTCCAATTCGGTGCACTCCCCCTTCCCCTGTATGTTTGTCAGCATGCAGACAGCTTATGCTGGTGTATGCGCATTGTGCACATGGACACATAACATTAGCTCCCTTGTGCGATTGGTAAGATGCACTGTCTTTCCCAGGAGAGGAAGTTAGGATGTGTGCTCCTAATCCATTGATAGGTTTGATGCAATGAATGTGTTTGCATGTCTGCACTATGCATGTTACAGGGCCAGAGTTAGGACACCTATGTTTACCTGGGTACTTCTGCGCAGTATAGGTGATTAAGCATAAGAATGCATTCTTCTGTGAACTAAAACCCTGGCTTTTAATTTAGCTGTAGGGATAACAGTTGTGCCTGGATGAGTGAATCTGTGAATGCAATTGTGTGAACATTTGCATGTGAGTGTGCGAAGGGTTAATAGATTTTTGCTGTTTTCTAGCCACACCCCCTTCAGCACCTCCCTTTCCCTAATAATTTATTTAATGTCCTAACTAGAGGCGATGTGCCTGGATATATGTATGTTTATTCTTATCATTGACCCCTGTGGCTAGGGTCCAATTCGGTGCACTCCCCCTTCCCCTGTATGTTTGTCAGCATGCAGACAGCTTATGCTGGTGTATGCGCATTGTGCACATGGACACATAACATTAGCTCCCTTGTGCGATTGGTAAGATGCACTGTCTTTCCCAGGAGAGGAAGTTAGGATGTGTGCTCCTAATCCATTGATAGGTTTGATGCAATGAATGTGTTTGCATGTCTGCACTATGCATGTTACAGGGCCAGAGTTAGGACACCTATGTTTACCTGGGTACTTCTGCGCAGTATAGGTGATTAAGCATAAGAATGCATTCTTCTGTGAACTAAAACCCTGGCTTTTAATTTAGCTGTAGGGATAACAGTTGTGCCTGGATGAGTGAATCTGTGAATGCAATTGTGTGAACATTTGCATGTGAGTGTGCGAAGGGTTAATAGATTTTTGCTGTTTTCTAGCCACACCCCCTTCAGCACCTCCCTTTCCCTAATAATTTATTTAATGTCCTAACTAGAGGCGATGTGCCTGGATATATGTATGTTTATTCTTATCATTGACCCCTGTGGCTAGGGTCCAATTCGGTGCACTCCCCCTTCCCCTGTATGTTTGTCAGCATGCAGACAGCTTATGCTGGTGTATGCGCATTGTGCACATGGACACATAACATTAGCTCCCTTGTGCGATTGGTAAGATGCACTGTCTTTCCCAGGAGAGGAAGTTAGGATGTGTGCTCCTAATCCATTGATAGGTTTGATGCAATGAATGTGTTTGCATGTCTGCACTATGCATGTTACAGGGCCAGAGTTAGGACACCTATGTTTACCTGGGTACTTCTGCGCAGTATAGGTGATTAAGCATAAGAATGCATTCTTCTGTGAACTAAAACCCTGGCTTTTAATTTAGCTGTAGGGATAACAGTTGTGCCTGGATGAGTGAATCTGTGAATGCAATTGTGTGAACATTTGCATGTGAGTGTGCGAAGGGTTAATAGATTTTTGCTGTTTTCTAGCCACACCCCCTTCAGCACCTCCCTTTCCCTAATAATTTATTTAATGTCCTAACTAGAGGCGATGTGCCTGGATATATGTATGTTTATTGAGCCATAGGGGAACATGGACATTACCTTGTACATCAGTTGTCCTTTCAGTTATAACTGACAGCAACCGATATAGTGGAAGAGAGCCCTAAGGCCTTCAGAGACAAGTACGACTAGATCTTGTCAGAACTGGAAGGAATCATTGTTAGAAGAAAATCATGAGCTTCTGAGAGGAACTGACAGCGAGGTAAGTATGTAATATTCATTTGCAGGTACATCATGTGTTTATTTTAACTTATTTTACTCGGTTTAGACGTAGTGGATGGGGTGTCGGGACACCCTGGAAAGAAGAGACAAAACAAAAATCGGGAGCCCAACTGGTGCAGTGTGTCAGTAACACTGAAAACAATATCACGATAAAAGGGCTACTCACAAAGGTGGGTTGCTGGGGGCAACCGAGCACAGGAAGCAGGTGGAGATAATGAAGTCCTCTCCACTCGGGGTGTCCCAGACTGGGACTGGTGGTGGTCGCTTCTTCTTTAAAAGACAATAACGGCTTCAAACATGGTCCATTTTTGAACCCCTCCCACAAAGGGGAGGGGGGTGACTAAGCACAATGAGAGTAAAGAAGCGACCAGGGGTTTATAAAACTGAGTTCAAAACAACAGTAAAAACGATAAAGGAGGTGGCTTACCTCAATAAGGACATTCTCATAGGAAAAAAGAGAATTTCATTTTCATAACAGGCAATGCGTTTCACAGGTCTAAGCCCGCTTCCTCAGGCTAATAAGAGTGCCAAAGTATGTAGATCCAGTATGCAGAGAGCGCTCCATGCCTGCTGGCAAGGAAAGAAAAAGTTTTCAGTTTTCGGCCATTATAGTTTTAAAATAATACATGCCTCCATAATTAAAACCCACGTATTGTATTTGCCCATTTGTCCCGGTTATTACACCATTTAGATTATGTCCCTATCACAATGTTTGGCGCCAATATTTTATTTCGAAATAAAGGTGCATTTTTTTCAGTTTTGCGTCTATCCCTAATTACAAGCCCATAGTTTATAAAGTAACAGTTTTATACCCTCTTGACATAAATATTTAAAGAGTTCAGTCCCTAAGGTAACTATTTATGTATATTTTTTTTTATTGTAATTTTTTTTTCTTTTTATTACAAAAAAAAAACAAAAAAATTGGAGCGTGTGGGAAGTAATGAGTTAATTTATAATGTAAAACTAGGTATTTATTTATGAAAAATGTTTTTGGATATAGTTTTACTACTTGGCCACAAGACGGCCATTTTTTGTTCATGCGACCTGTAAGCTTCCGGAAGTACGCTTACAGGAAGCACAATGAGGTTGGGAAAATCACAATGATCGCGCTGCTTCTCATAGAAGCAGCGGATCATTGCTGGGGGGCTGAGATCAACGAACGGGAATGGTTTTTCCCGTTCATTGATCTCCGGGCGAGCGGGGCGGCGGCGTGCGCGAGCGCAGACAGCGGAGGTACCACCAGGGGCGGTACGTGTTTCTACGCCCCTGGTGGTAAAGTGGTTAAAGGCCCATACCCACGTACAAAAATTGTCACCCCTAGCATCCCTGGCAGTCTGATTACAGTATATACTTGCATATAAGCCGATGCGCGTATAAGCTGAGGTACCCACTTTTCCCTCAGAAACCAAGAAAAAGTGATTGACTTGCATATAAGCTCCCTCCCCAATATAGCCCCCTCCACAGTAGCCAGATGTGCCCCCAGTACAAGTCAGCCCCCCTCCCAATAGCCATATGTGCCCCAGGAACATACAGCTGTCTCAAGAAGCCACTAGATGGCGTCATAGATATGAGACACAGCGATTGCCACACAGGAAGAATCCCCGATCATTGCACTGCTGACACGCTCCACTCCACAAGCCAGGGGGCACAGGTAGTCTTCGGCAGCACACTCTGCACACCATGTTGCAGGGGATGGGGGGGGGTACGGACACAGCAGGGAGCCAGCTGGCAAGAGCAGAATCACTAGTGCAAGATCCTTACACTCCTCTGCTAGTAACATAACCTGCTTCCCCATCCGTTCTGCTCCACTGACCGGCATATAAGCCGAGGGGGTAACTTTTCAGCACATTTTTTAATGCCGAAAAATTAGGCTTATACGTGAGTATATACAGTATGTAAAGTGGTGAATTGTTTACTAATAAAAATACTAATATAAATATAGATAGGCACAGAATCTCCCCCCCCCCCCTCAGAGTACGGGTAGACAAAGTATAGTTAACCAAACATTTTCCTCCAGTATAGGTGGCCAGAGATTGCCCCCCCAGTATGGGTAGCCACAGAGTGCCCACCTCGTATAGGTAGCCAGGCACTCCCCCTAAAGTTGCAAAGTGTTAGTACCGGCGCTAGCTTAAGATGGGTATGGCCCTTTAAATGGATATCACCTCGGTGCTGCTCTGTAAACTGGGTGGTGCCAGTATGCTAAAAATGGGGAACACAAAAGGAAAAACAGAGCGCTCCGATGGTGCGTTACCACTTTTAATAAATTAGCACGCTTAAAATCAATGCACTTACAATGTATGTGCAAGGAATGCACATTTAAGAGGCCACCAGCGAGTCCCCTCTGCGTCCTGTGCCTGGCCAGGGCTGACAGGGTCCGTGCGGATGGTGGGCAGGTATGGAGGAGGACAACCGCCGGCTCACGATCCTCTCGGCAAGCCGTCTGACGTCACTACGCGTTTCGGCGCTTAACCACGCCTTCTTCGGGTGACGCGACGGCTGAACGGCTGCCGATTTCATCATGGTGCAATGCGCATTGACCCGCCTGTTGGGGCGGAGCGGAGCGCTCCATGTAATAAAAGTTTAAAATTCAATAAAGTTTAATAGAAAGCTTGTATAAAAAAGAGGAAAAGATTTAGTAAAAAAAGGTTTTCCAAAAATTGATAACTAATTTGTGATTACGGACTTCATAAATATAAAAAAGGAACTGCAGGCTCCCGGATTATAAAAAAGGTGCCTGCGGTGTTCGATGGAACATCCGGCTTGCATAGGCTGCGTGGGACTCGCCAGTCAGCCTCAGCCAAAACATTAAAACCACAAATATTGATGTAAGAGAAGGGGGGGGAGGAGGAAGGGGTGGAAAGGGTGTATAATAGACTTGCGTTCAGCGACTATCAAGCAAGTCACTGCTCCATGCTGATAGGATAGTTCCTGGGTTTGGGAATTTAAAATATTAGACCAAATTACTTAATAATTTAATAATTCATGTGTAAAAATGGGAAGCCCAAAATGTATCTATTGGCTGTAATGTGATAGGGCTAAAAGTAGATCCAATTTAATGGAATTTTATATAAATGGATGGTAAAAATTATATATATATATATATAGGTAAATATGTAAAAAATATATATATATGGATATATGATATAATATAAAATGTTATGTAAGTAAAAACTTATATATAAATTTATATGTGTTGTATAAAATATCGAGGAAATGAAAAAAAAATTTTATATATGCAAACGCAAATAAATTAATTATTTGTGAAGGACACCTGGATGGTGTAAATGATGAATTTGAGGCTTTACGCCCGGGTGAGATCGGAAGAACTGGGCCAGGACCATCTAATCATAATGTATATTTGGGTATATGCAATAAATGTTGTCTCTGAAACAATGTGAAATAGAAGGCGGGGAAGGAAAGGACAGGGAAGGAGGGTGAGGGAAAGGGGAGGGGGGGGGGGGAGGGGAGGGGGAAATATCATGGGGGTGATGGGAAAAGGGGGGGGGGGAGAAGGGGGGGGGGAAGGGAGGAAAGGAACAGGGGAAGGAAAGAAATGATGAATGGGAACTGTTCAGGTTGTGGATGTTTGATTCTTATTCCAAGAAACTCTGGACTTCTAATTCTTCATTGAGCCCCAATGGTGCTAGAGTGTTTAGCCTAAAGATCCAGTACATCTCTCTTTCGCATAGTCTCTTGTATCTCTGGCCAGATGGTATTTCTGCTGGTATACTTTCTATACCCATGATTTTGAGACCTCCAGGGTCCGAGTGGTGGTATTTGTTGAAGTGTCTTGGGATGCTGTGTTTCTCTGACTTTGCTAAAATGTTGCACTTGTGTTCCCCGAGACGCCTTCTCAGCTCTCGGGTAGTCCTACCTACATACTTAAGCTTGCAACTACATTCTAACATATAAACCACAAATTGAGTAGCGCAGTTTATGAAGCTTTTTATGGGGATATTGTGGGTATCTGGGAGGTCTATGTGTTTGAGGCTATGCCTCATAAAAGGACAGCATCCACACCTGCTAGATCCACATCTGTAGTTCCCCACTGTGGGATTTTTAAGCCAAGTTTGTGGTTTGTCCAACCTTATGTTACTGGGGGCAATTTCGTTTTTCAACGATTTGGCACGCTTGAAAATTATTTTGGGCCTTGTGGGTAAGATATTCTTCAGGTGGGAGTCCTGTAGTATAATTGGCCAGTTCTTTAGAATAATACCCTCTATTTTCCTTGACTCCTCGGTGTATTTTGTAATGAAAGTCGGATCCATATTGTTGTGTTGACCTCCTTTTGTTCCACAGGTCTCTGAGGGTTTATAATTTTCTCTGATTGCTGAATTAATTTTACTCGTTTTGTATCCCTTTTCCTCAAACTTTTTCTTTAGTTCATCTGCTTGTTTGAGATAATCGCTATCATTTGTGCAGTTTCTTCTCAACCTGCACAACTGACCTTTTGGTATATTATTGATCCATTTTTGATGATGGCAACTCTTTGCGTGGAGATAAGAGTTGCCAGAAGTCGGTTTAAAGTGAGTTCTGGTACCGACTTTTTGATTTTCTCCCACAAATAGTTCCAAGTCCAGAAAGATCAGTTCTTTTTCATCAACTACATGAGTGAACTTGAGCCCAAAGGTATTATCATTGCAATAGGCAACGAATTCCATAAACTTTTCCTTTGTCCCCTCCCAGATAATTAACACATTGTCTATATAACGAGTGTAGAGGGCGAGGTTCGCTCCAAACCGATGATCGGACCAGATATAATGCTCCTCCCAATAAGCCATATAAAGGTTTGCAAAACTCGGAGCGAACCCCGCCCCCATAGAAGTCCCACAAGTTTGGAGGTAGAGGTCATCCATAAACTTGAAATAATTGTGCTGTAATGCGAACCTTAAGAGGTCTAGAATGAACTGGGCCTGATTAGGGTTAAATGATCCCTCTTTCATCAGGAAATAATTAACTGCTTCCATTCCTCTTTCGTGTGGTATGCAGGTATATAGAGAGCAGACATCCAGGGACGCCCACAGATATTCTTTTTTCCATGTATAGTTTTCCATGATTTCCAGAACATGTAGAGAATCTCTTGTATATGCTTCTGTGTTCTGTACTATGGGCTGTAGGAAGTGATCTAAATAATCTGACAGTGGTGCTAGCAACCCCTCCATGCCGGCAATTATGGGCCGTCCTGGAGGATTAGTTTCTGATTTGTGTATTTTTGGGATGTGATAAAAGTATGGTAACAGGGGATTTTTCTGTACCATAAATCTATACTCATCCTTATTAATTACTTCCTTCTCCATCCCTTGATCTAAAATGATTTGGAGTTCCTTGGTAAAATCTTTGGTGGGGTCTTTTTTCAGTTTTTTATAGGTGTTAGTGTCACTCAATAGTTTGTCACCCTCGTTTTTATACGCAACCAAGTCTTGGATGACTATCCCCCCACCCTTGGCGGATCACTATTTCCTTATTCTTTTTCAAAGCTTCCAGTGACTCTTGCTCTTTCTTGGTGAGGTTTTTTATGCCTCCTTTGGTTTGTTGTTTTTTACACAATGATTTGAATTCCTCTAGGACTACCTGATAAAAGGTATTTATCTGGGGTCCTTTTGCCTGCGTGGGGTAAAAAATTGATTTGGGTTTAAAGTGTGTATGTTTTGTAGTTTCATTCATAAATGTATAGTCCAGTTTCTTGGAATAAGAATCAAACATCCACAACCTGAACAGTTCCCATTCATCATTTCTTTCCTTCCCCTGTTCCTTTCCTCCCTTCCCCCCCCCTTCTCCCCCCCCCCCTTTTCCCATCACCCCCATGATATTTCCCCCTCCCCTTCCCTCCCCCCCCCCCTCCCCTTTCCCTCACCCTCCTTCCCTGTCCTTTCCTTCCCCGCCTTCTATTTCACATTGTTTCAGAGACAACATTTATTGCATATACCCAAATATACATTATGATTAGATGGTCCTGGCCCAGTTCTTCCGATCTCACCCGGGCGTAAAGCCTCAAATTCATCATTTACACCATCCAGGTGTCCTTCACAAATAATTAATTTATTTGCGTTTGCATATATAAAAAATTTTTTTCATTTCCTCGATATTTTATACAACACATATAAATTTATATATAAGTTTTTACTTACATAACATTTTATATTATATCATATATCCATATATATATATTTTTTACATATTTACCTATATATATATATATAATTTTTACCATCCATTTATATAAAATTCCATTAAATTGGATCTACTTTTAGCCCTATCACATTACAGCCAATAGATACATTTTGGGCTTCCCATTTTTACACATGAATTATTAAATTATTAAGTAATTTGGTCTAATATTTTAAATTCCCAAACCCAGGAACTATCCTATCAGCATGGAGCAGTGACTTGCTTGATAGTCGCTGAACGCAAGTCTATTATACACCCTTTCCACCCCTTCCTCCTCCCCCCCCTTCTCTTACATCAATATTTGTGGTTTTAATGTTTTGGCTGAGGCTGACTGGCGAGTCCCACGCAGCCTATGCAAGCCGGATGTTCCATCGAACACCGCAGGCACCTTTTTTATAATCCGGGAGCCTGCAGTTCCTTTTTTATATTTATGAAGTCCGTAATCACAAATTAGTTATCAATTTTTGGAAAACCTTTTTTACTAAATCTTTTCCTCTTTTTTATACAAGCTTTCTATTAAACTTTATTGAATTTTAAACTTTTATTACATGGAGCGCTCCGCTCCGCCCCAACAGGCGGGTCAATGCGCATTGCACCATGATGAAATCGGCAGCCGTTCAGCCGTCGCGTCACCCGAAGAAGGCGTGGTTAAGCGCCGAAACGCGTAGTGACGTCAGACGGCTTGCCGAGAGGATCGTGAGCCGGCGGTTGTCCTCCTCCATACCTGCCCACCATCCGCACGGACCCTGTCAGCCCTGGCCAGGCACAGGACGCAGAGGGGACTCGCTGGTGGCCTCTTAAATGTGCATTCCTTGCACATACATTGTAAGTGCATTGATTTTAAGCGTGCTAATTTATTAAAAGTGGTAACGCACCATCGGAGCGCTCTGTTTTTCCTTTTGTACTCCCCCTAAAGTGTAGGTAGCCCCCCCTGCCAGAGAGTCCCGCCTAGTATAAGTAGCCAGACACTGCCCTCCCCCAGTATAGGTAGAGGGCACCCCATGCTCATCATGTGACAGGTGGAACTTGCACCATAAATAAGTAGCGCTTAGGAGTAGAGAATGAGAACAGGTCGCGTGTGGACAAATCCTGGAGAAATAAGATGTCCCCCCCTTCCACTGCACCGTATGCCAATGCCCACCCCTGCTGGTTTCTCAGAGTGAGGCTCGGTGTTACGGCCTTTGGCACTTTTAATTCAATAAACCTGAGCCTCACTTGGGATTACTGGCTAGGTTAATGATCAACTGGTTAGTCCTTAGGGTGATAAGTCAGGGATTGAGTGGTATACACACTTTATAGCGGAGCAGCGAGAGCTGTCAGTGGAGAGGGAAGGAGGGACAACAGGGTGATGCATGATCAAGATGTATAAATGAGCTGGTTTGCTGTTCATCATTTAGCGATGCACCATATCGCTAAATGACATTGTTGGACAACTGTACACATATTAAAACCTTGGCTGCAACAGTGCCAAATGCCCACCTCAGCCGGAGTTCCTCTAGCATGTGGATGAGGCATAGGCACCAATTCAATTAACTTTTTCTCCAGAGTTTTCTCCTAGATCGTGTTTTCACACCTTGTCAATAATATGCCTTTTAAGTCACCAAAAAGCAAGAAAATACTCAAAATAATTTTGCTACACTGGTGTAACAATAGGGGATGCGACCCCTGCCGCCACGGGGGGGCCCGGGGCCCCTCTAGGGCCCGCTCAGGGACTTTTGTGGGGCAGGAGGGGTCGCAGCTTAAGAGGAGAGCGTGGCCACAGATCGGTGGGGAAGGGGGACATTTCCCCCCCCCCCTCACCTCGGGCTCTCCTCTCAGTGCTTCCCCTCCTGCAATCATTGGTGGCAGCGGGCAGGCAGCAGCAGCGGCAGGCTGAGCACATAACTCCTTCTCGCCGGAGGTCTTCCGATCTCTAAGAGCAACTTCCTGTTTACACAGGAAGTTGCATGAAGCTCTTAGAGATCGGAAGACCTCCGGCGAGAAGGAGGTAATGTGTTCAGCCTGCCGCCGCCGCTGCCTGCCCGCTGCCACCAATGACTGCTGGAGGGAAAGTGCTGAGAGGAGAGCCCGAGGTGAGGGGGGGGGGGGAATGACCCCCTTCCCCACCGATCTGTGGCCACGCTCTCCTCTTATGCTGCGACCCCTCCTGCCCCACAAAAGTCCCTGACCGGGCCTTAGGGAAGTGGGGGGGGGGGGGGAACCAGATTTTTTTTTTTTGCAGGGGGGCCCGGGGATTTCTAGGTACGTCCCTGTTTTGCTAGTACTTTCTCACCTACTTTTTGGTACTTTTTCGATTGTGAAGTGCTGAAAAGTTATTTTAAAGGTGAAGAATATAAAACACGATCTCCAAGTAAAGAAAATCTGGAGAAAAGGTGAATTGAATAAGGGCCATGATGTTTATTGACCTTGACATTGTCTTTATTGCTTTCACCAGATATTTCTCACTGCTGTGTTCAGCTTGTAGTGACTGCCTGACTGAAGAGGTTTAAGTTTCAACAAGTCACAGTGAGATATCCTTTACCAGCCGTCACCCGCTGTGACATCCCGGTACCAAATCATTGCAGGGAAAGGTGCTACAATTCAGCTTCAGAAATTGCCAAGACACCACTCCAGTAACAAGCTTATGATGGTGCCCAGCATAGATGCCATCTCTGTTATTTATTTATTGTATTTATAAAGCACCTTAGCACCAACATATTACGCAGCGCTGGACATTAGTTTAGGTCAGGGTCGGACTGGGCCACAGTAGTACAGTTTTTTCCCTCAGTGGGCCCCACATCCAGGTCTCTGGTGGGCCCCAGACCCGTTTCTAGGGGCCGTGCAGCCGTGCGGCAGCCCTGAGCACAGACAGCCAAAGGGCACTTCCAACTCTCCCTCCCTCTCCCCAGGGGACTGCAAAGTAATTAGCTCAGGGAAGCACTGTATACAGTGACACTAACTGGCCAGGGGGGAAGGGGGGCAATCTCCCCCCAGGCCACCTTTCATTCAGTGATTTAGGGCCTGTCTGGTGTCTGGTGTATTTGGGTTTGTTGTAAGGCAATGTGAAACTTGAGGCTAGCTGATAAAAGTGCAATCAGAGGACAGGCAAGCTGGTAAATATACACAGCATGATGCAGAGCTTGCCTGGAGGGTCCGTGTGCAAACATCTGTCTGGTCTCTCCCCATTGTTATTATGACTGCATGTGTGGATAAAGTGTTATACAAGTTAAAGTTTTTGACAGTCCCTAGAATCCAGGAGGGCTACTTTCTGACTTGTGTGAGGGACTGTCAGGGACAGGAGTCCTATGATAGGCAAGTAGCCTCTGTGTGATGTGCAATACAGATAAGCTCTCTGCTCCATCTCAGGCTATTCTCAATTTCTCTCCACTCCTCCTCTCTCTGGGCTAGTGCACGCCAAAATCGCAATAGCAATCGCTAGCAATTTGTGAGTGTGATTTTGTGAAGCGATTTTCAGAGCTATTTTTTAATGAATTGCTCCAAAAAATGCTACACACTGCATGTAGCATTTTTTGGAGCAATTCATAAAAAAAAAAAAACGCTCTGAAAATCGTTTCACAAAATCACACTCACAAATTGCTAGCGATTGCTATTGCGATTTTGGCGTGCACTAGCCCAGAGAGAGGAGGAGTGGAGAGAAATTGAGAATAGCCTGAGATGGAGCAGAGAGCTTATCTGTTTTGCACATCACACAGAGGCTACTTGCCTGTAATAGGACTCCTGTCCCTGCCAGTCTCTCACACAAGTCAGAAAGTAGCCCTCCTGGATTCTAGGGACTGTCAAAAACTTTAACTTGTATAACACCTTATCCACACATGCAGTCATAATAACAATGGGGAGAGACCAGACAGATGTTTGCACACGGACCCTCCAGGCAAGCTCTGCATCATGCTGTGTATATTTACCAGCTTGCCTGTCCTCTGATTGCACTTTTATCAGCTAGCCTCAAGTTTCACATTGCCTTACAACAAACCCCAATACACCAGACACCAAACCTACCCTAAATCACTGAATGAAAGGTGGCCTGGGGGGAAATTGCCCCCTGGCCAGTCCGCCCCTGAACTATACTGGATACCTATACTGGAGGCACCCAGAGCCGGGACAAGGTCCTCCAGCACCCAAGGCTGAGACACCAAAGTGCCCCCCCCCATTCATCACACACTGATTACTATTAGAGTAAGAGGCGTCCCAGGGCCCCCAACACCCTAATCTCTAGTTATCTGGCTTGCAGTCACTGCCATGTATCCCCTTTTCTTATTTCTCTCTGCTACAAACACAATAGGGGAATGATAGCTGAATGAGTTGTGCGCCCCCTCCTACACAGCGCCCTGAGGCTGGAGCCTCTCCTGCCTCTGCCTCGGCCCTGGAGGCACCTACCTGGCTAATCTATACTGGGGGCAATTATACTGGGGCACCTATGCCTGGCTACCTATATTGGGGGGACCTATAGCCCACTACCTATACTGAGTGCAACTAGACCTAGCTAACCTATACTGCAGGCACCTATACCTGGCTCCGGCACGGGGGGGGCGCAATTTTTATACTCTCGCACTGGGTGCATTTTAGCCTAGAAACTGCCCTGGTGGGCCCCCCCCCTCCTTGTCTGAGAGAGCTCCAATTGCTGCCTGCAGCACAAAAATTCTCTTCTCAGTGCTGTAATCACTCATGCTGAGAGCAGTGGCGTAGCTAAGGAGCTGTAGGCCTCGATGCAAATTTTACAATAGGGCCCCCAAGCAGGTGCAAGAAGGGGATGGGAAATAGCGTGTTAATAATTCCCACTGTTCAAAGTATCTATAGAAGTGATTATTATGAGCAAAGGACCAATAGAGAGGTAATACTGTAGTTGAGGGAGGGCCCTTCGGGGCCCCTTTGGTCCAAGGGCCCTGATGCGGTCGCAACCTCTGCAAAGTAGGACATTACTTTATATTGAAGGAGGGGACTCAAGGCAAAGTTTTGCTGGGCAGCAGTGTCTCTGAATTACAATGCTGCTAAGATCATGTACATTTGGCCCTGTCCATAATACATCATGACCACGCCCACCTTCCAGTGCATGGTCCTGCCCTTTTTTCACTGCAATCATGGGATGTGTGGGCCCCAGGTTGAAATTTCTTTGGTGGGCCCCCACTGTCCCAGTCCGACCCTGGTTTAGGTTACAGACAATATTTAGGGGTGACATACAGCAATACGACAATATAGGAATACATGCAAACCAGATCATGCAGCACAGTATGAGTACAAGGTAATGGTTAGTCACTGGATGGGAGCATGGAGATTAGGCAAGTTAGGTTCACTCAGATCCATAGGATGGGTATACGGTAATGGAGGTGCATGATCAGGTAGGACACAAAAGGGGGAGGACCCTGCCCAAAGGCTTACAATCTAGAGGGAGAGGTAGGGATACGAAAGGTAGGAGACCAGAGTTCAGCTGTGGGTTTAGAGCACTTGTGAGGGGTATTAGGCCAAAGTAAAAAAGTGAATTTTCAGGGTCTTCTTGAAAATGTTGAAGGAGGGGGAAACCCTAATGGGTGGAGGTAGGAAGTTCAATAGTGTTGGAGCAGCTCTTGAGAAGTCCTGGAGGCGTGCTTGACTGGGTGATGCGGGGGGCAGTCAGGCGAAGTTCATTGGAGGAGCGGCTAGGTGTGTATATCTGAGTAAGATCGGAAATGTAGGTTGGACAGGTTTCGTGGACAGATTTGTAGGTCAGACACAGTATCTTGAATCTGATTCTGGACTGGATAGGAAGCCAGTGGAGGGATTCACGGAGGGGAGCCGCCATGGTGGAGCGATGGGAGGAGTGGATAATTCCGGCTGCCGCATTCATGATGGACTGCAGTGGGGCTATTTGGGTCATAGTGAGACCAGACAGATGGGCATTGCAGTAGCCAAGGCGGGAAATTATGAGGGCATGGATGAGGAGTTTGGTGGTGGCAGAGGTCAGGAAAGCGCGGATCTTGCAGATGTTAAGGAGGTGGGAGTTGCAGGACTTTGTGAGGTTTTTTGGGGGGGGGGGGGGGGTGAAGGAGAGTGCGGAGTCCAGGGTGACAATCTTACATTCCAGTTCCAATTGTAAAAGCAAGTGCAAAGTGTAGTGCTGGAGCTGGTGTACGTATACCTGAGCCCATGGTGGTAAGCCGGAGGGGGATCCGATTTGCTGGAGGAGGGTGCCAGCAGCAGGGAGGTAAATTGGCATGGTGCGGCATCACGATGGGGAGGAAAGGGGGGGGGTCTCCAGGGGTGTGCGGCTAGGTCTTATTTTTGGGGGATGTCTTATATTTCAAGCATGCTTAAGATAGGTCTTATTTTGGGTGGATGTCTTATTTTAGGGTCAAGGCGGTAGTTACGATTATGCGGAATTTTGCTTCGATTTTCGCAATTATGCCTGTACGTAATTAAAATTTGTAAATTCAATATAATCATTCATAATTCACAAAAACTTTGATGTAATTTTGTGCTGACTCTAGCAGTGAAAAGCAATTCCCCCATACATGCCATTGCCATCAAAATTGTTATATATGTTTGTAGTTTTTGAGAAAATTGAATTTAAAAAAAATGCTAAGAAAATTGCTTTTTAAATTCATAAAAATGACAGTTTAAAAAACATTTTTCCTTTGCATTTTTAAAATCGATTTTCTCAAAAACGACAAGGTCTTTTTGAAAAATTCTTTCTAACTGCGTGAAATTACGGATGGATTACATTTACATGCTGAATTTATAACAAATCTTCCCTAAATTTTGCATTACAATTTCGCCATCGTAATTGCGAATTACGATGCGAAGATTACGATTATGCAGAATTTGTGCTCATCACTACCTGCTGCCGCTCAATTCCCCGGTGGCGTAAAATACTTTTCCCCCTCCGAGTCGTAGACACTCAGAGGGAGATGTAATGCGGGGTCCAGCAATCGCCGGATGCCCGGATTATTCTTGTACGGGGCGCACAGCATGGCACTAGTGCTATGACGACGCCCAACTTTGGCGCTGAGTGCCGAAATGTCCTGCTTCACTGGAGCCGGGTCAGCTGGGTAGCATACTGGTAAGGCTGCTGCCTTTGATGTCCGGTTTGAGCCCTTGACCAGGGTTTGCATTCCTTGCTCAAGCCAGTACGTAAAACAGCAAGGAGTCTTCAGGCAAGGCTCCCTAATGATCCTGGCTGTCTGTGGAGTGCATCCCAAGTGGCTGCAGCACTTAAAGTGAAACCGTAACCAGGAATTGAACTTCATCCCAATCAGTACCTGATACCCCCTTTTTACATGAGAAATCTTTACCTTTTCTCAAACAGATCATCAGGGGGCTCTATATGGCTGATATTGTGGGGAAGCCCCTCCCACAATGTGATGTCAGGTCCATGGTTCTGACATCACGCTGTGGGAGCCTTGTTGCATGGTGGGAAATAACAGCATTTTACAGCGGTTTCCAACTGCCAGAAAAGCAAGCAGCATCTCCTTCTACTGACATCACCTGCCAGTAGGAAAAATGTCACTATGTGATAAATGTTAGAATATAAATCAGGGTTGAACTCGATGGACGTATGTGTTTTTCAACCCAAAAAATGTAAATCAGGGAGAGGAAATATTTTACAATGGGCAAACACCGACTAAATCATTTATACATAATTATTGTAAAAATGAAGCACTTTTTTAATTACATTATTTTCACTGGAGTTCCTCTTTAAATTCCGCCATTAGAAAAGCGCGATATAAGTGTGCTGTGTCTTTTCATGTCTGCCTAGAGACAAGAGTTGGTCAATGAGATGCAACTAACTCCCATTGGTCTGTTACAATCCAGTGGGAGCCTGATGCTACTGATGGGACTCAGATCTGTATACTGGCACTACTCCTATGCAGAGGACCGAGTGGCGGTGACAGCAGAGACGGTGGAACCGAAAAGCAGGGCCGGGCCGAGGCATAGGCTGGAGAGGCTCCAGCCTCAGGGCGCAATGCAGGAGGGGGCGCACAATTCATTCAGCTGTCATTCCTAATTGTGTATGAAGCAGAAAGAAATAAGAAAAGGGGATACATAGCAGTGACTGCAAGCCAGATAACTAGAGATTAAGGTGTTGGGGAGGTTGTGGGCCCTGTGGCCCTCTTAGTCTAATAGCAATCAGTGTGTGACGGCTGGGGTGGCAGAGATGGAGGGGCGCACTTTGATGTCTCAGCCTTGGGTGCTGGAGGACCTTGTCCCGGCTCTGCCGAAAAGTGACAGTGGGAAGTGAGTAAAATTAGCAAAACGTGTGCGGTGACCAAGCTATGGTATCCATACATCAAGCGATGTATGGTCAGATTCAACCAAGAGGCAAATCTCTCTCTTATTGGAGAAGCAGAGGGACTAGCGCAGGCTGCGGACAGGTAATGTATACACTTTAGACGTGGGCACCGGGGGGAGGCAGTTACATTAAGGGGGGCAGCGTTGGGGGTTTCGCTGCATTAGTTGATTGAATTACTGGCGTGCACCCAATCGAGCAACATCTTGCAGCGTGCGCGATCGAGAATGCGGCCAATTTTTGACCCAAAATTGGTCACATTGTTGGTCAGGCATGCACTTGGTGACACTGATTTTCATCCAATTCTATTATAATAATCGAATTGGATGGCCGATCGGCCGCCTGATGTATGGCCACCATGAGTGTTAACAGAAACTATCTGTTCTCATAGGCTTCCAGGGATTCCTTCAGCATCAACTTCCTGTGCGATCTGTGTCAGCATCCGGAATTATCACGAAATTATCACCGCCTAAATCCTGGTACACACTTTCACTTATGATTGGCCAATCACGCACCAAATTTTACCTCCTCCGTGTAGTAGGAGGTTTACCTACACAATCTGCTCATAGTATTCAATATCTGACTCTCAAAGTACATGGAGGCGGTAAGATCGGTCAGTGATTGGCCAATCATAATTGAAAGTGTGTACCAGGCTTTAAAGTGTACCAGAGCCAAGTGAACATAAAAGATTTATACATACCTTGTGCTTCCTCCAGCCCCATCCGCACGGATCGCACCCACAGCGCTGTCCTCAGCATTCTCCAGCTCCAGTACCGGGTCTCTTAACTTCAGCCTGACAATCGCGGACAATCTGATGGAAGAGAAATGCACTCTCCAAGTATCTTTCCGGTAGTTGCTGGAGAGATACTTAAAGAGCGCACATCTCTTGCATCAGACTGGCCCACGACTGGCTGAAGTTACGGGACCCGATACCCGAGCTGGAGAAGGCTGAGGATGGCAGCGTGGGAGCGATCTGTGCTGATGGGGCTGGAGGAAGCCCTAGGTATGTACAATTTTTTTGTGTTCACTCGGCTTTGGTTTCCTTTAAGGGTACATACACATATCCAATTTTGATTGGCCAATCATTGGCCAATTTTACCACCTCAATGTAGAGAGTTTAACTTCACAATTTGTTCAAAGTACTCAAATTCTATTGACCCTCATACTACATGGTGGTGGTAAAATTGATCAGTGATTGGTCAATCAAAATTGGATGTGTGAATGCACCTTTACCGTACGAAAAAAAAAGTTTCCATGTACATAAATACATAGGGCAGACCTGACATTAGAGAGCAGACAGCTGAAAAGAGCCGCCTGAGAATATAAAATAGTTAAAAGCATAAAATGTGAACGTAGCATTCGCCTCCTGCAATAAAGTCACAACAGATAATATGCAGCAGATTTAATGAGATCCTCAGTGCCCTATAAATCTGTAGCTAATTAGCAGCTGTGACTTTATTACAGGAGACTAAGTTCTACCCTTTCTCTCTCTTTATGTTTTTAGTCGTTTTATAGTCTTGGGCTGTTTAGATTTAGTTGTCTGGTGTTATTGCAGTTTGAGCTGTCATGTATTGGTTGGCAGTTACATTACCCCGCATGCCTCCATCACATTGGCAGCAGGAAGTCCTGCTTTTCTTTAGTCATTGGCAGCAGGAAGAGTTGCTTCTCTTTAGTAGCTACGCAGGGCGCCGTATTTGCAAAGATTCCTCAAAACTGCAGGAAACTGAAGGCATAAAGGTGAAAATGTATTTTTGCTGATAAGCAGGCAATGTATTCAGTTCAGTTACTTCAGTGATTTATAGCAAACTTTATCTAAGATTTACTATTTGTTTAATGCGCGTATAAAGCGCAGCCAATTCCATGATATTCCTAACAGATAATGGCAGGTAGGCATGTCAAGGTTTGCTGACAATCTGTGGATTTGGGCAGGTAGTGCAAAAGAAGATATGTCTCCTACTTTGTGCAGCTAATTCCTTGTGTGGCCAGGTAAGAGTTCCTGGGTAATCTGTACTCCATACTGTTGCCATGGTTGCAAAGGGGGTGGAAACTGAGCTAGCCTGTTGTCTAGTAATTGGCAACACTTTACAACCCTTGTAATATATAATGATGAGGGGGGGGAGGGTTTAAACTAGAGTGACCATATTTTTGTGGGTCCAACCTGGGACGGGGAGGGGGGCGGGGTGGGGAGGACTGAGGAGCGTGCAGCGGCGAAGACTGGAGGAGGGGGCTGCGGCGCGCGCAGCGCGCCGTGGCGTAAAATGGGCGTGGCCATGACATTGTATGGGCGGAGCTAACGTAATGATGTAACAGCGAGGCATAAGAAAGCAGTGTTTACGCCATGATGTGGACAAACGAGACTTTGCATCATGGGTGTGCAGAAACTGTGTGATGCTAATAGTATACCGTAACCACAAAGCAGCAAACATAGCCATCTATGACCATTAAATAATAAATGCAGTAACAGTTACCCCGGACACCAGAAAATAAACGCAATAGGCAACATGTCAGCACAAAATAACCGCAATGCGGGCAACATGTCAGTATAAAATAAATGCAATGCGGGCAAACATGTCACTATAAAATAAATGCAATGCGGGCAAACATGTCAGTACAAAATAAACGCAATGCGGGCAACATGTCAGTACAAAATAAACGCAATGCGGGCAACATGTCAGTACAAAATAAACGCAATGCGGGCAAACATTTCACCAGAAAAGAAACGCAATGCGGGCAAACATTTCACCAGAAAATTAACGAAATGCGGGCAAACATTTCACCAGAAAATTAACGCAATGCGGGCAAACATTTCACCAGAAAATAAACGCAATGCGGGCAACATGTCAGTACAAAATAAACGCAATGCGGGCAAACATTTCACCAGAAAATAAACGCAATGCGGGCAAACATTTCACCAGAAAATAAACACAATGCAGGCAAACATGTCAGTACAAAATAAACGCAATGCGGGCAAACATGTCAGTACAAAATAAACGCAATGCGGGCAACATGTCAGTACAAAATAAACGCAATGCGGGCAAACATTTCACCAGAAAATTAACGCAATGCGGGCAAACATTTCACCAGAAAAGAAACGCAATGCGGGCAAACATTTCACCAGAAAAGAAACGCAATGCGGGCAAACATTTCACCAGAAAAGAAACGCAATGCAGGCAAACATTTAACCAGACAAGAAACGCAATGCGGGCAAACATTTCACCAGAAAAGAAACGCAATGCGGGCAAACATTTCACCAGACAAGAAACGCAATGCAGGCAAACATTTTACCAGAAAAGAAATGCAATGCGGGCAAACATTTCACCAGAAAAGAAATGCAATGCGGGCAAACATTTCACCAGACAAGAAACGCAATGCGGGCAAACATTTCACCAGAAAAGAAACCCAATGCGGGCAAACATTTCACCAGAAAAGAAACGCAATGCAGGCAAACATTTCACCAGAAAAGAAACGCAATGCAGGCAAACATTTCACCAGAAAAGAAACGCAATGCGGGCAAAGTTCACCTGGAAAAAAAGCATTTACTCACCTGGCAGAAGTCTCCGGCCTCTGGCGCGCTCCTCCCGGGACCACCTTCCCCCTGCATATCTCCCGCGCTGACAGGGCTACGGCAAGATGGCGCCCGAAGCCCTGTACTGGAGACACAAATAGTCTCCAGTACAGGGCTTCGGCAGCCATCTTGCCGTAGCCCTGCTCGCCTGCCGGTGTCGGAACAGACACCGGAAGAGGAGGCTGGAGCGGGGCTGCAGGCAATGAACTGGCATGGCGTCTATAGACGCCGCTGCCAGTTCATGAGGAGAGAGTGGCCAGAGTCCCAAGGCCGGGACGTCCCGCTACTGAAGGCGGGACGTTTCCCGGGACCTCATGCTGCCTGGGACAGCGGACCCCGAATCCGGGACGCGTCCCGGGCAATCCGGGACGTCTGGTCACTCTATTTAAACAGAAAAGGGGACCCCATTGAAGTTTCACAGGGGGCCCCATAATTTAAGCCCTGTACACATGTTGGGTGAAATTCAGCCAAGGCGACAGATAACAACCCCCTCTGACGAGAATCCAGTGTGTGTAATGTCCCCTCCCCCCTGACGCCTCAGCCAGTGATCAGTGGATCGATTAAAAATTCAAAACAACTGCACCAAGTCTATATGTATGCACCTCCAGCACACTAGGTATAGAAACGGAGGATGAGGCCCACTTCCTGCTACACTACAGCAAATACACACCTGTGAGGACTGCCCACTTCCAGAGACTCTCCGCCCACATGCTGGATTTCATCTCCACAGATAAGGAGAGCAAACTCTACATCCTACAGGGGGAAGAAGAACCCGGGGCTGGCCTTTGTTGATTACTTTCTGAGCAGGCCTGGATTTACACAGGAGCCACCAGGCACAGATGTCCTGGCACTTTAGACTTTGAATCTACACAAACTAACAAACCCCCCACCAAACCGCACCGCAAGTGTGTTGGCTAGCCCGTTGTCACTTACCTCTCACACTTCCCCTGCTCACCACTGTTGGTAACTGCAGGTGTCCCTTAATACTGAGTGTACCTCTGGCTACCTAATATTTAGTATCTAGAGATGCCACCAGGTATAAGGTAGCTTGCCTCCAACTGAAGGGAGATCTCGTCAGTGGAATGCTTAGAGCTGGGTGAGTAACCTTATGCTCCACTTAAGACTCTGCATAGGGAAGGAGGGAGCAGAGCAGGGACAAGGTCCTCCAGCACCCAAGGCTGAGACACCAAAGTGCGCCCCTCCATCCCTCCCACCCCAGCTGTCACACACTGATTGCTATTAGACTAAGAGGGCCACAGGGCCCACAAACTCCCCAACACCTTAATATCTAGTTATCTGGCTTGCAGTCGCTGCTATGTATTCCCTTTTCTTATTTCTTTCTGCTTCATACACAATTATGAATGACAGCTGAATGAATTGTGCGCCCCCTCCTACACTGCGCCCTGAGGCTGCAGCCTCTCCAGCCTATGCCTCGGCCCGGCCCTGCGAGGGAGGTACTTGAGAAGAAGAGTGACCCGCCATTCTATCATCAAGCCCCTGTGGGCACAAGCCTACAGTGCCTTATGGTAAATCTGGCCCTGGTTCTGAGGGTCCCATCTCTGGATCAGTGGGGGTATGGAGGATGGGGAAGCTTCTGGACTATCCAGAGACTTCTCACTACTGAGGCAAGTATTCACTTTTCACCTTTTCTTGGCTTCAGGTACCCTTTAAAAAATCATTGTTCCGTAGTCAGATTGTCTTCCACACTACAGTTGTCTGCGTACACCACGCTTTAACCTGTGGAGAGTATGCCATGATAAATATTACCATTCAGAGCTTGTGGTTTGAGCCCAGAGCAGTAAAGTTCTTCATGGCTGAACAGAGATGCTGAATCATTTAACAGTATATGAGGCCGGGCATCACCACCCTGGCACCAGGGCTCTGTGTGAGTCAAGGCACGTCTTTATGCCATCTTCCCCAAAGTCACATGACAATGCTCCACTAATGCATTCCTGAAGAGGCAAAAATACAAGTGTCTAAGTCCAGTGTGTGTGTATTTATAGGAAGCATGATAGATGCCAGTCAGCTCCGCTTACAGTGTGTAGGAGGGAAGAGTAAACCCGTCCGCCCACACAACTCCGGCCTTCCAAGATGAGAAGACAGGACGTTTACCATTCAAACACTGGGCTAACAGGCATGGCCATGGGCCTCAATTCACTAAGCTTATCTCCTGCATTTCTATAGTTATCACCATGGTGATAAGGCATGTAGTATTCAGGAAACATTTTACCTCAGGCAAACTGTGAGGACGTAAGTTTTCTCTTGCCTTATTATCTCCAGCATGATCTTAGTGAATTGAGGCCAAAGTCCTATCACACCTCCAGTCATACCTGCATCACACCTCCAGCTACATCTTCATCACACCTCCAGTCATACCTGCATCACCCCTCCAGCTACACCTTCATCACACCTCCAGCCACACCTTCATCACACCTCCAGCCACACCTTCATCACACCTCCAGCCACACCTCCAGTCATACCTGCATCACACCTCCAGGCACACCTACATCACACCTTCAGCCACACCTACATCACACCTCTAGCCACACCTTCATCACACCTCCAGTCACACCTACATCACACCTCCAGGCACACCTTCATCACACCTCTAGCCACACCTTCATCACACCTCCAGTCATACCTGCATCACACCTCCAGGCACATCTTCATCACACCTCCAGTCACACCTTATTCACAACTCCAGTCATACCTGCATCATACCTCAGGGCACACCTTCATCACACCTCCAGCCACACCTACATCACACCTCCAGCTGCACCTTCATCACACCTCCAGTCATACCTGCATCACACCTCCAGCCATACCTTAATCACACCTACCTCCAGTCATACCTGCATCACACCTCCAACCACACCTTCATCACACCTCCAGCCACACCTTCATCACACCTCCAGCCACACCTTCACCACCCCTCCAGCCACACCTTCATCACACCTCCAGCCACACCTTCACCACCCCTCCAGCCACATCTTCATCGCACCTCCAGCCACACCTTCATTACCCCTCCAGCTACACCTTCATCACATCTCCAGCCACACCTTCATCACACCTCCAGCCACACCTCCAGGCACACCTTAATCACACCTCCAGCCACACCTTCACCACCCCTCCAGCCACACCTTCATCCTACCGTCAGCCACACCTTCATCACACCTCCAGCGACACCTTGTATAGAATGCTCTCACATTATATTGCGCATAGCTCACTCGCTGCATGGAAGCATTACAGCAGTCCTGACCTGCGTGCATTCAGACAGCAGTTGGGGCAGTTTTAAATACGCTCCCTTTTAAGCGTTCTCCCTTTTAGAGCATTCTATACAGTGTTTATTTGAATAACCAGCTAGGGGAAATCTTGCTATTCCATTTGAAGCTATTTGCTGCAGCATATCATATAAGAGCCTGAGTGTGGTTGAGGTGAATGGATGGAGGTGTGTATGAGGGCTGAACGGGGTGCTCCAGGGACCCTCTAGGTTTTAATTGATTTTAATGTGAATCGGTTGTTGCGAATCTGTGTCCAAAATAAAGTTTTTTGTATCTTTGGATCTCTGAGGCCCTTATGAACTTTTTTTGCTCTTTTTTTTAATCACACCTCCAGTCCCACCTTCATCACCCCTCCCTCATGCATATCTCCATCACCTCTCCATTCATACATTGATTACCAATCCAATTATACCTTTATCATTCCTCCAGGTATACCTTCCTTACTGGTGTAATTAGCATTGCATTTTCTTTCCTTTGGAGGCAAGTGGTGGATGGCTTGTTTTAGGAGGTGTGGGCCCTGGAGCAGGCTGTTTGCGCCTGTCCTCCCCTTATGTGTCGCGCCCAGGTCATGCGCATGTAGCAGAACGCAATGGGCGTTAAGGTAAGTGCCTGTTTTTAATCTTGGGAGGTGTGTGCGGGCGGCTCTTCCCGGCGCTGGCCACGCTGGGGAGACCGCCTGCACCCCCCAGCCTCCCCCTCCGGGGTGCCGCTGTGTGGGTTCCAGGCGGTGAGAGAGCCTGGGACCCCCTCGGCCCCCCGGTTGTATGGGGGCAATGGGAAGCCTCCTCGTGGCGCCCCTGGATAGTGCTATGTAGCATGAACTAATTCCCGCAGGGCGATTGTTTTGCGGTTTTTGGTTTTTGAGCCTGCATATTTAGGCATGCGAAAGCAAATGCATATTTGCATGAGCAATGTCTCGTGATTAGCCAATAGGCCAAATTTTCAAAGCCAGATTTGTCAGGTTCACTTGGTTGATGCACACATTTCCTCTCTGGTGTAATTAGTATACCTTCCTCATTCCTCCAGTCATATCTTTATCATTCCTCCAGTCACTCCCTCATGACACCTTGGGCTTGATTCACTAAACCGTGATAACTCAAATATCACACCTTATCAAAGATATCACACCTTATCAAAGTTAACATGCCTTATCAGAGTAGCATAGCGAGCGCTACGAACTTATGCCTGCTAATTGGCAGTGACAAAAGCTCCACTCGTCCTGCCCTGAGCCCCTGCAGGTTTGTAGCGCTCGCTATGCTACTCTGCTAAGGCGTGTTATCTCTGATAAGGTGTGATATCTTTGATAAGGTGTGATATTTGAGTTATCACAGTTTAGTGAATCAAGCTGCTTCAGTCTTACCTTCATCACACCTCCAGTCATACCTTCATCACCAATCCAGTCATATCTTCATCACACCTCCAGTCATACCTTCATCACCAATCCAGTCATATCTTTATCACACCTCCAGTCATACCTTCATCACCAATCCAGTCATATCTTCATCACACCTCCAGTCATACCTTCATCACCAATCCAGTCATATCTTCATCACACCTCCAGTCATACCTTCATCACCAATCCAGTCATATCTTTATCACACCTCCAGTCATACCTTCATCACCAATCCAGTCATATCTTCATCACACACCTCCGGTCATACCTTCATCACCAATCCAGTCATATCTTCATCACACCTCCAGTCATACCTTCATCACCAATCCAGTTATATCTTCATCACACCTCCAGTCATACCTTCATCACCAATCCAGTCATATCTTCATCACACACCTCCAGTCATACCTTCATCACCAATCCAGTCATATCTTCATCACACCTCCAGTCATACCTTCATCACCAATCCAGTCATATCTTCATCACACCTCCAGTCATACCTTCATCACCAATCCAGTCATATCTTCATCACACCTCCAGTCATACCTTTATCACCAATCCAGTCGTTTCTTCATCACACCTTCATCATCCCTCCGGTCACACCTTCATCACTGATCTGCTAACAGTGATAAAGGTGTGACCTCTCTGGTGTAATTTCCTCTCTGGTGTAATTAGTATACCTTCCTCATTCCTCCAGTCATATCTTCATCATTCCTCCAGTCACACCTTCATCATTCCTCCAGTCATATCTTTATCATTCCTCCAGTCACTCCCTCATCACACCTTGGGCTTGATTCACTAAACCGTGATAACTCAAATATCACACCTTATCAAAGATATCACACCTTATCAAAGTTGAGTAAAAGAAGGTGAAGTCCGCTCAACCCCAATGGATGGGAGCAGGGCAGGAACCAGGCAACTCATACCCCAACAGTAGACAGCAGAAAAAGTGAAGTTCCGCTCAATGCTCCAAATGTATCAAAATCTTTATTAAATACAGGTTACATAGCTTGAAGATTCGCTAACATGTTTCGGACACACTCTGGTCCTTAATCATAGCATGAAACTGAATTAAAACATAGAGTTTAAATACCTACAACCACACCCTTGCCTCACCCAATCAAATCTAGGGGACCGCCCTCAGGAGGTCCACTATATTGAGGGGAGGTCATAATGCATAAAACAAGGAAAAAGCAATTCATACAATTAAGGAAAAAGGTGTAACAAAAACTACACGCAGTCACATGTATGGATGTTAAAATACAGTCAGTGTCAAGTTATGCACATAAACATAGAAGATATGTGTATATGCAAAGGATATAAAGGATACAGATAAATTCAAAAAACGACAGTGGCATGGGAGGGGAGGAGCCCAACTCTAACTGAAAGATCCAAAGAGCCTCACGTGTAAGTAAAGCCTTTTGTAGGTTCCCCCCTCTACGTGGTCTCGTGATACGCTCTACTGCCTGAATCAAAGTTAACATGCCTTATCAGAGTAGCATAGCGAGCGCTACAAACTTATGCCTGCTAATTGGCAGTGACAAAAGCTCCACTCGTCCTGCCCTGAGCCCCTGCAGGTTTGTAGCGCTCGCTATGCTACTCTGTTAAGGCGTGTTATCTCTGATAAGGTGTGATATCTTTGATAAGGTGTGATATTTGAGTTATCACAGTTCAGTGAATCAAGCCCCTTCAGTCTTACCTTCATCACACCTCCAGTCATACCTTCATCACCAATCCAGTCATATCTTCATCACACCTCCAGTCATACCTTCATCACCAATCCAGTCATATCTTCATCACACCTCCAGTCATACCTTCATCACCAATCCAGTCATATCTTTATCACACCTCCAGTCATACCTTCATCACCAATCCAGTCATATCTTCATCACACACCTCCGGTCATACCTTCATCACCAATCCAGTCATATCTTCATCACACCTCCAGTCATACCTTCATCACCAATCCAGTTATATCTTCATCACACCTCCAGTCATACCTTCATCACCAATCCAGTCATATCTTCATCACACACCTCCAGTCATACCTTCATCACCAATCCAGTCATATTTTCATCACACCTCCAGTCATACCTTCATCACCAATCCAGTCATATCTTCATCACACCTCCAGTCATACCTTCATCACCAATCCAGTCGTTTCTTCATCACACCTTCATCATCCCTCCGGTCACACCTTCATCACTGATCTGCTAACAGTGATGAAGGTGTGACCTCTCTGGTGTAATTTCCTCTCTGGTGTAATTAGTATACCTTCCTCATTCCTCCAGTCATATCTTCATCATTCCTCCAGTCACTCCCTCATCACACCTTGGGCTTGATTCACTAAACCGTGATAACTCAAATATCACACCTTATCAAAGATATCACACCTTATCAAAGTTAACATTCCTTATCAGAGTAGCATAGCGAGCGCTACGAACTTATGCCTGCTAATTGGCAGTGACAAAATCTCCACTCGTCCTGCCCTGAGCCCCTGCAGGTTTGTAGAGCTCGCTATGCTACTCTAGGTGTGATATTTGAGTTATCACAGTTTAGTGAATCAAGCCCCTTCAGTCTTACCTTCATCACACCTCCAGTCATACCTTCATCACCAATCCAGTCATATCTTCATCACACCTCCAGTCATACCTTCATCACCAATACAGTCATATCTTTATCACACCTCCAGTCATACCTTCATCACCAATCCAGTCATATCTTCATCACACACCTCCAGTCATACCTTCATCACCAATCCAGTCATATCTTCATCACACCTCCAGTCATACCTTCATCACCAATCCAGTCATATTTTCATCACACCTCCAGTCATACCTTCATCACCAATCCAGTCATATCTTCATCACACACCTCCAGTCATACCTTCATCACCAATCCAGTCATATCTTCATCACACCTCCAGTCATACCTTCATCACCAATCCAATCATATCTTCATCACACCTCCAGTCATTCCTTCATCACCAATCCAGTCATATCTTCATCACACACCTCCAGTCATACCTTCATCACCAATCCAGTCATATCTTCATCACACCTCCATCACCAATCCAGTCATATCTTCATCACACCTTCATCATCCCTCCGGTCACACCTTCATCACTGATCTGCTAACAAGAAGGTATTTAGGAGGCTTGAGAAATACTATACTACTAATACCAGTTGTGTATGGGACAGGATGGGGGCATAGTATAGTGTGTATCATTTTTGGCTGAACTTCTTTCAGAAGAAGAACAGTTAGGGGTAATACACCCATTCTGTGCCAGCGGGCTGCGCTGTCTGCCGGCACAGAGGCGGTAAAACGATCCTGGAGCCCCTCCTCCCAGGAAAATCTGGCGACAGCTGGACTGTGAAGCTTAATTACATTTTGTTTATGTTTCAGCCCAGTGTAAGAGGTTACTTGACTCCATATTTCTGATGAGGGTCATCTGGACCAGAATGGGGGGAGGGTGGGAGGACAGGAGGGGTGAGGCTCTGAATGGGTTGTAGTAGCACTAGACTATTGTACCTTGTAAGCCATCCGTAACACCTAGAAGTTTTGAATCAGGATGGGTTGTATGAAAAGACCGCTATAAGGGTACATATAAGATTCCTTTAGTCCCTTACACATTTCCTAGTGGTCCTGGATCACCCAGATGTAAAGATGACCTGAACTCTTGCACAGGACAGAAGGAAAACAGAGAAATGCACCTTGTATGTATTTAGAGAGCTTAGCCTGTCTAGTCACCCCTCATCTGTGACTAAGCACAAGTGTAATTTGATCTCTCAGCTGTGCCAGCTGGCTGCCTCAGCAGAGCAGCTAATTTGTAAACACAGGATTTTAACCCTATCTCTGCTTCCACGAAAGCAGGAAGTAGACACACTGCAGATTTATTGCAGGATTTGTAACAAATAAATGTTTTTTTTTTAAATGTTATTATGCTGTTGCTTATCCGTTAGAGCAGAGAGGAAGTTCTGAGTTACATTGGATGGGGGTTATTTTGGGGGTGGGGTTTCTGGAACATAGAGAGGGTTAGTGTTTTACATGGGGGGGGGGGGGGGTTATGGGATGGAGGTTCTGGGTCTTTGGGGGAGAGGGAGTATTTATTAGGAAGGTCATGTTATATGTTATACTGGTCAGGGATGGGGGAGTTTTGGGAACAGAGTGAGAGAGAGAGATGAGATTTTTAAATGGGAATAGACAGGGCCGGATTTACCATAAGGCAGTGTAAGCACGTGCCTACAGGCTGCGCCTGATGTTGGAAATGCGACTCACTCCCCTCCTCGAGTGCCTCCCTCCTTCCCTATGCAGAGTCCACAGCAGAGCATAAATGAGAGGTTACTTACCCGGCTCTTGGCATTCAACATTCTCCCTTCAGCCAGGGGAATCTTTAGCTACCTAAAACATGGAGGCACCTCTAGCTACTTAGGGCTTGATTCACAAAGCGGTGCTAACTGTTAGCACGCCTGTGAAAACCCCCTTACCACGTCTAAACAAGCTTTTCGCGCATAAAACTTTACGCGCGCAAAACTTTGTGTGCATAAAACTTTACGCGCGTACTGCACAGAGCACAGGGCGCACCGCGCGAAGTGCCCATTAAAGCCTATGGGACTTAGCGCGCGTAAAACTTTGCGCGCGTAAAACTTTACGCGCGCAAAGTTAGCGCACAATCTGATTGAGAAATCCGGTGCTAACCTACTTAGCACCCTGGTTAGCGCGTCTAAAGACTTTAGACATGCTAAGTAGGTTAGCACCGCTTTGTGAATCAAGCCCTTAGTATTAGTTTGCCAGAAGTTCCCCTAAATATTAAGAGGCACCTGCGGCTAACTCCACTGGGGAAGGGAAGTAACGGAGAAGTGACAGCTGGGCCAGCCAGCACACTTGCAGTGCAGCTCTGTGGGGGTTTGTAGGTTATTATTATTATTTATTGTATTTATAATTAGCGCCAACATATTACACAGCGCTAGACATTAGTTTAGGTTACAGACAATATTTAGGGGTGACATCTGGCAAAATGACAATACAGGAATACAATAAAACCAGATCACACTGCACAGTATGAGTACAAGGTAATGCTTAGTCAGTCATTGGATTGAGCATGGAGATTAGGCAAGTTAGGTTCACACAGATCCATAGCATGGGTGCACAGTAATAGAGGTGCATGATCAGGTAGGACACAAAATGAGGAGGACCCTGCCCAAAGGCTTACAATCTAGAGGGAGAGGTAGGGACACGAAAGGTAGGGACACGAGAGGTAGGGAGAGGTTCATGGAGAGTGAAGTCTAAGGTGCCAGAACATTAGTGCATGTGGGCTCCTGTGATGTAGATCTGGGCCTGCTAATAGGGGTATGTTGGGAGGTGGGTTTCTGGGTCATGGAGGGAGACAAGTGCTTTACGCAAGGGGTGGGGGGTCTTCTTGGAGGAAAATGATCGTAATCAGCTAATTATGATGACGCAAATTTTCACGTATATTTTTGCCATTTCGCATATATGTAATTACGATTTGTACGTGTAATTGATTTAGTATAGTCATTTGTAATTTCGCATAAAATTTTGTGTAATTTTCGCGTCATTTCGTGTCGAATTTGGCAGTGAATAGCAAAGCGCCAATACACGCTATTGACACCAAAATTGCTACATTTGTTAAGGAGAATGATTGGTGGGTACAACCCCAAAAAATAATTTTCCAAAAAGACCTTGTCGTTTTTGAGAAAATCGATTTTAAAAATGCAAAGGAAAAATGGTTTTTAAACTCAGAAAAATTACAATTTAAAAACCATTTTTCTTTGCGTTTTTAAAATTGATTTTCTCAAAAACGACGAGGTCTTTTTGGAAAATTATTTTTTGGGGTTCTACCCACTATTAGCATACATAGGAATTTTGTATGAATTTTGGTGTCAATAGCCCCCAATACATGCGTATGGGGGCTTTTTGCTATTAACCATATAGGTAGAAAAAAAAAACCGTTTTGTAAGAAATAATACCTTTTAATGGCTAACTAATAGAGTTAAATGATGCAAGCTTTCTGGGATCTAGTCCCCTTCTTCAGGCATATTTCCAGATGTAAGCTGAAGTAAAACACTGATGCAGATAAATGGTAAACACGAAGATGACGAAAGTTGTGTTGGTTACTGTTTATCCGTTAGGTGTCAGGTGATCAGCAGGCTGGAGCCAGTGAGTTAGTGCAACCATACATGAAATCCAGCAGGTTCTGAAGATCATGAAGCCAAATCAATCATGTTACATAAGGTGTCATGAATCCTGTTGCACAATTTAAACCTTCTGTTAATGTTGAATGCTATTAACCATTAAAGTTGGCACAAAATTAGGCGCAATTTCGCAAAAATTACATGAAAAATTATGCAAAATTATGAAATACTACTATTACATGGGAAATGAATTACGATTATCCCTAAAATGTCGCATTATGATTACGATACAAAATTGCACATTTCGGCCCACCACTGGCTGGTAGTCAGGTTGCTGTTTGGAGTGGGGGAGGTATGTTGGAACTTTGAAACTGAAATGGATTAATTAAGCTGAAATGGGACCCTAAGCAGGATAGCAGTTTTGCCCGCCTAGCTTTTCTTAGTAAAATTTGGTGGGGCTAGTGTCAACCAGGCCCCTAGACTCTCTCCAGGCCCTAGGCAACTGCCTAGGATTGCCTTGTGGATGATCCAGCTCTGCGTTGAAGCACCTGCCCTTTACAGATGAGAAGAGCTGCAATAAAGCTGTTAGCAGGAGTTTATAGCTGTGACCCTCCTGTCCTGTCTGTCAGAGGCTTCCTCTCAGCTATTTACAGAGTGGGCAAAGGGTAAGGAAGTTATATAAAGGTCTCGGCAGAGCTGCTTTGTTGTGGTTGTGACTGTGTGTGCCGTGTGACACTGATAAAGGGGCCTACAGACACGATACATAACGCGGTCCAAGTACACACAAGTGTGTGGTGTGTGGGTAAATGCATGTATCTGGCCATGCGGCGGTCGGATCAGTCACAGCTTGTGCCGCCAGCACTACAGTCAGACGGATGAGTGATCTGTGTTTCTGCACAGCTGGCTTGTATCATTTGTGTTTAGAAAAGTACAAGAGCTGAACTGAGTCACACAGGTGACAGATTGTGCGGCTCATATTCCTGTCTCGCGCTGCATCGCAATCACACGCTGCCCACTGTGGCAATGCTAAATATAGCCCAGGGCCTGGAGGAGATCCGGGATCCTGCAGAAACGGCCTGGACTTATTATAAGCAAAGAATAAGGCACACCTTGTGGGTGCCGATATGTGACTTCAGTCATACAGCTTCTTCTCCACTAACCTTGCACTAAATGTACCGATTAGCTTATGAGTGAAGTAGAGGTTTAAGTATTAACCCTTCCAGCAGCTTTGACAATATTGAGATTTTTTTTTTCCTATTAGTATTACGCTGTGTTTAATGCTTTTAGACCAGGGGTGTCAAACTCAAATACAAAGTGGGCTGAAATTGTTCACTAGGGCCTAGTCCCGGGCCAACCTCAAAGTCTACTGGCCACCTTCCTCCCTTATAAACATTCCTGGTGTCTAATGGCCCCCCTCCAACCCCTATACAGTTCTCTGGTGTCTGGTGGTCCCCCCATATACAGTTCCCTGGTGTCTAGTGGTCCCCCCATATATAGTTCCTTGGTGTCTAGTGGTCACCCCCTTGTTATGATCATGTCTGCAGCGTTTACTGCTGGCTGCAGTGGTATTGTAACCCAAGCAGTTCTGATGTCATTACATGCATTTTCTTGCATAGTTTGGTTTGCACTTAAACTAGTTGCTGATTCCATCTGCAGTCACTCTGAAATTAATGACAGTTTAACATGCTCTTGTGTAAACAAACATTGTCTGCTGCAGTGGAGGGGCAGTCCCTTTTCTGCAGGCTGCATATCATTGTCTGCCTTTTCCTGCTATCAGCCTGTGATTAATTACCATTCACTTGTGTGGGAATCTGCAGGTCTGCTCCCATTGGATGACCTCAGTATAAAGAACTGCTTCCTGCAATGTCTCATGGGCTACCATAGTCTCAGATTCTATCTGTTACTCTGCTCGTGCCCCACCTCGTTCCTGGTCCGTGTGGACTGCGCTGACTCCTGCGAAGGGGTCAGCGAGTCCTCCTAGTTCTGCTCTTGTTCTAGAAGTTGTTACTTGCTTGTCTTGTGTCATATATTGGTTCATCGCCAATATATACGCATACTTGCGCATTTTGTTATTTTCCTTGAATTCGTGTTACGTTGATACATCAGTGTCGCTGATATATACGTACACGAACTGTTTATATCCTGTGTTCCGTTAGTCAGCGTTCCAGCACGCTGAGCTAGTTATCCTGTTCCTGGTCCTGTTTGTGGATTGCGTTCATCTCTGCGAAGAGATAGCGAATCCTTCTGAGTCCTGTTCCCTGTATTACTCCAGTCTTAGTCAGAGTTCCTGCTTATGTCATATATCGGTTCATTGCCGATATATACATATGTTAGTCAGACGTTACGAATAGTTTCATTGATAGCTGTAATTGTAATACGCTAGGAAATCATACTTATTGTATATTTATCTGTGTTACGTTCATCTATCTTGATCCTGCTATTTTCTGTCTATCCTGTCCTGTCTTTGTGAGGCACGCCATCGCCGCAACGCATTGGCTGCCTCATTCCAGTCTGTCTGGTTTTGGACGCTTGCTGTCGCTAAGTAGCCGCTAGCTAGCAAGCGTTCATTCTGTCTACTTGTTCTGATCTCCTCAGTCCTGGTTTATGCGCTCAGCGCTACTTTGCGCTGAGACGTTATTACGAAAGTGTTGTTTGTGGCTGTTCGGATCTGCACCGGCTCTGTGCACCACAATCTCCTATTGGAGTCAGTCCTCTCCTCCACTAAACTGGGGATATCCTGATCCCTTGTGCTGGTGTGTGTACCTCCTTCACGTCAGCTTATGTGTTGTATGCTGACTGTGGAGATTATACCTCCAAGCTTAACATTATGGTAGCCCCATTACCAATTCCCATTGTGGGGGGGGGGGGGGTTCCCAGCAAAAATTACACTGTTTGTTATGGTTCCTGTTCCTTTAAGAAATTTGAAAAACTCAATTCTGAAACAGAAAATGAGTTTTTTTCTGAATGTACTAGGTTCCTGGCCAATTCCGAGCTCCAGGCTACTCCTGTTTCAACGTGGGCCCCCCAGCTAGTTTATGTTTTATTTAAGGGAAGATTGTTTCAGTGGGCCTACGATGTCTTGGATCATACCAATTTAAAAGAGAGACCACTGGAATTTCTAGCGTTTGTGATCCATAACTGGCTGCGCAAAACCGATTTGCCTAGCCCTTTTGATAAGCTCCTGGCAGCTTGTCAATCAGCTGCTCCTTCTACTGCCTACAAAAATAATCAGCAAGCAGATAATTGTTCTGATAACTTTTCTTCTGCTAAGGCAGTAGGGTCTAAAGCCAAACGTAAACGCTCCAAAAGAAAAGCGTTACAATCAGCGGAGTCGTTGCCCTTGGCGACTGCGCATCAGATCTGTAATTAGACTCCGCCAGTAGCAGATAATGAAATTCAGTCACCATTCAGGGGAGTCAAATGGACCTATGAAACTACTAATGAACTTTCATTGCTAGCCAGGGAAAATAAAAGTTCTTGTTTAAATGAATTATCTGAATATGATTATGAAGATATATTACAGAGTATTGAACAGATCAATTTATTCGTGCAGCAAGGGAAATTTGCATACACTACAGTCAGTGGCGTAGCTAAGGAGCTGTGGGCCCCGATGCGAGTTTTACAATGGGGCCCCCCAGGCACTCTCTACATAACAATTGATACGGCGCACCAAAACCTGCCAATGGCAACCACAGTGTCAGAGGGGCAAGAAGGGGATGGGGAAGAGCTTGTTAATGTTTACCACTTCTCAATGTATATATAGAAGTGATTATTATGAGCACAGGACCAATAGAGAACTAATACTGTAGTTGAGGGAGGGCCCTTCGGGGCCCCTCTGGCCCAAGGGCCCCGATGCGGTCGCTACCGCTGCACCCCCTATTGCTACGCCCCTGACTACAGTTCAACACTTGCTACAGGTACTGGAGATCCTTAGGAATAAGAAATCGGCCAATCACCTGCTAAATAACCCAATGTATGTTTCTGCCACTAACACATTTGCAAACTATGATCAGCCGGAATGCTCAGCTGTTAAATATGCATGGGATCCTCCATTTGAGAAAGGAGAGATGGAAGCCCTGGTCTATGAATGGAAGAAAGATGCAAGTTCATTTTGTCAGTTTTACAGTGCAAAAAGTGAATTAGTATTGAATGCATGCATTAAGTCTGCCTATAACCTAATAAAAACTGGTGTGTGTGGGTATGACTTTGTGGCTCCATTGATCGATGTGTGGAGAATGATTCTGGACGATTTTTATGCGATTCAATCAGTTGATACCAGGGAAGACACACTGTCAAGTGGAGATTGTTCCACTTCCTCAGTTCCTGAGGACTCGCCTGCTTCAGCACCTTTGGCTGATTCAGCGAGTGATTCAGAGCTCCTTTTGTGTGAAATTGAAGTTCCTGTAATTCCACCCTGTACCATGGATAACTCAGAGTTACTTCCCAGTAAGACAGAAATTACTAATACTTCCTTAATCTTGTCCTGCACAAATTTCTCAGCAGAGGACCCAGAGGTCCTGCTGACTTCTGAGTCCAGCCTAGCCAGTACTCATGAGTCTTTGTTCAGTGAAACAGACACCAGAAAAATCTTGCCTGTCTCTGCAAACACTTCTGCAGAAATTACCTGTGTTAATAAAGTTCAACTCCTGTCTGATCCAGCAGATGCCAATAGATGCACTACATCAGTTTCTGAGTCCCAGCAATCCTGTCCAGAAATCTCAGAACCCCAGCATCTGAATTTTCCAATTTCACAATTGAATGGTGATTTTGATGCGCAAACATTGTGTTTTGATCTTCCTGTTTCTACACCTCACTCTAGTTTCATGAATAACTCAGAGCGTCTGCTATGTGAGTCCGAAATCGCAGAATTATTACCGTGTTCAGAAAATGTTCCAGTGAACTTGCCCTGTACCATGAATTGTGCAGTAGATCTCTCCAATGAAACTCAGGTCACAGAATCATTATGCTGTCCAGCAGGTGCTTCCATGGTTTTGCCCTGCAGTGTGGACTGTTCGGTGATCCTGTCCAGTGAAGCTGTGGTCACAGAGTCTTATGCTTCACCCAGTACTTTGGATACTTCAAACCCTCTAGCAGAACAGTCTGAGGCAATGCTTACCTCAGTTGGTGTTGCAGTAATATTCACTTGTCTAGCAGCTGTTTTGGAATTACAGTCTGCTCTAATAAAACTTGATGAATTTCTGCCCAGCGAAGCAGAAGCCATTGAAATATTGTCCTCGTCAGCAAGTGTGTTAGATACCTTGCCCTGTACACAGTCTGATTTAACCAATGTTGTTGAGTCCCTCTCCAGTGTTGTAACAGCCGAGGAACTCCAGCCCTGTCCTCTGAATGTTTCAAAAGTCTTGCCCTGTAACATGGATAATTCTGACTCGCTGGAAAAAATAATAGAAATCTCAGAATTTCAGTCCGGGTTAATGAGTGTTTCTGAAACCCAGCCCTGTATCCTGGAAAATTCTGGTTCTCTGGCCGGTGTGGCAGAAGTTCCTGAGTCCCCTTCCTGTCCAGTGAGTTACTCAGTTTTGCCTAGTTCAGTGGGGATTGCTGCACTACTGACTTGTTTTGCAGCCCTTCATGAGCTCCAATCCAGTGTATTTGATGAGTCTCTGTCTAGTCCAGAAGAAGTTATGGGAACCCTGTCTAGTTCGGTGCATACATCAGAAGATTTGTCCTGTCTTGTAAATGCCCCTGAACATGATTTGTTAATAACTTTGCTGGAATCAGAGACATCTAAGTCTGATCCTGCATTTTTTAGTGAGAATCCAGTAACTGAGAAGTCTAGTCATGATGATTTTTTTTTGCCCAGTCCTGGTTTCGGTCCTACCTTGACTGACTTTGAGGTTTGCAGTTCCTTGACATGCCCAGAAGTCTCTCTTGTGCCGGTGTGCCCAGATGTGCTTCGTATGCCAGAGTGCCCAAGTGTGTCTGTGTTGGCGTGCTCACACGCTTCCCTAGTGGAGACATGTTCTGATGTTGCCGGTTGGCCTGCATGCCCGGAGATGGTTCTGGTCCCTAAAAACCCTGATCTTGATGTTTGTCCTTGTGACCCTGACTCTAGAGTTGCCCTGGGTTCCATAGGGGTTCTTGATGGTTCTCCATGTGAGCCTAAGGGGCGTTCTGACCTGTGGGGATCTCTTTGGAGCTTCCAAGTGTTCTGGGAGATCTCTGAGGAAACTTGTCCTGGTACCTTGGACTGCTTCAACGGTGGGTTTTGTGTTGGTGGGGACAGTTCCGGTGGGCATTGCAAAGGCTTTGGCGTTTTTGGACAGTCCCGGGAAGGCGGTGGGTATCGCTCAGAGAGTTTCTGGGGGCTTTTCTCTGGAAGTCGTGGTTCTGATGGGTATCACACTGAGGCTTGTGGTGCTGACGGGCATGGTTCTGTAGGTTCTGGTTCTGATGGGTCCAGTCTTGTGGGGACTGATTCTGGAATTTGGTCTTGCTGGGCTGTCCCGGTCATCATGAATTATCAGTCAGATTGTTTTGTTGGGAATTTCAGTTTCGAAAAGCGTCTGGTATCCGCTTTTAAGGGGGGGGGGGGGGGGTAATGTTATGATCATGTCTGCAGCGTTTACTGCTGGCTGCAGTGGTATTGTAACCCAAGCAGTTCTGATGTCATTACATGCATTTTCTTGCATAGTTTGGTTTGCACTTAAACTAGTTGCTGATTCCATCTGCAGTCACTCTGAAATTAATGACAGTTTAACATGCTCTTGTGTAAACAAACATTGTCTGCTGCAGTGGAGGGGCAGTCCCTTTCCTGCAGGCTGCATATCATTGTCTGCCTTTTCCTGCTATCAGCCTGTGATTAATTACCATTCACTTGTGTGGGAATCTGCAGGTCTGCTCCCATTGGATGACCTCAGTATAAAGAACTGCTTCCTGCAATGTCTCATGGGCTACCATAGTCTCAGATTCTATCTGTTACTCTGCTCGTGCCCCACCTCGTTCCTGGTCCGTGTGGACTGCGCTGACTCCTGCGAAGGGGTCAGCGAGTCCTCCTAGTTCTGCTCTTGTTCTAGAAGTTGTTACTTGCTTGTCTTGTGTCATATATTGGTTCATCGCCAATATATACGCATACTTGCGCATTTTGTTATTTTCCTTGAATTCGTGTTACGTTGATACATCAGTGTCGCTGATATATACGTACACGAACTGTTTATATCCTGTGTTCCGTTAGTCAGCGTTCCAGCACGCTGAGCTAGTTATCCTGTTCCTGGTCCTGTTTGTGGATTGCGTTCATCTCTGCGAAGAGATAGCGAATCCTTCTGAGTCCTGTTCCCTGTATTACTCCAGTCTTAGTCAGAGTTCCTGCTTATGTCATATATCGGTTCATTGCCGATATATACATATGTTAGTCAGACGTTACAAATAGTTTCATTGATAGCTGTAATTGTAATACGCTAGGAAATCATACTTATTGTATATTTATCTGTGTTACGTTCATCTATCTTGATCCTGCTATTTTCTGTCTATCCTGTCCTGTCTTTGTGAGGCACGCCATCGCCGCAACGCATTGGCTGCCTCATTCCAGTCTGTCTGGTTTTGGACGCTTGCTGTCGCTAAGTAGCCGCTAGCTAGCAAGCGTTCATTCTGTCTACTTGTTCTGATCTCCTCAGTCCTGGTTTATGCGCTCAGCGCTACTTTGCGCTGAGACGTTATTACGAAAGTGTTGTTTGTGGCTGTTCGGATCTGCACCGGCTCTGTGCACCACAATCTCCTATTGGAGTCAGTCCTCTCCTCCACTAAACTGGGGATATCCTGATCCCTTGTGCTGGTGTGTGTACCTCCTTCACGTCAGCTTATGTGTTGTATGCTGACTGTGGAGATTATACCTCCAAGCTTAACATTATGGTAGCCCCATTACCAATTCCCATTGTGGGGGGGGGTTCCCAGCAAAAATTACACTGTTTGTTATGGTTCCTGTTCCTTTAAGAAATTTGAAAAACTCAATTCTGAAACAGAAAATGAGTTTTTTTCTGAATGTACTAGGTTCCTGGCCAATTCCGAGCTCCAGGCTACTCCTGTTTCAACGTGGGCCCCCCAGCTAGTTTATGTTTTATTTAAGGGAAGATTGTTTCAGTGGGCCTACGATGTCTTGGATCATACCAATTTAAAAGAGAGACCACTGGAATTTCTAGCGTTTGTGATCCATAACTGGCTGCGCAAAACCGATTTGCCTAGCCCTTTTGATAAGCTCCTGGCAGCTTGTCAATCAGCTGCTCCTTCTACTGCCTACAAAAATAATCAGCAAGCAGATAATTGTTCTGATAACTTTTCTTCTGCTAAGGCAGTAGGGTCTAAAGCCAAACGTAAACGCTCCAAAAGAAAAGCGTTACAATCAGCGGAGTCGTTGCCCTTGGCGACTGCGCATCAGATCTGTAATGAGACTCCGCCAGTAGCAGATAATGAAATTCAGTCACCATTCAGGGGAGTCAAATGGACCTATGAAACTACTAATGAACTTTCATTGCTAGCCAGGGAAAATAAAAGTTCTTGTTTAAATGAATTATCTGAATATGATTATGAAGATATATTACAGAGTATTGAACAGATCAATTTATTCGTGCAGCAAGGGAAATTTGCATACACTACAGTCAGTGGCGTAGCTAAGGAGCTGTGGGCCCCGATGCGAGTTTTACAATGGGGCCCCCCAGGCACTCTCTACATAACAATTGATACGGCGCACCAAAACCTGCCAATGGCAACCACAGTGTCAGAGGGGCAAGAAGGGGATGGGGAAGAGCTTGTTAATGTTTACCACTTCTCAATGTATATATAGAAGTGATTATTATGAGCACAGGACCAATAGAGAACTAATACTGTAGTTGAGGGAGGGCCCTTCGGGGCCCCTCTGGCCCAAGGGCCCCGATGCGGTCGCTACCGCTGCACCCCCTATTGCTACGCCCCTGACTACAGTTCAACACTTGCTACAGGTACTGGAGATCCTTAGGAATAAGAAATCGGCCAATCACCTGCTAAATAACCCAATGTATGTTTCTGCCACTAACACATTTGCAAACTATGATCAGCCGGAATGCTCAGCTGTTAAATATGCATGGGATCCTCCATTTGAGAAAGGAGAGATGGAAGCCCTGGTCTATGAATGGAAGAAAGATGCAAGTTCATTTTGTCAGTTTTACAGTGCAAAAAGTGAATTAGTATTGAATGCATGCATTAAGTCTGCCTATAACCTAATAAAAACTGGTGTGTGTGGGTATGACTTTGTGGCTCCATTGATCGATGTGTGGAGAATGATTCTGGACGATTTTTATGCGATTCAATCAGTTGATACCAGGGAAGACACACTGTCAAGTGGAGATTGTTCCACTTCCTCAGTTCCTGAGGACTCGCCTGCTTCAGCACCTTTGGCTGATTCAGCGAGTGATTCAGAGCTCCTTTTGTGTGAAATTGAAGTTCCTGTAATTCCACCCTGTACCATGGATAACTCAGAGTTACTTCCCAGTAAGACAGAAATTACTAATACTTCCTTAATCTTGTCCTGCACAAATTTCTCAGCAGAGGACCCAGAGGTCCTGCTGACTTCTGAGTCCAGCCTAGCCAGTACTCATGAGTCTTTGTTCAGTGAAACAGACACCAGAAAAATCTTGCCTGTCTCTGCAAACACTTCTGCAGAAATTACCTGTGTTAATAAAGTTCAACTCCTGTCTGATCCAGCAGATGCCAATAGATGCACTACATCAGTTTCTGAGTCCCAGCAATCCTGTCCAGAAATCTCAGAACCCCAGCATCTGAATTTTCCAATTTCACAATTGAATGGTGATTTTGATGCGCAAACATTGTGTTTTGATCTTCCTGTTTCTACACCTCACTCTAGTTTCATGAATAACTCAGAGCGTCTGCTATGTGAGTCCGAAATCGCAGAATTATTACCGTGTTCAGAAAATGTTCCAGTGAACTTGCCCTGTACCATGAATTGTGCAGTAGATCTCTCCAATGAAACTCAGGTCACAGAATCATTATGCTGTCCAGCAGGTGCTTCCATGGTTTTGCCCTGCAGTGTGGACTGTTCGGTGATCCTGTCCAGTGAAGCTGTGGTCACAGAGTCCTATGCTTCACCCAGTACTTTGGATACTTCAAACCCTCTAGCAGAACAGTCTGAGGCAATGCTTACCTCAGTTGGTGTTGCAGTAATATTCACTTGTCTAGCAGCTGTTTTGGAATTACAGTCTGCTCTAATAAAACTTGATGAGTTTCTGCCCAGCGAAGCAGAAGCCATTGAAATATTGTCCTCGTCAGCAAGTGTGTTAGATACCTTGCCCTGTACACCGTCTGATTTAACCAATGTTGTTGAGTCCCTCTCCAGTGTTGTAACAGCCGAGGAACTCCAGCCCTGTCCTCTGAATGTTTCAAAAGTCTTGCCCTGTAACATGGATAATTCTGACTCGCTGGAAAAAATAATAGAAATCTCAGAATTTCAGTCCGGGTTAATGAGTGTTTCTGAAACCCAGCCCTGTATCCTGGAAAATTCTGGTTCTCTGGCCGGTGTGGCAGAAGTTCCTGAGTCCCCTTCCTGTCCAGTGAGTTACTCAGTTTTGCCTAGTTCAGTGGGGATTGCTGCACTACTGACTTGTTTTGCAGCCCTTCATGAGCTCCAATCCAGTGTATTTGATGAGTCTCTGTCTAGTCCAGAAGAAGTTATGGGAACCCTGTCTAGTTCGGTGCATACATCAGAAGATTTGTCCTGTCTTGTAAATGCCCCTGAACATGATTTGTTAATAACTTTGCTGGATTCAGAGACATCTAAGTCTGATCCTGCATTTTTTAGTGAGAATCCAGTAACTGAGAAGTCTAGTCATGATGATTTTTTTTTGCCCAGTCCTGGTTTCGGTCCTACCTTGACTGACTTTGAGGTTTGCAGTTCCTTGACATGCCCAGAAGTCTCTCTTGTGCCGGTGTGCCCAGATGTGCTTCGTATGCCAGAGTGCCCAAGTGTGTCTGTGTTGGCGTGCTCACACGCTTCCCTAGTGGAGACATGTTCTGATGTTGCCGGTTGGCCTGCATGCCCGGAGATGGTTCTGGTCCCTAAAAACCCTGATCTTGATGTTTGTCCTTGTGACCCTGACTCTAGAGTTGCCCTGGGTTCCATAGGGGTTCTTGATGGTTCTCCATGTGAGCCTAAGGGGCGTTCTGACCTGTGGGGATCTCTTTGGAGCTTCCAAGTGTTCTGGGAGATCTCTGAGGAAACTTGTCCTGGTACCTTGGACTGCTTCAACGGTGGGTTTTGTGTTGGTGGGGACAGTTCCGGGGGGCATTGCAAAGGCTTTGGCGTTTTTGGACAGTCCCGGGAAGGCGGTGGGTATCGCTCAGAGAGTTTCTGGGGGCTTTTCTCTGGAAGTCGTGGTTCTGATGGGTATCACACTGAGGCTTGTGGTGCTGACGGGCATGGTTCTGTAGGTTCTGGTTCTGATGGGTCCAGTCTTGTGGGGACTGATTCTGGAATTTGGTCTTGCTGGGCTGTCCCGGTCATCATGAATTATCAGTCAGATTGTTTTGTTGGGAATTTCAGTTTCGAAAAGCGTCTGGTATCCGCTTTTAAGGGGGGGGGGGGGGGGTAATGTTATGATCATGTCTGCAGCGTTTACTGCTGGCTGCAGTGGTATTGTAACCCAAGCAGTTCTGATGTCATTACATGCATTTTCTTGCATAGTTTGGTTTGCACTTAAACTAGTTGCTGATTCCATCTGCAGTCACTCTGAAATTAATGACAGTTTAACATGCTCTTGTGTAAACAAACATTGTCTGCTGCAGTGGAGGGGCAGTCCCTTTCCTGCAGGCTGCATATCATTGCCTGCCTTTTCCTGCTATCAGCCTGTGATTAATTACCATTCACTTGTGTGGGAATCTGCAGGTCTGCTCCCATTGGATGACCTCAGTATAAAGAACTGCTTCCTGCAATGTCTCATGGGCTACCATAGTCTCAGATTCTATCTGTTACTCTGCTCGTGCCCCACCTCGTTCCTGGTCCGTGTGGACTGCGCTGACTCCTGCGAAGGGGTCAGCGAGTCCTCCTAGTTCTGCTCTTGTTCTAGAAGTTGTTACTTGCTTGTCTTGTGTCATATATTGGTTCATCGCCAATATATACGCATACTTGCGCATTTTGTTATTTTCCTTGAATTCGTGTTACGTTGATACATCAGTGTCGCTGATATATACGTGCACGAACTGTTTATATCCTGTGTTCCGTTAGTCAGCGTTCCAGCACGCTGAGCTAGTTATCCTGTTCCTGGTCCTGTTTGTGGATTGCGTTCATCTCTGCGAAGAGATAGCGAATCCTTCTGAGTCCTGTTCCCTGTATTACTCCAGTCTTAGTCAGAGTTCCTGCTTATGTCATATATCGGTTCATTGCCGATATATACATATGTTAGTCAGACGTTACGAATAGTTTCATTGATAGCTGTAATTGTAATACGCTAGGAAATCATACTTATTGTATATTTATCTGTGTTACGTTCATCTATCTTGATCCTGCTATTTTCTGTCTATCCTGTCCTGTCTTTGTGAGGCACGCCATCGCCGCAACGCATTGGCTGCCTCATTCCAGTCTGTCTGGTTTTGGACGCTTGCTGTCGCTAAGTAGCCGCTAGCTAGCAAGCGTTCATTCTGTCTACTTGTTCTGATCTCCTCAGTCCTGGTTTATGCGCTCAGCGCTACTTTGCGCTGAGACGTTATTACGAAAGTGTTGTTTGTGGCTGTTCGGATCTGCACCGGCTCTGTGCACCACAATCTCCTATTGGAGTCAGTCCTCTCCTCCACTAAACTGGGGATATCCTGATCCCTTGTGCTGGTGTGTGTACCTCCTTCACGTCAGCTTATGTGTTGTATGCTGACTGTGGAGATTACACCTCCAAGCTTAACACCCCTATACAGTTCCCTAGTGTTTAGTGCTTTCCTCCTCCCTCCCCCATATGGCTTCCTTAGTTTTCTAGGGCTTCACCTCCAATATAGCTTCCCTGGTGGTCTAGAGTAGTCCAAATATAAAGCAAAGTCAGGAAACCACTTGAGGGCCAAATTTAATGGCTGTGAGCGCCAGAGGTTGACATGTATGTTTTAGACCACAGATGAAATTTGAGTTTCATCCCACTTACTAACTGATGCTTAACCTAACCTTCCCCCAATATTAATCCCTTCCTGAGTCCTAATATTTACCTTCTAACCTTACCCTGACCCCAGCAACCCTAATCCATGCCTAACCCCAAATGTCAACCCTAACCGGTACCTTCTGTCACCTTCTGCAGCCGTTGTTTCAGTTATACTGTATAACAGGGGAATCTCAGTGCCAAAATAAAACACCTGTTGTGTGGCTAGGTTACAGTTTGCCTCCAGTGCCCATCCAGCCCTGGGCCATGAGGCAGGTGAGGCAGGTTCCTCAGGTGGCAGAAGTGGGTGGGCGGGGCCTGCCTGGCCGTGGGGAGGAGGGGGAGAAGCGGGCACAGCGGTGGGGAGCGGGGGTCAGACCCCCCTCACCTGGAACTTTCCCCGTCCCCGTGCTCCCCCTCCAGCTATTTTTGCTAAATTTAGAGCCGGCAGCGAGCGGCGAAGCAATTACTCACTTACTTCCTTGCGTTTCACCGCTCGCCTCGTCACTTCCTGCAATGACCCCCCTCCCCACCACTGTGCCCGCTGCTCACCCTACCCCCTCCAGGCTACCTCTGGGGGGAGGAGGGCGGCATCCTCACAAGTTTGCCTCAGGCGGCAAAAAGTCTAGAACCGGCCCTGTGCCCATCCTACACCTGGCATGGCATAACGGCTAAGCTGCCACCCCAAACGTATACCACTATTCCTATTGTTATTAGAGGCAAAGGATCAGCAGGACAGCCCCGCAACTAGCATTGCTTAAAAGGTAATAAATATGGCAGCCTTCATATCCCTCTCGCTTGTCTTGTCCTTTAATTGTTGCTTTCAACATGCTTTTATATATTTGTTTCAAACTACTTACAACAGTCTATACCAGTGGTCTCAAACTCGCGGCCCGCGGGTCATTTGCGGCCCTTGATACAATATTTTGTGGCCCGCGCCGGCAAAAGCTTCCTTATAGTTCGCTTCAGTGCTCCCAAGTAATCCGCCGCATCTGTGAAGGAAGAGTGAGAGGGGCGGGCAGAGGCGGCGATGCGCCGCGATTGACGTCAGGAGGGGCAGAGCTGAAGCTGAAAGCTCTGCCCCTTCCAGGACTTGCCGGCGGATTGCCCCCCGGAGCTATTAATTGATTGATTGATTCCCTTATGCGGCCCAGCCTCATCCTGACTTTGCCTCCTGCGGCTCCCAGGTAAATTGAGTTTGAGACCCCTGGTCTATACAATACTGTAACATATAACAAACATATAACAAAAACAATACTGTATATTTTGTACACAGAGACAGCTTTGTTAGTATGTGTGAAAAATGATATCTCAAGTTGTTTGTAAGTAGGAGACTGCCTGTATACCGCACTGGAAAACAGCTCATCACATCATCTGCCACGGAGTCTATTTCACACAGCTGAATACCCCATAGAGCTACATTAATATATGCCATGCACTGATGAGGCTCAACCAATCCAAAACAGTCTGTATGCATGTTGAATTATTGTGGCTCTGTAATATTACCACGCTGACATATCATTACATTCCAGCAGCTCTGGAGGTGTGTTTAGCTATCAGGGACAACAAAGGATGATTTGCATATTTAGCAGTGATGCATTGTGGGCCACCTCATATGCTCACTCCAACCTGAATAATTGCAAATACCTTCTGTTTTAAGAAGGCAAACTTCTGTTTTTGCATATTGTTTTAGTAATAGAGCTATTTGGTCCTTTGTAGCCCCTTACACACGCCTAGGAGTTGTAGTTCACCATGAGCTTTCTGGGTAGTCTGTAACGCAGCTGAAAACAAAGGCAAAAACGCAAATTTTTACCAACATTTTGGAAGTCTGACATACCATTGCTCTCCGCAGATTCTATCTCACCTAAAGGTGATCCCCGCTTCTATTCTAAACAGCCGTCTGGCATTCTGCACAATGTTAAATAATAGTCTTTCCATATTGACTTGTTGTATTAATAGGCGTATGTGATTTATGGGTTACATGAGCTCATATCCCTGTCACTAAGAGGAGTATTATCGTCACAGCGTCCCTGATGAAGGCAGTATAATACCTGCAGCATTTATCCTAAACGTACGTCGCTCATAAATCCCCAGACTCTTCTGCGATATGGTCTCTGCCATATGCCTGTATATGGGAAGGAATGTACACAGCCATCTGTCTGCTTTATATAGGAGAATACGCAGATTTACACAGTATAAAGTACATATGCGATATACATATAAAATCAAATTCACCAAAGCATACCGCTGCAGTGAGCGAATGCGTTCCTATGCAGTGTCGCCCAGTTTTCCCCCAATAAGTGTTCCGTCACACATGTCACGTTGGGTGGTCTCGCCAGTGACAGACCTCCTCCCCACCCCATGAGCGAATGTGTTTAGAATATTCATCTGTGGAATAACATCCAGGGTGGAAGAAATAAACACGTCAGCGGGAAAGGACTCCTTCTGCTTCAGAATCAGCGGCAGTGCGCTCCGAAATCTGTACGTGGAATGTCTTCTCAATAATTCGCCTATTTTAAAGAGAAACTCCAACCAAGAACTGAACTTTATCCCAATCAGTAGCTGATACCCCCTTTTACGTGAGAAATCTATTCCTTTTCACAAACAGACCATCAGGGGGCTCTGTATGGCTGATATTGTGGTGAAACCCCTCCCACAAGAAACTCTTGAGTACGTACACCTGGCAGTTTCCTGTCTGTGAACCTTGCTGCATTGTGGGAAATAGCTGTTTACAGCTGTTTCCAACTGCCAAAAAAACATGCAGCAGCTACATCACCTGCCAACAGTAAAAATGTCACCATGTAATAAATGTCAGAATGTAAATCAGGGATTTAAAAGATTTTACAATGGGCAAAAATTGACTAAATCATTTATACATAATTATTGTAAAAATGAAGCACTTTTTATTACATTATTTTCACTGGCGTTCCTCTTTAAAGGGAACCAGAGATGCCAAGAATTGGAAAAAGAATAAAGATTTTATACATACCTGGGGCTTCTTCCAGCCCCATAAGCCTGGATCGCTCCCACGCCGCCATCCTCCGCTTCCTGGATCCGCCGGTACCGGGCCCGTCACTTCGGCGGATGCGGCCAATTGTCCGCATGCACAGGGGCTCCCTCCATACCCTTACGCATGCGGCTGCGCAGTATGTAGCCGCACGCTTGTATGGAGGGAGCCCCTGTGATGCGGACAATTGGCCGTGTGCTGACGCCGACTGGCCGAAACTACGGGACCCGGTACTGGCGCATACAGGAAGCGGAGGACGGCGGCGTGGGAGCGATCCGTGCGTATGGGGCTGGAGGAAGCCCCAGGTATGTATAAAACCTTTCCTTCATTTCATCTCTGGTTCTCTTTAAATGACAACTAAAGAGAGAGGTATATGGAGGCTGCCTTGTTTATTTCCTTTTAAGCAATACCAGTTGCCTGGCAGCCCTGCTGACCCTCTGCCTCTAATACTAGCGACATTTTTACTGGTGGCAAGGTGCATCACTGATAAATGTTTGTTAGTTGTGTGCTCCGATGTGAGCAGAGAAAACACCTAGGACTCGATTCACAAAGCGGTGCTAACCCAGTTAGAGACTTTAGGCGTGATAACCATTGCACCATGCTGGTGAAAAACCAGTTTAGGCGTGATAAGTTTAGGTGTGATAAGTTTAGGTGTGATAAGTTTAGGCATGATAAGTTTAGATAAGTGTAGATAGCGTGCAAAGTCCCGCACGCAAAGCAGCGCCATTAAACTCTAAGCGAAGTGCACCAGACTTTGCTAGCGCAAAACTTTTGATCAGCTGTGCACTGCGGTGCTAACGCAGTTGGTGCTTAAACTTATCACACCTAAACTTATCATGCCTAAACTTATCACACCTAAACTTATCATGCCTAAACTTATCATGCCTAAACTTATCACACCTAAACTTATCACACCTAAACTGAGTTTAGGCATGATAAAGGGCTTTTCACCAGCGTGCTAACTGTTAGCACCTCTTTGTGAATCAGGCCCCTAGTCTCCCACAGTGCACTGGGGCAGAAGACTGCATAACTAATTAGCCTAGGCTAAACATCACTTGGAGGTGGAGCTACATACCAATATACTGCAATATATACATATAGGAAATGCTTCTGATGCTGAAGCCAGGATAATTATAGTGAAACTGTGTATCCTGAATAATTTACTACATAGTACAATATGTACCCGTTTTTCCCCGAAAATAAGACAGTGTCTTATATTAATTTTTGCTCTAAAAGATGTGCTAGGGCTTATTTTCAGGGAATGTCTTATTTTTGGGCAAACACTGGTAGTTTTCCTATACAAAATGTATATACTGCATGCCATGCTGAAACACAAGCAGCGTGCACAGAGCTTGTGGTTTGCAGATATTGGCTCTCATTTACAAGAAACTGATTCTGCTGATCATGTGTGTAAAGCTGGCCATACACTAGGCCGATTCCCGCCAGATCGACAGCAGATTCGATCACTGGGATCGAATCTGCTGTCACATCGTTCCCGCTACACGCCGAATTTCGATCTATCCCGTCCGATCCCGTCGATCGCTCCGTGCGGAAAATTACCGTCGATCGCCCGCGGGTAGGGAGCGTGTCGCTAGAGGCGTTCGTGTGCCCGACGACCGACGCAATAGAGCCCGCATACGTTACCTGCTCCCCCGGCGCGCCTACCACCAGTCACCGCTGCTCCGTCTCCGCGCTGGTCTCCGGGTCTTCACTTCTTTCTGCCCGGCAGGAAGTTTAAACAGTAGAGGGCGCTCTACTGTTTAAACGTCCTGCCGGGCAGGAAGCAGTGAAGCATGCCGGACTTGGAGACTAGCGCGGAGACGGAGCAGCGGTGACCGGGGGCAGTCGCGCTGGCGGAGCAGGTAATGTATGCGGGCGGGCGGGGGGGGGTTCAATGGTGGCAGCAGCACCAACACCACCACCACAGATTGTGAACGGTTTCAGACTGAAATCGGTTCACAATCTGTTGGCAGTAAAGGTAGCCATACGATCCCTCTCTGATCAGATTCGATCAGAGAGGGATCGATCTGTTGGTCGAATCTGATGGCAAATCGACCAGTGTAAGGCTACCTTAAGAGTCTATTTGTTGCAGGCAGATCAGGCTCCCCAGAGCTACGATAGGATAAGCTGTGTGTTCTGGGAAGAGGTGAAGTGCTGCTGATGCTTATCACTTTACGACACAGATCAGGAGGGCTGGTTCCAAAAAAAACCCACAAATTGCCTGACAGAAATACTGGACTGTAGAACTCACATTATACTGCTGCTCTCCTGTTTCTAGGCTTTGTATTTAGTGTGACTTGCTGGTGTCATGTGGTTTGCTGCTAGGGCTTACATTCGGAGGAGGGCTTATATTGCAATCATTCTTGAAATTCCTGCTAGGTCTTAATCTCAGGGGATGTCTTATTTTCAGGGAAACACAGTAGCTACAGCACCTCTTTCACAAAGTTGTCACTAACTTGTGCAGACTGCTTATCTGCCTCTCCTTGGTCTTTACTAGCAGGTTCAGAGACAGAGGACTTGGCACTTTCCGCCACTTGTGAGATGTCAGATCTCTGCTGTCCTCCTCTCGCTATCTGTCTCTGCTCACAGTCATGCAGAGCTTCTGCCTTCCCTGCATCTGTGTCTCCATATACAGACATTCCGTGCGGATACCTCTCTGTACACAGGACCAGCCTGGCTTCCATCCCAGACAACCATCCTCCACAGCCTAGCAACGTCTAACAAACAAATGCCAGGAACATTCTGCCACTGCCTGCACGGAGCTCCAACCGGCGGCCACCACGTCCGCTCACATTATGGGTCCAGATGAGGGATTTCTGCCTCCGGAGTGACAAGTCGATATCATGGCCTATTTATATTGTACAGGGGAAACCCCGGAACTCATACGTGTCATGTGACGTTACTGCCTAGGCATGTGGCTCAGCAATATAGAGAGTGATGAACCACTGCATGACTGGGGGGATGAGAACATGTCCCGACAGGTTCTCTTAACTCCTCATATATAAAAAGCGAGGCATACTCTGCATGGCGTATGCTCAATCTGGGAAATGCAACATATTTCGCTAATCAAAAGTTAATACTTTCAGGGCTCGTTCACATCTAGGGGCGTTTTCAGCCTTTTTTCAAGCGCAGGCGATATTCAAAATCGTCCACAAAACGCTTGTGCAATGATTCTGTATGAGAAAGTTCATATCAGTGCCTGTACCACTTTTGGGGCGTTTTTGCTCTAATGGAAGGTAAAAGAAGAGCGCTAAACCCTCACAAAACCGCTTTATGTGACGATTGCGTTCATGTTATTAAGAATAAATACATTGTATTTATTCTTTTCCGAATCAAAGAGTCAACTTCCTGTCAGGAAGTGACAAAACGGAATCGCTCTGCAAAAGCGCTTCCAAAAGCGATTTGCACAAAATCGTAGCGTGCAGTGGAGCGTCGGGAGAGAGGGAAAAAATGCTAAAAAAAAAAAATGAAAATTGCTGCCGTCATCGATTTCGATTTTAGAGGTGAACAGAGCCTAATCGTATTTCCATTTCACCCCCACTTTCAATCAGATTGCAACAAAAAATGGATTAGAAATTGACAAGAACGCCACCCCCAAAGCAATACAGAAGTATGTGACTATTAGCCACCTATCTCCCCCCCCCCCCCCCCCTCATTTGAAGGACAACTGAAGTGAAAGGGATTTGGAGGTTGACATATTTCCTTTTAAACAATACCAGTTGCCTGGCAGTCCTGTTGATATTTCATGTATCATCAGTGACTGCATCACACACCTAAAACAAGCATGCGGCAAATGTAGTCATGCATTAATGGAGCCCGAGTGATATTGACGCTGTTATAATTATTTCCTTTTAAGCTATGCATATTGCCTGGCTGTCCACCTAATCCTTTGTATGTAATATACCTCTAGCCATAGACCCTGAACAAGCATACAGATTAGGTGCTCTGACTCAAGTCTGACTGGACTAGCCACTAGCTAATCCGGGCAGCACGGTAGCGTAGTGGATAGCACTCTCGCCTTGCAGCGCTGGGTACCTGGTTGGAATTACAGCCAGGGTGCTATCTGCATGGAGTTTGTATGTTCTGCCTGTGTCTGTGTGGGTTTCCTCCAGGCACTTCCGCTTCCTCCCACATCCAAAAAAACAAACAGATAAGTGAATTGGCTTCCCCATTAAACTGGCCCCAGACTATGATACATGCACTACACGATGTATACATAGACATAGGACTATGGTAGGAATTAGATTGTGAGCCCCTCTGAGGGACAGCTAAGTAACAAGGCAATCTACTGTGTGCAGCGCTGCGGAAGATGTCAGTGCTATATAAATACTAAATAATAATAATAGTGCTTGTTTCAGGGTTGTGACTCAGGCACTACTGATGCCAGAAGAGGAATGGGACTGCCAGGCAACCGGTATTGTTTATAAGAAAATAAATTTAACAGCCTCCATATACCTCTCACTTCAGGTTCCCTTTAAAACTAATCTTGACTTCTGATTCATATTCCTGTGATAGACTTCAGTAAGGGAGGTGTATCAGGGTGCCACATTCGCCACCTGGTGTTCACAGATCATTAATACATTACATTGCATGTACTGTATGGATGATACGAGCTGAGTTGATCTTCAGTGCAGAGTTTACACCAGAGCGACCCGCAAGGGATGATAGCCTTTGCTGCCTAGTGCCCACCAGGTTGCAAGGTCCAAGGTCACCCTAATGTTGCCCATACATGGTAAAATAAAAATGTCGATTTTCCCGTTTATTCAACCAAAACGATTAAACGAAAGTTAAAAAGAATTTTTTTTTTCGATCAAGAAAAACAAACAATTATCCCATTTTTTTTAAATAAAAATCCGATCGGACATGTTGGAAAAATCTTTATATTCGATCTAACAGAATAATCGACTGAAATTATCTAATTTTCCCATTTATTCGATAAAACGATCAAATAAAATGAAAGTCAAATATAATTTTTTTTTTTTTATCAAGAAAAAATGATTATCCAGTTTTTTCAATAAAAATCCGATCGCATAATCAAACAAAATTATCTAATCGGAAAAAAAATGAAAAATTGTGCCATGTATGGTCAATAAGAAGGCTTCTTCACACTGCAGGCATTTTCGGGGTTTTTTCGGCCGCCTGCGGTTTTTAAAAACGCCCCCGACCGCGTGCCACGTGGCCAATGAATGTGTATGAGAAGGTTCATATCAACGCGGGTCGTGCGCAGTGCAGCTAGGAAAGCGGTGTGTGTTACATTTTCGTGCGATTCCGCCTCAATAGAAGGTATAGTAAAATCGGCGAACGCATGCAAAAACGCGCAATAAGGCGATTGCACTCACGTTTTTAAGAATAAATACATTGTATTTATTATTTTCCGGGTCAAAGAGTTCACTTCCTGACTTCCGTCAGGGAATGAATTACAAAACCGCTCAGAAAAAAACGCTTAAAAAACTGCTAAGTACAAAAACGAATCGCCCACCCAAGTGCCGGGAATCAAAAAAAAAGACGCCTCAAAAACAGCGGACGTGGACGGACACGCGAACGGAACGCAATGTGAACAAGGCCTAACAGTGGTTGGGAGAACAAAGAACTCTGCAATTAGGAGTGTCAGTAACAGGCTACAGATTATGGGCATGAGGAAAATTACACTTACCACATAAGGGGACACAGGAATAGCCAATCATTACACTGACCACATAGGGGGACACAGGAACAGCCAATCATTACACTGACCACATAGGGGACACAGGAACAGCCAATCATTACACTGACCACATAGGGGACACAGGAACAGCCAATCATTACACTGACCACATAGGGGGACACAGGAACAGCCAATCATTACACTGACCACATAGGGGGACACAGGAACAGCCAATCATTACACTGACCACATAGGGGACACAGGAACAGCCAATCATTACACTGACCACATAGGGGACACAGGAACAGCCAATCATTACACTGACCACATAGGGGGACACAAGAACAGCCAATCATTACACTGACCACATAGGGGGACACAGGAACAGCCAATCATTACACTGACCACATAGGGGACACAGGAACAGCCAATCATTACACTGACCACATAGGGGGACACAAGAACAGCCAATCATTACACTGACCACATAGGGGACACAGGAACAGCCAATCATTACACTGACCACATAGGGGGACACAGGAACAGCCAATCATTACACTGACCACATAGGGGACACAGGAACAGCCAATCATTACACTGACCACATAGGGGACACAGGAACAGCCAATCATTAAACTGACCACATAGGGGGACACAGGAACAGCCAATCATTACACTGACCACATAGGGGGACACAGGAACAGCCAATCATTACACTGACCACATAAGGGGACACAGGAACAGCCAATCATTACACTGACCACATAGAGGGACACAGGGATAGCCAATCATTACACTGACCACATAGGGGACACAGGAACAGCCAATCATTACACTGACCACATAAGGGGACACAGGAACAGCCAATCATTACACTGACCACATAGAGGGACACAGGGATAGCCAATCATTACACTGACCACATAGGGGACACAGGAACAGCCAATCATTACACTGACCACATAGGGGACACAGGAACAGCCAATCATTACACTGACCACATAGGGGGACACAGGAACAGCCAATCATTACACTGACCACATAGGGGACACAGGAACAGCCAATCATTACACTGACCACATAGGGGGACACAGGAACAGCCAATCATTACACTGACCACATAGGGGACACAGGAACAGCCAATCATTACACTGACCACATAGGGGACACAGGAACAGCCAATCATTACACTGACCACATAGGGGGACACAGGAACAGCCAATCATTACACTGACCACATAGGGGGACACAGGAACAGCCAATCATTACACTGACCACATAGGGGACACAGGAACAGCCAATCATTACACTGACCACATAGGGGACACAGGAACAGCCAATCATTACACTGACCACATAGGGGACACAGGAACAGCCAATCATTACACTGACCACATAGGGGACACAGGAACAGCCAATCATTACACTGACCACATAGGGGGACACAGGAACAGCCAATCATTACACTGACCACATAGGGGGACACAGGAACAGCCAATCATTACACTGACCACATAGGGGGACACAGGAACAGCCAATCATTACACTGACCACATAGGGGACACAGGAACAGCCAATCATTACACTGACCACATAGGGGACACAGGAACAGCCAATCATTACACTGACCACATAGGGGACACAGGAACAGCCAATCATTACACTGACCACATAGGGGACACAGGAACAGCCAATCATTACACTGACCACATAGGGGACACAGGAACAGCCAATCATTACACTGACCACATAGGGGGACACAGGAACAGCCAATCATTACACTGACCACATAGGGGACACAGGAACAGCCAATCATTACACTGACCACATAGGGGACACAGGAACAGCCAATCATTACACTGACCACATAGGGGACACAGGAACAGCCAATCATTACACTGACCACATAGGGGACACAGGAACAGCCAATCATTACACTGACCACATAGGGGGACACAAGAACAGCCAATCATTACACTGACCACATAGGGGACACAGGAACAGCCAATCATTACACTGACCACATAGGGGACACAGGAACAGCCAATCATTACACTGACCACATAGGGGGACACAGGAACAGCCAATCATTACACTGACCACATAGGGGACACAGGAACAGCCAATCATTACACTGACCACATAGGGGACACAGGAACAGCCAATCATTACACTGACCACATAGGGGACACAGGAACAGCCAATCATTACACTGACCACATAGGGGGACACAGGAACAGCCAATCATTACACTGACCACATAGGGGGACACAGGAACAGCCAATCATTACACTGACCACATAGGGGACACAGGAACAGCCAATCATTACACTGACCACATAGGGGGACACAGGAACAGCCAATCATTACACTGACCACATAGGGGGACACAGGAACAGCCAATCATTACACTGACCACATAGGGGGACACAGGAACAGCCAATCATTACACTGACCACATAGGGGACACAGGAACAGCCAATCATTACACTGACCACATAGGGGACACAGGAACAGCCAATCATTACACTGACCACATAGGGGACACAGGAACAGCCAATCATTACACTGACCACATAGGGGACACAGGAACAGCCAATCATTACACTGACCACATAGGGGGACACAGGAACAGCCAATCATTACACTGACCACATAGGGGACACAGGAACAGCCAATCATTACACTGACCACATAGGGGGACACAGGAACAGCCAATCATTACACTGACCACATAGGGGGACACAGGAACAGCCAATCATTACACTGACCACATAGGGGACACAGGAACAGCCAATCATTACACTGACCACATAGGGGACACAGGAACAGCCAATCATTACACTGACCACATAGGGGACACAGGAACAGCCAATCATTACACTGACCACATAGGGGACACAGGAACAGCCAATCATTACACTGACCACATAGGGGGACACAGGAACAGCCAATCATTACACTTACCACATAGGGGGACACAGGAACAGCCAATCATTACACTGACCACATAGGGGACACAGGTACAGCCAATCATTACACTGACCACATAGGGGACACAGGAACAGCCAATCATTACACTGACCACATAGGGGGACACAGGAACAGCCAATCATTACACTGACCACATAGGGGACACAGGAACAGCCAATCATTACACTGACCACATAGGGGGACACAGGAACAGCCAATCATTACACTGACCACATAGGGGACACAGGAACAGCCAATCATTACACTGACCACATAGGGGACACAGGAACAGCCAATCATTACACTGACCACATAGGGGACACAGGAACAGCCAATCATTACACTGACCACATAGGGGACACAGGAACAGCCAATCATTACACTGACCACATAGGGGACACAGGAACAGCCAATCATTACACTGACCACATAGGGGGACACAGGAACAGCCAATCATTACACTGACCACATAGGGGACACAGGAACAGCCAATCATTACACTGACCACATAGGGGACACAGGAACAGCCAATCATTACACTGACCACATAGGGGACACAGGAACAGCCAATCATTACACTGACCACATAGGGGGACACAAGAACAGCCAATCATTACACTGACCACATAGGGGACACAAGAACAGCCAATCATTACACTGACCACAGAGGGGGACACAGGAACAGCCAATCATTACACTGACCACATAGGGGGACACAGGAACAGCCAATCATTACACTGACCACATAGGGGACACAGGAACAGCCAATCATTACACTGACCACATAGGGGACACAGGAACAGCCAATCATTACACTGACCACATAGGGGGACACAGGAACAGCCAATCATTACACTGACCACATAGGGGACACAGGAACAGCCAATCATTACACTGACCACATAGGGGACACAGGAACAGCCAATCATTACACTGACCACATAGGGGGACACAGGAACAGCCAATCATTACACTGACCACATAGGGGACACAGGAACAGCCAATCATTACACTGACCACATAGGGGACACAGGAACAGCCAATCATTACACTGACCACATAGGGGACACAGGAACAGCCAATCATTACACTGACCACATAGGGGACACAGGAACAGCCAATCATTACACTGACCACATAGGGGGACACAGGAACAGCCAATCATTACACTGACCACATAGGGGACACAGGAACAGCCAATCATTACACTGACCACATAGGGGACACAGGAACAGCCAATCATTACACTGACCACATAGGGGACACAGGAACAGCCAATCATTACACTGACCACATAGGGGGACACAAGAACAGCCAATCATTACACTGACCACATAGGGGGACACAGGAACAGCCAATCATTACACTGACCACATAGGGGACACAGGAACAGCCAATCATTACACTGACCACATAGGGGACACAGGAACAGCCAATCATTACACTGACCACATAGGGGACACAGGAACAGCCAATCATTACACTGACCACATAGGGGACACAGGAACAGCCAATCATTACACTGACCACATAGGGGACACAGGAACAGCCAATCATTACACTGACCACATAGGGGACACAGGAACAGCCAATCATTACACTGACCACATAGGGGGACACAGGAACAGCCAATCATTACACTGGACACATAAGGGGACACAGGAACAGCCAATCATTACACTGACCACATAGGGGACACAGGAACAGCCAATCATTACACTGACCACATAGGGGACACAGGAACAGCCAATCATTACACTGACCACATAGGGGACACAGGAACAGCCAATCATTACACTGACCACATAGGGGGACACAGGAACAGCCAATCATTACACTGACCACATAGGGGACACAGGAACAGCCAATCATTACACTGACCACATAGGGGACACAGGAACAGCCAATCATTACACTGACCACACAGGGGGGGACACAGGTACAGCCAATCATTACACTGACCACACAGGGGGGGACACAGGAACAGCCAATCATTACACTGACCACACAGGGGGGGACACAGGTACAGCCAATCATTACACTGACCACATAGGGGGACACAGGAACAGCCAATCATTACACTGACCACATAGGGGGACACAGGAACAGCCAATCATTACACTGACCACATAGGGGACACAGGAACAGCCAATCATTACACTGACCACATAGGGGGACACAGGAACAGCCAATCATTACACTGACCACAGAGGGGACACAGGAACAGCCAATCATTACACTGACCACATAGGGGACACAGGAACAGCCAATCATTACACTGACCACATAGGGGACACAGGAACAGCCAATCATTACACTGACCACATAGGGGACACAGGAACAGCCAATCATTACACTGACCACATAGGGGACACAGGAACAGCCAATCATTACACTGACCACATAGGGGACACAGGTACAGCCAATCATTACACTGACCACATAGGGGGACACAAGAACAACCAATCATTACACTGACCACATAGGGGACACAGGAACAGCCAATCATTACACTGACCACATAGGGGGACACAAGAACAGCCAATCATTACACTGACCACATAGGGGACACAAGAACAGCCAATCATTACACTGACCACATAGGGGACACAAGAACAGCCAATCATTACACTGACCACAGAGGGGGACACAGGAACAGCCAATCATTACACTGACCACATAGGGGACACAGGAACAGCCAATCATTACACTGACCACATAGGGGGGCACAGGAACAGCCAATCATTACACTGACCACATAGGGGACACAGGAACAGCCAATCATTACACTGACCACATAGGGGACACAGGAACAGCCAATCATTACACTGACTACATAGGGGACACAGGAACAGCCAATCATTACACTGACCACATAGGGGACACAGGAACAGCCAATCATTACACTGACCACATAGGGGACACAGGAACAGCCAATCATTACACTGACCACATAGGGGACACAGGAACAGCCAATCATTACACTGACCACATAGGGGGACACAGGAACAGCCAATCATTACACTGACCACATAGGGGGACACAGGAAACGCCAATCATTACACTGACCACATAGGGGGGCACAGGAACAGCCAATCATTACACTGACCACATAGGGGACACAGGAACAGCCAATCATTACACTGACCACATAGGGGACACAGGAACAGCCAATCATTACACTGACCACATAGGGGACACAGGAACAGCCAATCATTACACTGACCACATAGGGGGACACAGGAACAGCCAATCATTACACTGACCACATAGGGGGACACAGGAACAGCCAATCATTACACTGACCACATAGGGGGACACAGGAACAGCCAATCATTACACTGACCACATAGGGGGACACAGGAACAGCCAATCATTACACTGACCACATAGGGGGGGACACAGGAACAGCCAATCATTACACTGACCACATAGGGGACACAGGAACAGCCAATCATTACACTGACCACATAGGGGACACAGGAACAGCCAATCATTACACTGACCACATAGGGGACACAGGAACAGCCAATCATTACACTGACCACATAGGGGGACACAGGAACAGCCAATCATTACACTGACCACATAGGGGGACACAGGAACAGCCAATCATTACACTGACCACATAGGGGACACAGGAACAGCCAATCATTACACTGACCACAGAGGGGGACACAGGAACAGCCAATCATTACACTGACCACATAGGGGACACAGGAACAGCCACTCATTACACTGACCACATAGGGGACACAGGAACAGCCAATCATTACACTGACCACATAGGGGACACAGGAACAGCCAATCATTACACTGACCACATAGGGGGACACAGGAACAGCCAATCATTACACTGACCACATAGGGGGACACAGGAACAGCCAATCATTACACTGACCACATAGGGGACACAGGAACAGCCAATCATTACACTGACCACATAGGGGACACAGGAACAGCCAATCATTACACTGACCACATAGGGGGACACAGGAACAGCCAATCATTACACTGACCACAGAGGGGACACAGGAACAGCCAATCATTACACTGACCACATAGGGGACACAGGAACAGCCAATCATTACACTGACCACATAGGGGACACAGGAACAGCCAATCATTACACTGACCACATAGGGGACACAGGAACAGCCAATCATTACACTGACCACATAGGGGACACAGGAACAGCCAATCATTACACTGACCACATAGGGGACACAGGTACAGCCAATCATTACACTGACCACATAGGGGGACACAGGAACAGCCAATCATTACACTGACCACATAGGGGGACACAGGAACAGCCAATCATTACACTGACCACATAGGGGGACACAGGAACAGCCAATCATTACACTGACCACATAGGGGGACACAGGAACAGCCAATCATTACACTGACCACATAGGGGGACACAGGAACAGCCAATCATTACACTGACCACAGAGGGGACACAGGAACAGCCAATCATTACACTGACCACATAGGGGACACAGGAACAGCCAATCATTACACTGACCACATAGGGGACACAGGAACAGCCAATCATTACACTGACCACATAGGGGGACACAGGAACAGCCAATCATTACACTGACCACAGAGGGGACACAGGAACAGCCAATCATTACACTGACCACATAGGGGACACAGGAACAGCCAATCATTACACTGACCACATAGGGGACACAGGAACAGCCAATCATTACACTGACCACATAGGGGACACAGGAACAGCCAATCATTACACTGACCACATAGGGGACACAGGAACAGCCAATCATTACACTGACCACATAGGGGACACAGGTACAGCCAATCATTACACTGACCACATAGGGGGACACAGGAACAGCCAATCATTACACTGACCACATAGGGGGACACAGGAATAGCCAATCATTACACTGACCACATAGGGGACACAGGAACAGCCAATCATTACACTGACCACATAGGGGGACACAGGAACAGCCAATCATTACACTGACCACATAGGGGGACACAGGAACAGCCAATCATTACACTGACCACATAGGGGACACAGGAACAGCCAATCATTACACTGACCACATAGGGGACACAGGAACAGCCAATCATTACACTGACCACATAGGGGGACACAGGAACAGCCAATCATTACACTGACCACATAGGGGGACACAGGAACAGCCAATCATTACACTGACCACATAGGGGACACAGGAGCAGCCAATCATTACACTGACCACATAGGGGACACAGGAACAGCCAATCATTACACTGACCACATAGGGGACACAGGAACAGCCAATCATTACACTGACCACATAGGGGACACAGGAACAGCCAATCATTACACTGACCACATAGGGGACACAGGTACAGCCAATCATTACACTGACCACATAGGGGACACAGGAGCAGCCAATCATTACACTGACCACATAGGGGACACAGGAGCAGCCAATCATTACACTGACCACATAGGGGACACAGGAACAGCCAATCATTACACTGACCACATAGGGGACACAGGAACAGCCAATCATTACACTGACCACATAGGGGACACAGGAACAGCCAATCATTACACTGACCACATAGGGGACACAGGTACAGCCAATCATTACACTGACCATATAGGGGACACAGGAACAGCCAATCATTACACTGACCACATAGGGGGACACAGGAACAGCCAATCATTACACTGACCACATAGGGGACACAGGAACAGCCAATCATTACACTGACCACATAGGGGGACACAGGAACAGCCAATCATTACACTGACCACATAGGGGGACACAGGAACAGCCAATCATTACACTGACCACATAGGGGACACAGGAACAGCCAATCATTACACTGACCACATAGGGGACACAGGAACAGCCAATCATTACACTGACCACATAGGGGGACACAGGAACAGCCAATCATTACACTGACCACATAGGGGACACAGGAACAGCCAATCATTACACTGACCACATAGGGGGACACAGGAACAGCCAATCATTACACTGACCACATAAGGGGACACAGGAACAGCCAATCATTACACTGACCACATAGGGGGACACAGGAACAGCCAATCATTACACTGACCACATAGGGGACACAGGAACAGCCAATCATTACACTGACCACATAGGGGACACAGAAACAGCCAATCATTACACTGACCACATAGGGGACACAGGAACAGCCAATCATTACACTGACCACATAGGGGACACAGGAACAGCCAATCATTACACTGACCACATAGGGGACACAGGAACAGCCAATCATTACACTGACCACATAGGGGACACAGGAACAGCCAATCATTACACTGACCACATAGGGGGGGACACAGGAACAGCCAATCATTACACTGACCACATAGGGGACACAGGAACAGCCAATCATTACACTGACCACATAGGGGACACAGGAACAGCCAATCATTACACTGACCACATAGGGGACACAGGAACAGCCAATCATTACACTGACCACATAGGGGACACAGGAACAGCCAATCATTACACTGACCACATAGGGGGACACAGGAACAGCCAATCATTACACTGACCACATAGGGGACACAGGAACAGCCAATCATTACACTGACCACATAGGGGACACAGGAACAGCCAATCATTACACTGACCATATAGGGGACACAGGAACAGCCAATCATTACACTGACCACATAGGGGGACACAGGAACAGCCAATCATTACACTGACCACATAGGGGGACACAGGAACAGCCAATCATTACACTGACCACATAGGGGACACAGGAACAGCCAATCATTACACTGACCACATAGGGGACACAGGAACAGCCAATCATTACACTGACCATATAGGGGACACAGGAACAGCCAATCATTACACTGACCACATAGGGGGACACAGGGATAGCCAATCATTACACTGACCACACAGGGGGGGACACAGGAACAGCCAATCATTACACTGACCACATAGGGGACACAGGAACAGCCAATCATTACACTGACCACATAGGGGGACACAGGAACAGCCAATCATTACACTGACCACATAGGGGACACAGGAACAGCCAATCATTACACTGACCACATAGGGGACACAGGAACAGCCAATCATTACACTGACCACATAGGGGGACACAGGAACAGCCAATCATTACACTGACCACATAGGGGGACACAGGAACAGCCAATCATTACACTGACCACATAGGGGGACACAGGAACAGCCAATCATTACACTGACCACATAGGGGGACACAGGAACAGCCAATCATTACACTGACCACATAGGGGGACACAGGAACAGCCAATCATTACACTGACCACATAGGGGGACACAGGAACAGCCAATCATTACACTGACCACATAGGGGGACACAGGAACAGCCAATCATTACACTGACCACATAGGGGGACACAGGAACAGCCAATCATTACACTGACCACATAGGGGGACACAGGAACAGCCAATCATTACACTGACCACATAGAGGGACACAGGGATAGCCAATCATTACACTGACCACATAGGGGACACAGGAACAGCCAATCATTACACTGACCACATAGGGGGACACAGGTACAGCCAATCATTACACTGACCACATAGGGGACACAGGAACAGCCAATCATTACACTGACCACATAGGGGGACACAGGAACAGCCAATCATTACACTGACCACATAGGGGACACAGGAGCAGCCAATCATTACACTGACCACATAGGGGACACAGGAACAGCCAATCATTACACTGACCACATAGGGGGACACAGGAACAGCCAATCATTACACTGACCACATAGGGGACACAGGAACAGCCAATCATTACACTGACCACATAGGGGGACACAGGAACAGCCAATCATTATACTGACCACACAGGGGGACACAGGAACAGCCAATCATTACACTGACCACATAGGGGACACAGGAACAGCCAATCATTACACTGACCACATAGGGGGACACAGGAACAGCCAATCATTACACTGACCACATAGGGGGACACAGGAACAGCCAATCATTACACTGACCACATAGGGGGACACAGGAACAGCCAATCATTACACTGACCACATAGGGGGACACAGGAACAGCCAATCATTACACTGACCACATAGAGGGACACAGGGATAGCCAATCATTACACTGACCACATAGGGGACACAGGAACAGCCAATCATTACACTGACCACATAGGGGGACACAGGAACAGCCAATCATTATACTGACCACACAGGGGGACACAGGAACAGCCAATCATTACACTGACCACATAGGGGACACAGGAACAGCCAATCATTACACTGACCACATAGGGGGACACAGGAACAGCCAATCATTACACTGACCACATAGGGGACACAGGAACAGCCAATCATTACACTGACCACATAGGGGACACAGGAACAGCCAATCATTACACTGACCACATAGGGGACACAGGAACAGCCAATCATTACACTGACCACATAGGGGACACAGGAACAGCCAATCATTACACTGACCACATAGGGGACACAGGAACAGCCAATCATTACACTGACCACATAGGGGACACAGGAACAGCCAATCATTACACTGACCACATAGGGGACACAGGAACAGCCAATCATTACACTGACCACATAGGGGACACAGGAACAGCCAATCATTACACTGACCACATAGGGGACACAGGAACAGCCAATCATTACACTGACCACATAGGGGACACAGGAACAGTCAATCATTACACTGACCACATAGGGGGACACAGGAACAGCCAATCATTACACTGACCACATAGGGGACACAGGAACAGCCAATCATTACACTGACCACATAGGGAGACACAGGAACAGCCAATCATTACACTGACCACATAGGGGACACAGGAACAGCCAATCATTACACTGACCACATAGGGGACACAGGAACAGCCAATCATTACACTGACCACATAGGGGGACACAGGAACAGCCAATCATTACACTGACCACATAGGGGACACAGGAACAGCCAATCACTACACTGACCACATCGGGGGACACAGGAACAGCCAATCATTACACTGACCACATAGGGGACACAGGAACAGCCAATCATTACACTGACCACATAGGGGGACACAGGAACAGCCAATCATTACACTGACCACATAGGGGGACACAAGAACAGCCAATCATTACACTGACCACATAGGGGACACAGGAACAGCCAATCATTACACTGACCACATAGGGGACACAGGAACAGTCAATCATTACACTGACCACATAGGGGGACACAGGAACAGCCAATCATTACACTGACCACATAGGGGGACACAAGAACAGCCAATCATTACACTGACCACATAGGGGACACAGGAACAGCCAATCATTACACTGACCACATAGGGGACACAGGAACAGTCAATCATTACACTGACCACATAGGGGGACACAGGAACAGCCAATCATTACACTGACCACATAGGGGACACAGGAACAGCCAATCATTACACTGACCACATAGGGGGACACAGGAACAGCCAATCATTACACTGACCACATAGGGGACACAGGAACAGCCAATCATTACACTGACCACATAGGGGGACACAAGAACAGCCAATCATTACACTGACCACATAGGGGACACAGGAACAGCCAATCATTACACTGACCACATAGGGGACACAGGAGCAGCCAATCATTACACTGACCACATAGGGGACACAGGAACAGCCAATCATTACACTGACCACATAGGGGACACAGGAGCAGCCAATCATTACACTGACCACATAGGGGGACACAGGAACAGCCACTCATTACACTGACCACATAGGGGACACAGGAGCAGCCAATCATTACACTGACCACATAGGGGACACAAGAACAGCCAATCATTACACTGACCACATAGGGGACACAGGAACAGCCAATCATTACACTGACCACATAGGGGGACACAAGAACAGCCAATCATTACACTGACCACATAGGGGACACAGGAACAGCCAATCATTACACTGACCACATAGGGGACACAGGAACAGTCAATCATTACACTGACCACATAGGGGGACACAGGAACAGCCAATCATTACACTGACCACATAGGGGGACACAAGACAGCCAATCATTACACTGACCACATAGGGGGACACAAGAACAGCCAATCATTACACTGACCACATAGGGGACACAGGAGCAGCCAATCATTACACTGACCACATAGGGGACACAGGAACAGCCAATCATTACACTGACCACATAGGGGACACAGGAGCAGCCAATCATTACACTGACCACATAGGGGGACACAGGAACAGCCACTCATTACACTGACCACATAGGGGACACAGGAGCAGCCAATCATTACACTGACCACATAGGGGACACAAGAACAGCCAATCATTACACTGACCACATAGGGGACACAGGAACAGCCAATCATTACACTGACCACATAGGGGGACACAAGAACAGCCAATCATTACACTGACCACATAGGGGACACAGGAACAGCCAATCATTACACTGACCACATAGGGGACACAGGAACAGTCAATCATTACACTGACCACATAGGGGGACACAGGAACAGCCAATCATTACACTGACCACATAGGGGGACACAAGAACAGCCAATCATTACACTGACCACATAGGGGGACACAGGAACAGCCAATCATTACACTGACCACATAGGGGACACAGGAACAGCCAATCATTACACTGACCACATAGGGGACACAGGAACAGCCAATCATTACACTGACCACATAGGGGGACACAAGAACAGCCAATCATTACACTGACCACATAGGGGACACAGGAACAGCCAATCATTACACTGACCACATAGGGGACACAGGAACAGTCAATCATTACACTGACCACATAGGGGGACATAGGAACAGCCAATCATTACACTGACCACATAGGGGGACACAAGAACAGCCAATCATTACACTGACCACATAGGGGACACAGGAACAGCCAATCATTACACTGACCACATAGGGGACACAGGAACAGTCAATCATTACACTGACCACATAGGGGGACACAGGAACAGCCAATCATTACACTGACCACATAGGGGGGACACAAGAACAGCCAATCATTACACTGACCACATAGGGGGACACAAGAACAGCCAATCATTACACTGACCACATAGGGGACACAGGAGCAGCCAATCATTACACTGACCACATAGGGGGACACAGGAACAGCCAATCATTACACTGACCACATAGGGGGACACAGGAGCAGCCAATCATTACACTGACCACATAGGGGGACACAGGAACAGCCACTCATTACACTGACCACATAGGGGACACAGGAGCAGCCAATCATTACACTGACCACATAGGGGACACAAGAACAGCCAATCATTACACTGACCACATAGGGGACACAGGAACAGCCAATCATTACACTGACCACATAGGGGACACAGGAACAGCCAATCATTACACTGACCACATAGGGACACAGGAACAGCCAATCATTACACTGACCACATAGGGGACACAGGAACAGCAATCATTACACTGACCACATAGGGGGACACAGGAACAGCCAATCATTACACTGACCACATAGGGGACACAAGAACAGCCAATCATTACACTGACCACATAGGGGGACACAGGAACAGCCAATCATTACACTGACCACATAGGGGACACAGGAACAGCCAATCATTACACTGACCACATAGGGGACACAGGAACAGCCAATCATTACACTGACCACATAGGGGGACACAAGAACAGCCAATCATTACACTGACCACATAGGGGACACAGGAACAGCCAATCATTACACTGACCACATAGGGGGACACAGGAACAGTCAATCATTACACTGACCACATAGGGGGACACAGGAACAGCCAATCATTACACTGACCACATAGGGGGACACAAGAACAGCCAATCATTACACTGACCACATAGGGGGACACAGGAACAGCCAATCATTACACTGACCACATAGGGGACACAGGAACAGCCAATCATTACACTGACCACATAGGGGGACACAGGAACAGCCAATCATTACACTGACCACATAGGGGGACACAAGAACAGCCAATCATTACACTGACCACATAGGGGGACACAGGAACAGCCAATCATTACACTGACCACATAGGGGACACAGGAACAGTCAATCATTACACTGACCACATAGGGGGACACAGGAACAGCCAATCATTACACTGACCACATAGGGGACACAAGAACAGCCAATCATTACACTGACCACATAGGGGGACACAGGAACAGCCAATCATTACACTGACCACATAGGGGACACAGGAACAGTCAATCATTACACTGACCACATAGGGGGACACAGGAACAGCCAATCATTACACTGACCACATAGGGGGACACAAGAACAGCCAATCATTACACTGACCACATAGGGGACACAGGAACAGCCAATCATTACACTGACCACATAGGGGACACAGGAACAGTCAATCATTACACTGACCACATAGGGGGACACAGGAACAGCCAATCATTACACTGACCACATAGGGGGACACAAGAACAGCCAATCATTACACTGACCACATAGGGGGACACAGGAACAGCCAATCATTACACTGACCACATAGGGGACACAGGAACAGCCAATCATTACACTGACCACATAGGGGGACACAGGAACAGCCAATCATTACACTGACCACATAGGGGACACAAGGAACAGCCAATCATTACACTGACCACATAGGGGGACACAGGAACAGCCAATCATTACACTGACCACATAGGGGACACAGGAACAGCCAATCATTACACTGACCACATAGGGGACACAGGAACAGCCAATCATTACACTGACCACATAGGGGACACAGGAACAGCCAATCATTACACTGACCACATAGGGGGACACAGGAACAGCCAATCATTACACTGACCACATAGGGGACACAGGAACAGCCAATCATTACACTGACCACATAGGGGACACAGGAACAGCCAATCATTACACTGACCACATAGGGGACACAGGAACAGCCAATCATTACACTGACCACATAGGGGACACAGGAACAGCCAATCATTACACTGACCACATAGGGGACACAGGAACAGCCAATCATTACACTGACCACATAGGGGACACAGGAACAGCCAATCATTACACTGACCACATAGGGGACACAGGAACAGCCAATCATTACACTGACCACATAGGGGACACAGGAACAGCCAATCATTACACTGACCACATAGGGGGACACAGGAACAGCCAATCATTACACTGACCACATAGGGGGGACACAGGAACAGCCAATCATTACACTGACCACATAGGGGACACAGGAACAGCCAATCATTACACTGACCACATAGGGGACACAGGAACAGCCAATCATTACACTGACCACATAGAGGACACAGGAACAGCCAATCATTACACTGACCACAATAGGGGACACAGGAACAGCCAATCATTACACTGACCACATAGGGGGACACAGGAACAGCCAATCATTACACTGACCACATAGGGGACACAGGAACAGCCAATCATTACACTGACCACATAGGGGACACAGGAACAGCCAATCATTACACTGACCATATAGGGGACACAGGAACAGCCAATCATTACACTGACCACATAGGGGACACAGGAACAGCCAATCATTACACTGACCACATAGGGGGACACAGGAACAGCCAATCATTACACTGACCACATAGGGGACACAGGAACAGCCAATCATTACACTGACCACATAGGGGACACAGGAACAGCCAATCATTACACTGACCATATAGGGGACACAGGAACAGCCAATCATTACACTGACCACATAGGGGACACAGGGATAGCCAATCATTACACTGACCACACAGGGGGGGACACAGGAACAGCCAATCATTACACTGACCACATAGGGGACACAGGAACAGCCACTCATTACACTGACCACATAGGGGACACAGGAACAGCCAATCATTACACTGACCACATAGGGGACACAGGAACAGCCAATCATTACACTGACCACATAGGGGGACACAGGAACAGCCAATCATTACACTGACCACATAGGGGGACACAGGAACAGCCAATCATTACACTGACCACATAGGGGACACAGGAGCAGGGAGCAGCCAATCATTACACTGACCACATAGGGGACACAGGAACAGCCAATCATTACACTGACCACATAGGGGGACACAGGAACAGCCAATCATTACACTGACCACATAGGGGACACAGGAACAGCCAATCATTACACTGACCACATAGGGGACACAGGAACAGCCAATCATTACACTGACCACATAGGGGGACACAGGAACAGCCAATCATTACACTGACCACATAGGGGGACACAGGAACAGCCAATCATTACACTGACCACATAGGGGGACACAGGAACAGCCAATCATTACACTGACCACATAGGGGGACACAGGAACAGCCAATCATTACACTGACCACATAGGGGGGACACAGGAACAGCCAATCATTACACTGACCACATAGGGGGACACAGGAACAGCCAATCATTACACTGACCACATAGGGGGACACAGGAACAGCCAATCATTACACTGACCACATAGGGGGACACAGGAACAGCCAATCATTACACTGACCACATAGGGGGACACAGGAACAGCCAATCATTACACTGACCACATAGAGGGACACAGGGATAGCCAATCATTACACTGACCACATAGGGGACACAGGAACAGCCAATCATTACACTGACCACATAGGGGGACACAGGGAACAGCCAATCATTATACTGACCACACAGGGGGACAACAGGAACAGCCAATCATTACACTGACCACATAGGGGACACAGGAACAGCCAATCATTACACTGACCACATAGGGGGACACAGGAACAGCCAATCATTACACTGACCACATAGGGGGACACAGGAACAGCCAATCATTACACTGACCACATAGGGGACACAGGAACAGCCAATCATTACACTGACCACATAGGGGGACACAGGAACAGCCAATCATTACACTGACCACATAGAGGAGGACACAGGGATAGCCAATCATTACACTGACCACATAGGGGACACAGGAACAGCCAATCATTACACTGACCACATAGGGGGACACAGGAACAGCCAATCATTACACTGACCACATAGAGGGACACAGGGATAGCCAATCATTACACTGACCACATAGGGGACACAGGAACAGCCAATCATTACACTGACCACATAGGGGACACAGGAACAGCCAATCATTACACTGACCACATAGGGGACACAGGAACAGCCAATCATTACACTGACCACATAGGGGGACACAGGAACAGCCAATCATTACACTGACCACATAGGGGGACACAGGAACAGCCAATCATTACACTGACCACATAGGGGACACAGGAACAGCCAATCATTACACTGACCACATAGGGGACACAGGAACAGCCAATCATTACACTGACCACATAGGGGGACACAGGAACAGCCAATCATTACACTGACCACATAGGGGACACAGGAACAGCCAATCATTACACTGACCACATAGGGGACACAGGAACAGCCAATCATTACACTGACCACATAGGGGACACAGGAACAGCCAATCATTACACTGACCACATAGGGGACACAGGAACAGCCAATCATTACACTGACCACATAGGGGACACAGGAACAGCCAATCATTACACTGACCACATAGGGGACACAGGAACAGCCAATCATTACACTGACCACATAGGGGACACAGGAACAGCCAATCATTACACTGACCACATAGGGGACACAGGAACAGCCAATCATTACACTGACCACATAGGGGACACAGGAACAGTCAATCATTACACTGACCACATAGGGGGACACAGGAACAGCCAATCATTACACTGACCACATAGGGGACACAGGAACAGCCAATCATTACACTGACCACATAGGGAGACACAGGAACAGCCAATCATTACACTGACCACATAGGGGACACAGGAACAGCCAATCATTACACTGACCACATAGGGGACACAGGAACAGCCAATCATTACACTGACCACATAGGGGGACACAGGAACAGCCAATCATTACACTGACCACATAGGGGACACAGGAACAGCCAATCACTACACTGACCACATCGGGGGAACCAGGAACAGCCAATCATTACACTGACCACATAGGGGACACAGGAACAGCCAATCATTACACTGACCACATAGGGGGACACAGGAACAGCCAATCATTACACTGACCACATAGGGGGACACAAAGAACAAGCCAATCATTACACTGACCACAGGGGACACAGGAACAGCCAATCATTACACTGACCACATAGGGGACACAGGAACAGCCAATCATTACACTGACCACATAGGGGACACAGGAACAGCCAATCATTACACTGACCACATAGGGGGACACAGGAACAGCCAATCATTACACTGACCACATAGGGGGACACAGGAACAGCCAATCATTACACTGACCACATAGGGGACACAGGAACAGCCAATCATTACACTGACCACATAGGGGGACACAGGAACAGCCAATCATTACACTGACCACATAGGGGGACACAGGAACAGCCAATCATTACACTGACCACATAGGGGACACAGGAACAGCCAATCATTACACTGACCACATAGGGGACACAGGAACAGCCAATCATTACACTGACCACATAGGGGGACACAGGAACAGCCAATCATTACACTGACCACATAGGGGACACAGGAACAGCCAATCATTACACTGACCACATAGGGGGACACAGGAACAGCCAATCATTACACTGACCACATAGGGGACACAGGAACAGCCAATCATTACACTGACCACATAGGGGACACAGGAACAGCCAATCATTACACTGACCACATAGGGGGACACAGGAACAGCCAATCATTACACTGACCACATAGGGGACACAGGAACAGCCAATCATTACACTGACCACATAGGGGGACACAGGAACAGCCAATCATTACACTGACCACATAGGGGACACAGGAACAGCCAATCATTACACTGACCACATAGGGGGACACAGGAACAGCCAATCATTACACTGACCACATAGGGGACACAGGAACAGCCAATCATTACACTGACCACATAGGGGGACACAGGAACAGCCAATCATTACACTGACCACATAGGGGGACACAGGAACAGCCAATCATTACACTGACCACATAGGGGGACACAGGAACAGCCAATCATTACACTGACCACATAGGGGGACACAGGAACAGCCAATCATTACACTGACCACATAGGGGGACACAGGAACAGCCAATCATTACACTGACCACATAGGGGGACACAGGAACAGCCAATCATTACACTGACCACATAGGGGGACACAGGAACAGCCAATCATTACACTGACCACATAGGGGACACAGGAACAGCCAATCATTACACTGACCACATAGGGGGACACAGGAACAGCCAATCATTACACTGACCACATAGGGGACACAGGAACAGCCAATCATTACACTGACCACATAGGGGGACACAGGAACAGCCAATCATTACACTGACCACATAGGGGGACACAGGAACAGCCAATCATTACACTGACCACATAGGGGGACACAGGAACAGCCAATCATTACACTGACCACATAGGGGACACAGGAACAGCCAATCATTACACTGACCACATAGGGGACACAGGAACAGCCAATCATTACACTGACCACATAGGGGGACACAGGAACAGCCAATCATTACACTGACCACATAGGGGGACACAGGAACAGCCAATCATTACACTGACCACATAGGGGGACACAGGAACAGCCAATCATTACACTGACCACATAGGGGACACAGGAACAGCCAATCATTACACTGACCACATAGGGGGACACAGGAACAGCCAATCATTACACTGACCACATAGGGGACACAGGAACAGCCAATCATTACACTGACCACATAGGGGGACACAGGAACAGCCAATCATTACACTGACCACATAGGGGGACACAGGAACAGCCAATCATTACACTGACCACATAGGGGGACACAGGAACAGCCAATCATTACACTGACCACATAGGGGACACAGGAACAGCCAATCATTACACTGACCACATAGGGGGACACAGGAACAGCCAATCATTACACTGACCACATAGGGGACACAGGAACAGCCAATCATTACACTGACCACATAGGGGGACACAGGAACAGCCAATCATTACACTGACCACATAGGGGGACACAGGAACAGCCAATCATTACACTGACCACATAGGGGGACACAGGAACAGCCAATCATTACACTGACCACATAGGGGGACACAGGAACAGCCAATCATTACACTGACCACATAGGGGACACAGGAACAGCCAATCATTACACTGACCACATAGGGGGACACAGGAACAGCCAATCATTACACTGACCACATAGGGGGACACAGGAACAGCCAATCATTACACTGACCACATAGGGGACACAGGAACAGCCAATCATTACACTGACCACATAGGGGGACACAGGAACAGCCAATCATTACACTGACCACATAGGGGACACAGGAACAGCCAATCATTACACTGACCACATAGGGGGACACAGGAACAGCCAATCATTACACTGACCACATAGGGGGACACAGGAACAGCCAATCATTACACTGACCACATAGGGGGACACAGGAACAGCCAATCATTACACTGACCACATAGGGGGACACAGGAACAGCCAATCATTACACTGACCACATAGGGGACACAGGAACAGCCAATCATTACACTGACCACATAGGGGACACAGGAACAGCCAATCATTACACTGACCACATAGGGGGACACAGGAACAGCCAATCATTACACTGACCACATAGGGGGACACAGGAACAGCCAATCATTACACTGACCACATAGGGGGACACAGGAACAGCCAATCATTACACTGACCACATAGGGGGACACAGGAACAGCCAATCATTACACTGACCACATAGGGGACACAGGAACAGCCAATCATTACACTGACCACATAGGGGGACACAGGAACAGCCAATCATTACACTGACCACATAGGGGACACAGGAACAGCCAATCATTACACTGACCACATAGGGGGACACAGGAACAGCCAATCATTACACTGACCACATAGGGGGACACAGGAACAGCCAATCATTACACTGACCACATAGGGGACACAGGAACAGCCAATCATTACACTGACCACATAGGGGGACACAGGAACAGCCAATCATTACACTGACCACATAGGGGACACAGGAACAGCCAATCATTACACTGACCACATAGGGGGACACAGGAACAGCCAATCATTACACTGACCACATAGGGGGACACAGGAACAGCCAATCATTACACTGACCACATAGGGGACACAGGAACAGCCAATCATTACACTGACCACATAGGGGGACACAGGAACAGCCAATCATTACACTGACCACATAGGGGACACAGGAACAGCCAATCATTACACTGACCACATAGGGGGACACAGGAACAGCCAATCATTACACTGACCACATAGGGGGACACAGGAACAGCCAATCATTACACTGACCACATAGGGGGACACAGGAACAGCCAATCATTACACTGACCACATAGGGGACACAGGAACAGCCAATCATTACACTGACCACATAGGGGACACAGGAACAGCCAATCATTACACTGACCACATAGGGGGACACAGGAACAGCCAATCATTACACTGACCACATAGGGGGACACAGGAACAGCCAATCATTACACTGACCACATAGGGGGACACAGGAACAGCCAATCATTACACTGACCACATAGGGGGACACAGGAACAGCCAATCATTACACTGACCACATAGGGGGACACAGGAACAGCCAATCATTACACTGACCACATAGGGGACACAGGAACAGCCAATCATTACACTGACCACATAGGGGACACAGGAACAGCCAATCATTACACTGACCACATAGGGGGACACAGGAACAGCCAATCATTACACTGACCACATAGGGGGACACAGGAACAGCCAATCATTACACTGACCACATAGGGGACACAGGAACAGCCAATCATTACACTGACCACATAGGGGGACACAGGAACAGCCAATCATTACACTGACCACATAGGGGACACAGGAACAGCCAATCATTACACTGACCACATAGGGGGACACAGGAACAGCCAATCATTACACTGACCACATAGGGGGACACAGGAACAGCCAATCATTACACTGACCACATAGGGGACACAGGAACAGCCAATCATTACACTGACCACATAGGGGGACACAGGAACAGCCAATCATTACACTGACCACATAGGGGGACACAGGAACAGCCAATCATTACACTGACCACATAGGGGACACAGGAACAGCCAATCATTACACTGACCACATAGGGGACACAGGAACAGCCAATCATTACACTGACCACATAGGGGGACACAGGAACAGCCAATCATTACACTGACCACATAGGGGACACAGGAACAGCCAATCATTACACTGACCACATAGGGGGACACAGGAACAGCCAATCATTACACTGACCACATAGGGGACACAGGAACAGCCAATCATTACACTGACCACATAGGGGGACACAGGAACAGCCAATCATTACACTGACCACATAGGGGACACAGGAACAGCCAATCATTACACTGACCACATAGGGGACACAGGAACAGCCAATCATTACACTGACCACATAGGGGGACACAGGAACAGCCAATCATTACACTGACCACATAGGGGACACAGGAACAGCCAATCATTACACTGACCACATAGGGGACACAGGAACAGCCAATCATTACACTGACCACATAGGGGACACAGGAACAGCCAATCATTACACTGACCACATAGGGGGACACAGGAACAGCCAATCATTACACTGACCACATAGGGGACACAGGAACAGCCAATCATTACACTGACCACATAGGGGGACACAGGAACAGCCAATCATTACACTGACCACATAGGGGACACAGGAACAGCCAATCATTACACTGACCACATAGGGGGACACAGGAACAGCCAATCATTACACTGACCACATAGGGGACACAGGAACAGCCAATCATTACACTGACCACATAGGGGACACAGGAACAGCCAATCATTACACTGACCACATAGGGGACACAGGAACAGCCAATCATTACACTGACCACATAGGGGACACAGGAACAGCCAATCATTACACTGACCACATAGGGGGACACAGGAACAGCCAATCATTACACTGACCACATAGGGGACACAGGAACAGCCAATCATTACACTGACCACATAGGGGACACAGGAACAGCCAATCATTACACTGACCACATAGGGGACACAGGAACAGCCAATCATTACACTGACCACATAGGGGGACACAGGAACAGCCAATCATTACACTGACCACATAGGGGACACAGGAACAGCCAATCATTACACTGACCACATAGGGGGACACAGGAACAGCCAATCATTACACTGACCACATAGGGGACACAGGAACAGCCAATCATTACACTGACCACATAGGGGGACACAGGAACAGCCAATCATTACACTGACCACATAGGGGGACACAGGAACAGCCAATCATTACACTGACCACATAGGGGACACAGGAACAGCCAATCATTACACTGACCACATAGGGGACACAGGAACAGCCAATCATTACACTGACCACATAGGGGGACACAGGAACAGCCAATCATTACACTGACCACATAGGGGACACAGGAACAGCCAATCATTACACTGACCACATAGGGGACACAGGAACAGCCAATCATTACACTGACCACATAGGGGACACAGGAACAGCCAATCATTACACTGACCACATAGGGGACACAGGAACAGCCAATCATTACACTGACCACATAGGGGACACAGGAACAGCCAATCATTACACTGACCACATAGGGGACACAGGAACAGCCAATCATTACACTGACCACATAGGGGACACAGGAACAGCCAATCATTACACTGACCACATAGGGGGACACAGGAACAGCCAATCATTACACTGACCACATAGGGGGACACAGGAACAGCCAATCATTACACTGACCACATAGGGGGACACAGGAACAGCCAATCATTACACTGACCACATAGGGGACACAGGAACAGCCAATCATTACACTGACCACATAGGGGACACAGGAACAGCCAATCATTACACTGACCACATAGGGGGACACAGGAACAGCCAATCATTACACTGACCACATAGGGGACACAGGAACAGCCAATCATTACACTGACCACATAGGGGGACACAGGAACAGCCAATCATTACACTGACCACATAGGGGGACACAGGAACAGCCAATCATTACACTGACCACATAGGGGACACAGGAACAGCCAATCATTACACTGACCACATAGGGGGACACAGGAACAGCCAATCATTACACTGACCACATAGGGGACACAGGAACAGCCAATCATTACACTGACCACATAGGGGGACACAGGAACAGCCAATCATTACACTGACCACATAGGGGGACACAGGAACAGCCAATCATTACACTGACCACATAGGGGGACACAGGAACAGCCAATCATTACACTGACCACATAGGGGGACACAGGAACAGCCAATCATTACACTGACCACATAGGGGGACACAGGAACAGCCAATCATTACACTGACCACATAGGGGACACAGGAACAGCCAATCATTACACTGACCACATAGGGGGACACAGGAACAGCCAATCATTACACTGACCACATAGGGGGACACAGGAACAGCCAATCATTACACTGACCACATAGGGGACACAGGAACAGCCAATCATTACACTGACCACATAGGGGACACAGGAACAGCCAATCATTACACTGACCACATAGGGGACACAGGAACAGCCAATCATTACACTGACCACATAGGGGGACACAGGAACAGCCAATCATTACACTGACCACATAGGGGACACAGGAACAGCCAATCATTACACTGACCACATAGGGGGACACAGGAACAGCCAATCATTACACTGACCACATAGGGGACACAGGAACAGCCAATCATTACACTGACCACATAGGGGACACAGGAACAGCCAATCATTACACTGACCACATAGGGGACACAGGAACAGCCAATCATTACACTGACCACATAGGGGGACACAGGAACAGCCAATCATTACACTGACCACATAGGGGACACAGGAACAGCCAATCATTACACTGACCACATAGGGGACACAGGAACAGCCAATCATTACACTGACCACATAGGGGGACACAGGAACAGCCAATCATTACACTGACCACATAGGGGGACACAGGAACAGCCAATCATTACACTGACCACATAGGGGGACACAGGAACAGCCAATCATTACACTGACCACATAGGGGACACAGGAACAGCCAATCATTACACTGACCACATAGGGGACACAGGAACAGCCAATCATTACACTGACCACATAGGGGGACACAGGAACAGCCAATCATTACACTGACCACATAGGGGGACACAGGAACAGCCAATCATTACACTGACCACATAGGGGACACAGGAACAGCCAATCATTACACTGACCACATAGGGGGACACAGGAACAGCCAATCATTACACTGACCACATAGGGGGACACAGGAACAGCCAATCATTACACTGACCACATAGGGGACACAGGAACAGCCAATCATTACACTGACCACATAGGGGACACAGGAACAGCCAATCATTACACTGACCACATAGGGGGACACAGGAACAGCCAATCATTACACTGACCACATAGGGGACACAGGAACAGCCAATCATTACACTGACCACATAGGGGACACAGGAACAGCCAATCATTACACTGACCACATAGGGGACACAGGAACAGCCAATCATTACACTGACCACATAGGGGACACAGGAACAGCCAATCATTACACTGACCACATAGGGGGACACAGGAACAGCCAATCATTACACTGACCACATAGGGGGACACAGGAACAGCCAATCATTACACTGACCACATAGGGGGACACAGGAACAGCCAATCATTACACTGACCACATAGGGGACACAGGAACAGCCAATCATTACACTGACCACATAGGGGGACACAGGAACAGCCAATCATTACACTGACCACATAGGGGACACAGGAACAGCCAATCATTACACTGACCACATAGGGGGACACAGGAACAGCCAATCATTACACTGACCACATAGGGGACACAGGAACAGCCAATCATTACACTGACCACATAGGGGACACAGGAACAGCCAATCATTACACTGACCACATAGGGGACACAGGAACAGCCAATCATTACACTGACCACATAGGGGGACACAGGAACAGCCAATCATTACACTGACCACATAGGGGACACAGGAACAGCCAATCATTACACTGACCACATAGGGGGACACAGGAACAGCCAATCATTACACTGACCACATAGGGGACACAGGAACAGCCAATCATTACACTGACCACATAGGGGACACAGGAACAGCCAATCATTACACTGACCACATAGGGGACACAGGAACAGCCAATCATTACACTGACCACATAGGGGGACACAGGAACAGCCAATCATTACACTGACCACATAGGGGGACACAGGAACAGCCAATCATTACACTGACCACATAGGGGACACAGGAACAGCCAATCATTACACTGACCACATAGGGGGACACAGGAACAGCCAATCATTACACTGACCACATAGGGGGACACAGGAACAGCCAATCATTACACTGACCACATAGGGGGACACAGGAACAGCCAATCATTACACTGACCACATAGGGGACACAGGAACAGCCAATCATTACACTGACCACATAGGGGGACACAGGAACAGCCAATCATTACACTGACCACATAGGGGACACAGGAACAGCCAATCATTACACTGACCACATAGGGGGACACAGGAACAGCCAATCATTACACTGACCACATAGGGGGACACAGGAACAGCCAATCATTACACTGACCACATAGGGGGACACAGGAACAGCCAATCATTACACTGACCACATAGGGGGACACAGGAACAGCCAATCATTACACTGACCACATAGGGGGACACAGGAACAGCCAATCATTACACTGACCACATAGGGGGACACAGGAACAGCCAATCATTACACTGACCACATAGGGGGACACAGGAACAGCCAATCATTACACTGACCACATAGGGGACACAGGAACAGCCAATCATTACACTGACCACATAGGGGACACAGGAACAGCCAATCATTACACTGACCACATAGGGGGACACAGGAACAGCCAATCATTACACTGACCACATAGGGGACACAGGAACAGCCAATCATTACACTGACCACATAGGGGGACACAGGAACAGCCAATCATTACACTGACCACATAGGGGACACAGGAACAGCCAATCATTACACTGACCACATAGGGGGACACAGGAACAGCCAATCATTACACTGACCACATAGGGGGACACAGGAACAGCCAATCATTACACTGACCACATAGGGGGACACAGGAACAGCCAATCATTACACTGACCACATAGGGGACACAGGAACAGCCAATCATTACACTGACCACATAGGGGACACAGGAACAGCCAATCATTACACTGACCACATAGGGGGACACAGGAACAGCCAATCATTACACTGACCACATAGGGGGACACAGGAACAGCCAATCATTACACTGACCACATAGGGGGACACAGGAACAGCCAATCATTACACTGACCACATAGGGGGACACAGGAACAGCCAATCATTACACTGACCACATAGGGGGACACAGGAACAGCCAATCATTACACTGACCACATAGGGGACACAGGAACAGCCAATCATTACACTGACCACATAGGGGGACACAGGAACAGCCAATCATTACACTGACCACATAGGGGGACACAGGAACAGCCAATCATTACACTGACCACATAGGGGACACAGGAACAGCCAATCATTACACTGACCACATAGGGGGACACAGGAACAGCCAATCATTACACTGACCACATAGGGGGACACAGGAACAGCCAATCATTACACTGACCACATAGGGGGACACAGGAACAGCCAATCATTACACTGACCACATAGGGGGACACAGGAACAGCCAATCATTACACTGACCACATAGGGGGACACAGGAACAGCCAATCATTACACTGACCACATAGGGGGACACAGGAACAGCCAATCATTACACTGACCACATAGGGGACACAGGAACAGCCAATCATTACACTGACCACATAGGGGACACAGGAACAGCCAATCATTACACTGACCACATAGGGGGACACAGGAACAGCCAATCATTACACTGACCACATAGGGGGACACAGGAACAGCCAATCATTACACTGACCACATAGGGGGACACAGGAACAGCCAATCATTACACTGACCACATAGGGGACACAGGAACAGCCAATCATTACACTGACCACATAGGGGACACAGGAACAGCCAATCATTACACTGACCACATAGGGGACACAGGAACAGCCAATCATTACACTGACCACATAGGGGACACAGGAACAGCCAATCATTACACTGACCACATAGGGGACACAGGAACAGCCAATCATTACACTGACCACATAGGGGACACAGGAACAGCCAATCATTACACTGACCACATAGGGGACACAGGAACAGCCAATCATTACACTGACCACATAGGGGACACAGGAACAGCCAATCATTACACTGACCACATAGGGGGACACAGGAACAGCCAATCATTACACTGACCACATAGGGGACACAGGAACAGCCAATCATTACACTGACCACATAGGGGGACACAGGAACAGCCAATCATTACACTGACCACATAGGGGGACACAGGAACAGCCAATCATTACACTGACCACATAGGGGACACAGGAACAGCCAATCATTACACTGACCACATAGGGGACACAGGAACAGCCAATCATTACACTGACCACATAGGGGACACAGGAACAGCCAATCATTACACTGACCACATAGGGGACACAGGAACAGCCAATCATTACACTGACCACATAGGGGGACACAGGAACAGCCAATCATTACACTGACCACATAGGGGACACAGGAACAGCCAATCATTACACTGACCACATAGGGGACACAGGAACAGCCAATCATTACACTGACCACATAGGGGGACACAGGAACAGCCAATCATTACACTGACCACATAGGGGACACAGGAACAGCCAATCATTACACTGACCACATAGGGGGACACAGGAACAGCCAATCATTACACTGACCACATAGGGGGACACAGAACAGCCAATCATTACACTGACCACATAGGGGACACAGGAACAGCCAATCATTACACTGACCACATAGGGGGACACAGGAACAGCCAATCATTACACTGACCACATAGGGGACACAGGAACAGCCAATCATTACACTGACCACATAGGGGACACAGGAACAGCCAATCATTACACTGACCACATAGGGGACACAGGAACAGCCAATCATTACACTGACCACATAGGGGGACACAGGAACAGCCAATCATTACACTGACCACATAGGGGGACACAGGAACAGCCAATCATTACACTGACCACATAGGGGACACAGGAACAGCCAATCATTACACTGACCACATAGGGGGACACAGGAACAGCCAATCATTACACTGACCACATAGGGGACACAGGAACAGCCAATCATTACACTGACCACATAGGGGGACACAGGAACAGCCAATCATTACACTGACCACATAGGGGACACAGGAACAGCCAATCATTACACTGACCACATAGGGGGACACAGGAACAGCCAATCATTACACTGACCACATAGGGGACACAGGAACAGCCAATCATTACACTGACCACATAGGGGACACAGGAACAGCCAATCATTACACTGACCACATAGGGGGACACAGGAACAGCCAATCATTACACTGACCACATAGGGGACACAGGAACAGCCAATCATTACACTGACCACATAGGGGGACACAGGAACAGCCAATCATTACACTGACCACATAGGGGACACAGGAACAGCCAATCATTACACTGACCACATAGGGGACACAGGAACAGCCAATCATTACACTGACCACATAGGGGGACACAGGAACAGCCAATCATTACACTGACCACATAGGGGACACAGGAACAGCCAATCATTACACTGACCACATAGGGGACACAGGAACAGCCAATCATTACACTGACCACATAGGGGACACAGGAACAGCCAATCATTACACTGACCACATAGGGGGACACAGGAACAGCCAATCATTACACTGACCACATAGGGGACACAGGAACAGCCAATCATTACACTGACCACATAGGGGACACAGGAACAGCCAATCATTACACTGACCACATAGGGGACACAGGAACAGCCAATCATTACACTGACCACATAGGGGGACACAGGAACAGCCAATCATTACACTGACCACATAGGGGGACACAGGAACAGCCAATCATTACACTGACCACATAGGGGGACACAGGAACAGCCAATCATTACACTGACCACATAGGGGGACACAGGAACAGCCAATCATTACACTGACCACATAGGGGACACAGGAACAGCCAATCATTACACTGACCACATAGGGGACACAGGAACAGCCAATCATTACACTGACCACATAGGGGGACACAGGAACAGCCAATCATTACACTGACCACATAGGGGGACACAGGAACAGCCAATCATTACACTGACCACATAGGGGGACACAGGAACAGCCAATCATTACACTGACCACATAGGGGGACACAGGAACAGCCAATCATTACACTGACCACATAGGGGGACACAGGAACAGCCAATCATTACACTGACCACATAGGGGACACAGGAACAGCCAATCATTACACTGACCACATAGGGGACACAGGAACAGCCAATCATTACACTGACCACATAGGGGGACACAGGAACAGCCAATCATTACACTGACCACATAGGGGGACACAGGAACAGCCAATCATTACACTGACCACATAGGGGGACACAGGAACAGCCAATCATTACACTGACCACATAGGGGGACACAGGAACAGCCAATCATTACACTGACCACATAGGGGGACACAGGAACAGCCAATCATTACACTGACCACATAGGGGACACAGGAACAGCCAATCATTACACTGACCACATAGGGGGACACAGGAACAGCCAATCATTACACTGACCACATAGGGGGACACAGGAACAGCCAATCATTACACTGACCACATAGGGGGACACAGGAACAGCCAATCATTACACTGACCACATAGGGGACACAGGAACAGCCAATCATTACACTGACCACATAGGGGACACAGGAACAGCCAATCATTACACTGACCACATAGGGGGACACAGGAACAGCCAATCATTACACTGACCACATAGGGGACACAGGAACAGCCAATCATTACACTGACCACATAGGGGACACAGGAACAGCCAATCATTACACTGACCACATAGGGGGACACAGGAACAGCCAATCATTACACTGACCACATAGGGGGACACAGGAACAGCCAATCATTACACTGACCACATAGGGGGACACAGGAACAGCCAATCATTACACTGACCACATAGGGGACACAGGAACAGCCAATCATTACACTGACCACATAGGGGGACACAGGAACAGCCAATCATTACACTGACCACATAGGGGGACACAGGAACAGCCAATCATTACACTGACCACATAGGGGACACAGGAACAGCCAATCATTACACTGACCACATAGGGGGACACAGGAACAGCCAATCATTACACTGACCACATAGGGGGACACAGGAACAGCCAATCATTACACTGACCACATAGGGGGACACAGGAACAGCCAATCATTACACTGACCACATAGGGGGACACAGGAACAGCCAATCATTACACTGACCACATAGGGGGACACAGGAACAGCCAATCATTACACTGACCACATAGGGGGACACAGGAACAGCCAATCATTACACTGACCACATAGGGGGACACAGGAACAGCCAATCATTACACTGACCACATAGGGGACACAGGAACAGCCAATCATTACACTGACCACATAGGGGACACAGGAACAGCCAATCA